>NC_133776.1:39056690-39421763 GCF_003597395.2 Chelonoidis abingdonii
TCCACAGGCAAGCCTGCGGGAGGTCCACCGGAGCCGTGGGACCAGCGGACCCTCTGCAGGCACGTCTGCGGGAGGTCCACCGGAGCCGTGGGTCCGGCGACCGGCAGAGTGCCCCCCCGCTGTGTGCCGCCTTGCTTGGGGAGGCGAAATGGCTAGAGCCACCCCTGCCAACAGTGGCAGATTTAGAGTTAGTGGGGCCCTGTGCAGACTTCATTTTTGCCCCCTCCCCCCCGGGAACCCAGCTAAGAAAAAGCATTCTCTCTTATCTCTCCTCCATTTTTCATTTTTTTTCTTCATCCTCCTCCTGTATTATCAGTAATAGGAAGTAAATGAAAATAAAGAGCGGTACCTTGATTGGGGCAGGGGGGTGGGGTGCAGGAGGGCATGTGGGGGTTGGGCTCTGAGAGGGAGTTTGGGTGCTGGGTGTGGGCTCTGGGCTGGGGCAGGAGGTTGTGGTGCAGGAGGGGGTGAGGGGTGCGGGCTCTGGGCTGGGGTAGGGGGTTGGGGTGTGGGAGGAGTCAGGGGGCAGCATTTACCTTGGGCAGTGGGCTCCCAAAGTGACTGGCACACCCCTCTGGCAGCGGTTCCTAGGCTGGAGGGCAGGGGGTCTCTGCACGCTGCTGCCTGCAGGCACCACCACCACAGCTCCCACTGGCTGCAGTTCCCAGCTAATGGGAGCTGCAGAGTCAGTGCTCTAGGCAGGGACACCGTGTGCAGACACCCCCCAGGGGCCGCAGGGACATGCTGGCTGTGGAGGGAGATAGGCAGCATGGGCGTGGAGTTGCCTTAGCCCTACTGCTGCTGGCACATCTCTGTGCAACCCTTGAGGGGAAGGGGGCAGCGGGTCTCCATTCGCTGTCTGGGGTGGAGGCAGAGCGCGGAGCTGCCTTCCCCTAGCCCAGGGGCACACAGAGATGTGCCAGCAGCCAGTTGCTTCTGGGAGTGGCGTGCGGCTACCGGTCACGGAATGCAGGCAGCCTGCCTGCCTGAGCCCTGCTGTGCCGCTGGCTGGGACTCGGGGGCGGGTTGTAAGATGAGATTTGTCCTGCATTTTGGGGGTCCCCTGTCACTGGGGGCCCTGTGCCACCACACTATTTGTTTCATGGTAAATTCACCTCTACCTTCAGAGGTGATTCCCTTTTAGGTTACAATTGTAGCATATTGACTGGGCATGTGGGGAAAATGTGCACTGCCACTGCCAATGATATTCTTGTTATCAGGATAAACAGAGTGTTGTAGTCTCTAGGGCTGTCGGTAGGGCACTTTTTCCATGCTATGAAATTGCCTCACTTCTGTTGCTAGAGATCCAAAGTAGGATCATGTCACTAGCCTAGCTGATAGATCTTATCTCTGCATGTTTGCAAATAAGCTCACATTGTTTCATGTATTTTTAAAATGGGCTCTGTGATTTATTTCCTAGGCTTCTATTTGCCCTGTTGTTCAGGATTTATATCATAACAAAGCTGCTGTATCTTTTTATCCATGGCTGATTTTGGTTTTAAATCCAGCTACTACAAATTAGCCAACTTTTTAATGGTCAATACCGAAAGAAAGGATAATCTATATTTTCTAGCAAAATATTGCATTTTTAATGAAATTATTAAACATGACTATAAAAACACATTGCAGTGTATCTAGCATTGCGCATCCTACCAAACACTTCATAAATGAACAATCCAGGCACAGCTAGATGTGGACTTCTACTGACTGGAAGGCTAAGGCACAGGACTGGAGCTCAGGTGAGTTGAGTTCAATTTCCAGTTCTGCCACAGACTTTGATCTTGGGGAAAGTCACTGATCTCTCTAGGGCTTTGTTTCCCATCTGTAAAATGGGGAATATCTTTTTTTTCTTAACCCTTTGTCTCTTATCTATCTAGACTGCAAGCCCTGCAGGGCAGGGAATTCTTTCACTATCTTTATATAGAGAGTTTAGCATAGTGGAGCTATTGTCCGACTAGGCCACTAGGTGCATTGCTGTAATACCTCTACTAACTTATATATGAGTGTGATTCTTTGGGGTTCAACTTAGACCAGTAAGGGGTTGTGTCACTGCCTTCCCTGAAACTGTGGGTGCCTTAAATGCTATGCTGCTGTGACTCAAAGCCCTGGCACCATCTGTCTGCATACAAGCACACAGGTCACATCCTGGCTTCCACCACCCAGTGACCCCACATATCTGCCCTGTAATCTCCAGCCCTCTCCTGGAAATTATTAAATTTGCTCCTACTTTAAGGAAACAGTAAACAGCAGCTCAATTATTAACTAGGGTTTGACAAACACTCATTTAAATCAAAACACTTAACTGGCTTATAATAAAAGTAAAGCAAGGTTTTGTTTAGTGAAGTGATAGGTTTAAGTTATAGAAAGTATAAAGAAAAAATAGAAAGGCTTACAAACAAACAAAAATAAAAATCCGTTTCTAAGACTAATACTTAATTTCAGCAAGTTACAATCTTTGTCTAAGCTGGTTTCTTGTCTATATTCAGTTCTCAAAGACTTCAACCCCCTTGGCTGAAGTATCCATCGTTCTGTGATTTCAGGAGTTCCGGCCCTTTTTGTCCCAGAAGTGAATGGATACCAAAATGGGTTTCTCTCCGTATGTCTTCCCAAACTTCATTGACCCTGCGTCAAGAGGCAGGAAGGCTTCCTAGGGGTGCAGTGTCCATCCTCTGTCAAGATTGTTAAGTAGTTATCTTTCCCCGCTTGCTTTCCTGATGCCTTTGCTTACCTTGCATGTCAATGTGTTGTTCATTGTCTTTGGTCACACCTTGCTTAATTTACATCAGAGACACATTCAGACAGGTGGAACTAGATTCCTGTGTCTGGAATAGGCATGGGTTAGGCACTGCTTGTGCTTATTCAATGCTTTTTAAGAACATATTTGCAACACATATTTAAAAGTCCTTTGGGGGTTGACCAGACATTTATCATGCAAGAACATTAATGATCAGTGAGTTGCTAATTTTCCAGAGCTTTATTACATGCCACGTTTTGTCACACTACTGTGTATTGGGGTGCACGGAATATGCCAGGCCTAACAAGAGTTGATGACATGGCGGTGAACCTCCAGTGGGCCTCTGCGTCACAATGGACTGTCCAAGTCTGCAGAAAATAAGTGGAAAATCTGTTATCTTGGCCAGAATAGAAAACACTTTTCATTTGTAGAATGTAAATGATTGATATAGACTGGCTACATGGCACATTGGCTCAAATCATTTAGCCCTGAACTGAATAAACCGTTAAAATTGTAAGGGATCATAAAAGAATCAGGAGTAGCCATATCTCCTTCCAACCCATCAAGTTGAATGATGAGATACCTCTTGCTGGGGTTGTCTCCGCTGCAAGTGAAGGTGTGATTGTAGCACAGGTAGGCACACTGAAGGTGCATCAGCAGGGGATAGCTGCCACGATACAAGCCCGCAGAGGAGCCTGGGTTTGTACTCATCTTGCTCACCTGTGTTGAAGGCCATGCCTCCATGTCTTGACTGCTGTTGTTACCAGCTAGATAAGGAGTGCCTACCTTACAACGTCACCTTTACTTGCAGCTCAGCATAGATGTCCCCTGAGGGACAGTTACTGTCTATGGGATGGTGGGCTGTGCATTTCTGGGATAGGCAAATAAAGTGGTGCTGGGATTGTGGGGGGATGCAGTAAGGAATGATTCCCGAAAGCCTGATGAACAGGGGATTCAGTGGCTAGACGGAGAGACTATGTTGCTTTCCAGCTGTGTGAGGCACCTCGCCACCACCTTCTCTTAGTGTGAAGAGGCCTTGTCTGTACCTGCTTTATCTCAGCTCCCTGACTACCCGCCACAGGCAGCAAAAGCACTACCCCTACGCAGGCTCTGCAGTCAGTGATAGGAACACATCACCTCCTGCACCTCTGGGTGTGCCACTGCAAAGTCCAATCGCTGTGCCACTGGAAACTCACAGTATTCACTGCCCCAAGCCTACCGGTTACATCGTAGATCACAACTCTGCTTAACACGCAGCACTTGGTTATGTCCAAAAGTTTATTGGACAAAGACTAGCAATTCTAATGAAAGCAAGTAAAAGTATTGGAAGCAAAATGTTCACATATAAAATAAAAACATAACATGCGCTCTAGAACCTAGACCAACTTAACTAGTTACTCTTGTGTCTTATAGCTCAAACGCTCACCCCAAATCCTTCAAGCATATTACAGCCAGGCTTGGGAGCGATCATCCATTGAGGAGAAAGTCATGCTGCCCTCTTACCTCCTCAATGGAAAGTGTGAGGGGTGTGGCAGAGGTATCCCTGAATATTCTCCAACAATCCATTGTCTTTGCTCATAAAGAGGCTCCCCTTCTGCTGTTTTAATTCTCTCTGTAAATTTCCTCTCATGAAGATTTCACATTCTCTTGATTATCATTTTGGCTAAGTATGCAAATAGACTGAGGTGGCCTATGCCCAGCCTGGGTGATAGGCATCTCTCCCCATATCCCTGGAAGGAACTGGTCTGAGGCATATCACCGTGTGGTGACCTGCCTTAACTCCAAGGCTTTGAGAACATAATTTCCAGTATTGATACGTAACTACTTAAATATTATCCATCCCTACATTTTGAAACAATTATAATGAGCTGTCAGCTACTTTCTCTCAGTAGATACCTCACACACCACCCTTTGGTGATTTATTGTGCGTATACTTGACTCAGAGAACCCCTGTAAAACTCTGTGCTCACTATGCCCTTTGTCAGCTGGCACAAAAAGGCTGCTGGTCACAGGGAATGTATTTGTAAGTGTGCAGGTCCAGTATCGAGAAGGTGCACAGCAGGAGGAGAGGCTAATGCAAATACTAGGATGCAATAATGACCATCCAGATGCTCCCCTGCTATTTCTCAGCCTGAGGTGGGTGATGTTTTCCTCCAGACCCTGCGGACTCTAGTGATCTGAATGAATGAAGATATGGGCAGTAATCTGTCTTGCTGTACAATCATATAAGCATTGGTGAGCTGAGCTGAACTATACTGGAGAAGATCTAAAATTTTGCCTTTCCAATAAAGATTAGGAAATATTGAGGCCAGATCCTCAGCTGGTGCCAATCTATGTAGCTTCTTTGACTTCAATAGATGTACAGCAGGAGAATCAGGTGCTCATTCTTTAAATGAGAGCTTAAATTCGATGCAGCAAACTAGAGAGGAAGAAGCTTGATCCATGTATTTAGTTTGCTCAAGGCAATGTCTAACAAAGGTTATATAAACTTTCCATTTGGCTGTTCCCCTTTGATTGCTCCTATTATGATATTTCTTACTGTCTTTTCCTAAGGAACATTTGAATTTTAGAGCAGGAAAAGAATGGTATTTGGATTGCTCTGTGGGGCTGAAGCTTCATACAGGTACAGTTTAATAATAAAACCCAGCTCTTCTATAGCATTTTGCATCAGTAGTTCTCATAGTGTTGTACAAAGCAGGTCTGTATCATTATCCCATTTTATAGGTGAAGAAACAGTCTATTACAGACAGTGCATAGAACCATCACCATGGGTCAGGACTGAGACTGCTGAATCCCATTTGGCCTTGCATAAGAATTTATTCTTCGGTGGAGCACCCTTTGAGCCCTGTTTAACCTTTTTGAGTGATTCCTCCAACAGTAAACATGAAATATTATCACAAAAATGACCACATCCTTTTCACTAACTACTTTGAATTTTTATAATTTCAAATGGAGTTGGTTTAATTAAGGAGCTGTAATGTTCAGACCAAGCAATATTTTCCTACTGGCATAGCCTCAACTATGATCAGAAGGCTGAGTTGGTGCTTCAGCAACTGCTACTGTGCTAGGAGAGGGCAATGTGAGGGTCCAGAGAACAAAAGCAGGCAGGGTACCCCCAGATGCACTAACCTATGGAGGAACGGTAATTGCTACACCCTTTAAAAGTCTACGTGGGGAAGTGTTCTATGTAGCTTCCCTGTCAGATCACCAGACTCTGTGGAAGCAGTGGGGCTATGGCCAATCCCCTGCCCTCCTCAAAGTTATGTCTGGCATCACTAGTGGCACTTGTCTGCAGCTTGTGCTCAGGGATTATAAGGAACAGGATTCTGGCAAGTGCATAGTGAGAAGAAGGGCTCTCTGTGCTTTCTCCCTGCTTAGGGCACCCACTCCAGGATGTCTGGTCCAGAACCTCAGACCTCTTTGCTACTGAACATGTTAGTAACATAAGCAAAGCGTTTTAAACACAGATCTGCAGAGATCAAAACTTGGATCTCAACATTCCCAAACTTTGGGGGAGTTATATCTAGAGCCAAACTTCTCAGCTAGAGTTTCTCTCTAGTTCAACAGTATTTTGGTGGGCTTCTGCATCTTACACAAACAGGCACAACATATGCAGCTATACTGGCTATGTAGTCAGGCATCACAATCTTTGTAAGGGATAGCAATCTTTGTACTTCAAGATGCAAAATGATCACCTGCTACTGAACAAGTAAAAAGATGTATGTGTTCCAAGCGTCCTGTCAAGGATTGGGTGTAAGCTGCTGCCACAGGCGGGGCACTGGATGAAATGGAACGGTGGCATTTCACAAGTATTATTAGCAATTGAAACATCCCCCCCTTCCATTTGTAACTTCCCTCAGAAAGGGATTAGGAACATCTTTGGCAAGTTTAAGATGGAAGATATAGCACCTTGATCAGAGAGCTGGAAGAACTTAACCAGATTCACAATGGGATTGGATAGTCATATGATTATCAAGATTACGCAGAGTTACAATTAAATGACAAATTTTAGAAGGGATATTTAAAGTCATCTCCAGGACTGAGGCTAGTCTCTATTCAAGAAGCAGAAGGCAGATTATCTTAAATTTTACTCCTTCCTCTGAAACATCTGGTACTGGTCAGGATATTGCACTACATGGACTGAGTCTGGTCTAGTATGACCAGTCTTATGTCCCTAGAGTTCATCTGGATGCAGGGGTTTGTACAGGAGGAAATATTCCCTCACTGTTAACCTATAAAACTAAATTGTTCCAAATGAAAATCTCTGCTTCTGTATGTTTTAGTAAGAATGTGAAACATTCTAGGCTGATTTTTTGTGTGTGGAAATTTATCACTTTAAAGAAACTTGGTAGGTATCTCATGATTTTGTGGTAAAGATCTATGCTAAACTATTTAGAAGATAAAGTTTGCAGCCTTTTCTAAGAGTTTTTGTTTATTTTTTTCTCTTGAGTTTCAAGGCAGCATTAGCAAATCACCCAAAAACAAACATAAGACCCACCAAACTTCTTGGGTAGAAAGGAAATGTCTGGTTTCAATAATATGGCATCCTTTGTTATTCTTAGAAATGGGGGATCAGTTACAAAAGCTTGTAATTCCCCAACTCTTAATGGCCAAGAAAAACCCCTCGGTAGTTTCTAAACACAAGAGAGCTGGCTTCACACATAGATAAAGACTCAAATGGGTAATGTTAAATTTGTAGGTTCTTATTAGTGCTGTTCCTCAATCACACTAGGCCAATAAATTCCTTAGAGAGCTCAACCCTTTCATTCCCACAAGGAAAGACTGAAATAAAGCGTTTGGGCCTCCTTAAAAGACCCCATTGTTTTAATGAAAGGTGAAAAAGGCTGCAAGAAGTATCCTAGTCATTTTTACTTGTAGGGACTTGCAATGGTTTGCTTTCCTTTGGGAGGTTAATGATAACCAACAGACCACACATACTGGTTACAGATAGCTACAAGCTGCTTTTATTGTTTAGTAACAAAAACGGAATTGGAGTTCTCTATACAGTCTCTCTCTCTGCCTAGGAGTGTCTTCTTGTGGTGCCCGCAAAACTCCCTAAGAACCCTCTTTCCCCATGCCCCCAGATTGCATCTGCCTAGAACTCTGAATGAATATCTACCAGTGCTAGAATATATCAGTGGCAATACTTGGACTGCTGCATTGTATTGTTAATCCAGATTGATTAGATTCAGACCCAAGTTGTTAGAACTCCTAGAGAGTAAAAGGTCTGGGATAGAATAGTAGGGTAGAGATTTATGGTACCTGTTTAATTTTCATCCCTGTTGTACGTAGAGGGCCATGTTGTCAGACAGCCTCTACCCGCCTTGTGCAGGCCCCCTTTTGTGTAAATAATATTACATTTGCAAAAGTTGATGTGCATATACACAGAATATGTGTGCGTCCATTTTTTCATGTGAAGTAACGTGCCCACTTCAGTGCTAACAAAATCAAAGGCTGGGGCTGAAGGTCTTGATTGGGTTCTGCAACAAAACTGTGAAAGAAACCTTTGCCTTGTCTTAGGCACAGAGGAAGTCCTACAAGCAAGTGGACAAAACTGTATATTCTTATGGAGTTTAGCATTTAAGGGTATGTCAAGGAGTGAGTACAGGGCACGGTAGGGCTGTCAACCCCCCATCCCACTGAGGCAACAGGAAGGATTGGTGGAACTTGAACCTAGCCTTACAGGGCTCCTAAGCAACCAACAGCCCCGCACTGCTACCTAGAAACTTGTAAACTGGTAACTCTCTGCAACCTACAATCTGCAGTGAATGATCATCACAGGAAGTTCTGCCTTGAGTAAGCTGACTGACAGTGGTTTTAGTGAGCCTTGATTGGCTCCATGACCGTATATAAGCCCATCAACTTACCAGGAAATATCTAGGCAACAATGTGGTTTTTGAGTTTGCTGGTATGCATCTCTGTTCCTGAATTCCTGTTGTTGACTTTGGTTTTGACTTGGATTTTGACTCTCAGTTGGCCCCTGGAGTCCCAACATGGACCCCAATACCTGGTATTGACCATTGGCTGGTTCCTCACTCTGTCTCTGACCCTTGGTTTAACTCCTGACTCTGACTTGACCCTGATACTGGCTCTGACCCCTGGCTTCAGTTCTGGGACACCAAGCTCTGGCATTAGTCCTGCCTACCTTTGCCCAGGATCCTGACAGGCACTGAAGGAATATAGTTTTTTTAACCTAGCGTAGAGGTGGTTTTGGATATCAGCAGTATTGTCTCAAAGGATATCTTTACGGAAAAGGAAGCTAGTAAAGGAAGCTAGTCTTGTGTCCTATCCACTAGACCATGCTGCCTCTCTGTCTTGGAAGAACACGTGTGGATGACCAGAAACACATTCTCTATAGTTCTGAGGGGGACATACTCGAATTGCAGCGCAGCAGTGAGCAAAGTGTTGGTGTGATTGCCTTCCTCCTTTTTTTACCGTAACTTCTTGCTTCAGTTTTGGAAAACCAGACCCCATGAGTGTATGCTTAAATATCAGTATCCTACTGCTGAACATCAGCTACCAAACTGAAGTGTGGAGCATAATCTCTGCTATTCCAGTGGGTTTTTTGGAAATACAAGCAAGATGTTTCTCCTCTTCTCTGAGTAGTTGTGTAGAAGTCTGAAAAGGCTACCTTTGACCTAAACAGAGTTTAGAACTGATAGAAGGGGAGGGAGAATACCTGCTTGTCCTGAAGGCAGAAATCTTGAGCTAAATATATCCTGACGGAATGGAGCTGGAAAAGGAGCAGAGTGAACGGAGAGCAAAGGAAAGGAATTAACCATGTAGCTACCAAAGGAGGGTTTCATGATGAAAGCAAGTGGAGGGAATATGAAGCAGTACAGTCCATAGCTCTGATTGTGGTAAGTTGGCTCAACAGAAAGAGCCTATTTATGGGAACATTTTGGAGGGTTTCAGGGGAAACATCCTGCCTATAAGAAGGATGAATGAAAACATTCCCCTTTTGAAAGAAAAATCAGGAGGGGCATACAAGCCAGAAAGCAAGAGAACTGGTTTCAATAGTATTTTTCACTTGATTTTGAGACGAAAATATAAAATTATTGCTTCTCTAGGGCCATACAGAAGACTGGCCACCCTGCACGAATGGACAAGTGGGTGTGTTTGTCTATGTGGGGGCACAAGGAGACTGCTTTGCCTTTATGTTCACTGAGCAAGGTGTGGCTGTAGCTTTATTCTTTGCACTTGCTCACAAAGCACTATGAGGGGCTAGCACTGCTAGCTTCCCTGAATTGAGAAGGTTAAGGAGAAGGGATCATGCCTCTACCCTGGCTGATGGAACTGACCATTAAAGCATATAACTGCTGGCACCCACTCCCACAGCATAGTAAGCCCTGAGATCCCTTGCCTTCAAAAGGAGCAAACGGGGAGTAAGCTTCTATGTGAAATGCATATTGCAAAGTCATGGCCCTAGGCCCTAATTTCTCTGTGCCTGTGTTTGCATCTGTAAACAGGACATTGTGCTTTATGGTGGTGCTGGCAGCGTACATTATCAATATCCTGAAGTTCTCTTAAATCACCTTTTATCCAGTGCTGTCATTGACAAGGGCTCCCAAAGTACAATTATAATTTATGCTTATTGATTATTGGGAGATGAGTGGCCCTCATGGGAGAGGAAGGTAGGACAAGGGACGCTCTTGGAATAGCTCACTTTGGAGAAGAACTGTAGACTGGAGTCTGGAGCTTGGCTTCATTAATAACTCAAAGAAGTGGGTAAGTCTGGGAGCTGACTCAGGGTCTCTGTGTTCTGTTGAGGACAGGAAGAATTCAGCCCATCTACTAGTTCTCAAACTTCCTAAATCCATAAGTTTGAATCCTGGCAAGATTGACTTGGTATTTTTTCCTTCCAAGTTAGATGCATTGAAAATTGCAGTTTACTGCATGTGGCTTTTTTGAGGTGTGTGTGTGTATGAAATCATAAAGCTTAGGAGCCTGTCTGCTCTGTAAAGCCATTTAAGATAGCATGGCGCTTCTTGTAAGAACTTTGGTCTGACATCCTTGGCCAATGTACCCATTGCTGTTGCATATGATGCTTTGCTCCACTTGTCTGCCTGCTGCCCTTTCACTGGAAAAATAATCAGTGTGATTTCCACTCTAGGAGAGATTTGAAGTAGTTTGTAAAGAGCTTTGGAAGGGACTATATAAATGTAACAGAAATCTAAATAAACTGAAGGCCTTTTTTAAAAAGTTAGCGAGCATCTCTCATTCACTGTGCTTGGGTTAGCTCTTTCTGTCCTGGCATATCTCGAAAATCATAATGACTCTTATTTGGCATTAATGTGGAAGCCATGAGCATTTCTATGGGACTTTCATTGTCAAATCAGCATTAAAGTGCCATTAAAGTAAAGTGTTACTGTAAGAAGCACTATCTGCCAAACATTTCTCAGAAGAGTACTGGGCTGTACAAGATGGGGTAAGTGCTCACCCTTTCCATTTTCATATGAAAGCCTGAGATGAGTCTTCTTATTGATTAGACAAAACAATATAGAATAGATGTGGGGGGACAGCGAGCAACACTTTATGACAAGTGGCAAATCATTATATATTAACTTGCTAGTCATTGCACTCCAACAACCAAGATATTCCCTCTTTAGTATTCAAGGGAACATTCTATGAAACTACTTATGAATTTAGAACACTTACAATATAGTGATGCAAAATGTTCATATTAAACCTGGCAACTCCTGCCTATGCAGCCTCACTATACAAGTCTCACATGAGTTTCCAGAGAAATTTTACATGCCATGTCTCTGTGGCAGCATACGTACCTGTAGCTTTCACATAATGAAGACATCCAAGTTCCATTTTCAAAAGTCACTTAGGCGGTCAATGGAACTTAGGCTGCTGTGTCACTAAAACAGCTTCAGAATATTTTCCCGTAGGAAGAGAAATGAACTAGAAAGCAGAGCTAGTTTGGGAACTTTTTGTATAGTGTTTTGTATTGGAAAACACTGACTCATTGAAACTGAAACTTTTTGCCAAAACATCAGTTCTCTCCACATGAGAGATTGAGAGACACTGCCTCTCAAGAGCCTGTTGGCTATGGAACTTATGAATTTTGCATCTACTTATGTCCACTTCAATTCATTTGACCTACTATGTCACTTTAATATTATCCCTGTCTCTTATCCTCAACAGCCCTCTTGACCACCATCTGTTCACAAAGTCAGCTCGAAGTTTAGGAAGTGGTGACAAATTGAAGAACCCATGGTGTATTCCAACACTGGATGAACAGGGAGATTTTTTTTTCTCCTCTACCGATTCACCATTTATTCTGCTCTTTAGACAGAGTTTACTGATAGTCACCCAAAGTTCATATACACACAAGACAATTGGGTACAACCACATTCTTAGGAGGCTTTTGTGTGATTCAAGCAGGCCTTATGCTTGAGATGAGCAGCCCATCAGGGGGTGGTCTATCCAGTGGCAAGCTCCATTCCATTTTTGTCTCACAGTACTTCCTGCTTCTTTCCAGCAAGGCAGAAGTAGTGGAGAAGCATGGAATCATCTCTTGCAAGGCCAGTATTACAAAACCTAAAGTCACTTCACAGCCTTCACTACTTACATTTATAAATCACCCAAGATGCCAGCTGAGGAAGATAAGAAGTTGTATGGGTGGGATAGAAAAAAGAAATGGTATTGCCTATCTGAAGTTTTATAAAATCATCAATCATCACCTCCCTTCCATCATGAGGTTGACTTAAAAAGCATCAGATTTTTAAAGAAATTATGGTTTTTTTGCCATCCAGTTTGAGCCTTTAGGATGAACTTGAGTGACATTTTCAATCTTTCCTCTGCAGCTATGAGAGTTAGAAACTTCTTTGTTTAAATGACAGTGAAAAATCTCTTTTAATCCCATGACTCCAGGAACTGTGGCTTTCAGAAAAACAAATATCATGAAGCATTCAATAAAATCATTAATTGGCAACATTGAAAAGGTGGGCCTGGGAACTCCTGGCACGTTCTTAGCACTGTGGCAAGAATAGAAGACAAAAGATCCTCCTCATGTTTTGAAGGACTTGGGGATTATTTTTCTTCTTTTCTGTCCTAAAAAGAATTTCATTTAATGGTCCTTCTCATGCAAATGTGGCATTCCCAAGGAAGATTCATGATTGGATTACATTCCTAGGCATTGTAAATCAGACCTACTAGGAGGGATATGTTGATGGTTTGAAGGGGGTGCAGAGGAAATAAATTAGGAAGTGAGAAGACCTTGGGCTACAAAGACATAAATACAAAATTTAAACCCATTGGGAAAAAAAGGAAAATGCAAAAATTCAATTTGAAAATATTTACAAAAATAGAACAAACTTGCTATGCAAGCCTCTTACTAAAGCGATGAAGAACTTTAAACATGGAGCAGCACATAACCGTTAGGGATATTTTTTGATAAATAATGCTCATATTTTTCAAAAAGTGCTACAGAACTATCCAAATGCTTTAGTTTCTCAAGAAAAACAGATCAGAATGCATAAAAAGATATGTTAATAACAGACTAGATTGCTTGTAGCAATTATTTTTGTAAATAAAAAGCACACATACAGTCTCATTGGCTAGATTGATCTCCTAGAGTTGAGTTCTTTCTTTGGCCTTGACTTTGTCATTGGCTCAATTTGGATGTATTCCTTTACTGTAAGCAGCGTGAATGCATACACCCAAACACTCCTCCCTCCACATGATGATTTATTTCTTAACTCATAAAGTAGAATTTGACTCAGTCCTGGATTGTAAAATTTCCACTAAAGCAGTGATTCACTGCCTGAGCACAATCATTTATTTATATTTTAAATCTCCTTTTTGTAAGACAGAAAAGATCAGAAATAAAGTGGGTTTTTTAAAATTATTTTTTTAAAGAAAAATTTCCAGCCTATATAGTTTCAATATTCCAAATTTTTTTTTTCTTATATATAGAGTAGAGCTGTGAGAGCTTAGAAAAATGTACCTACCTATCTGATGATTATCTCATGTGTATACACACATGCATAAGAAATGTATATATATTTACATGCGTGGATTAACAAAAACTCCAATTCGTAATATCTTTCAAATGTTGTGCTGTTTTTGATTTCACTTACACCAATGCACATCACAAGCAATTCTGCTAAGGTGAATGGCGTAACAGTTATGCAAGTGGTATAAGAAACCAGAATTGGCAGCTTAGCACTAAAACAAATTTGTTTTAAATTGTATTAGCGGCAGGAGGATAAGAATATTCTTACTCTCTAAATTGTTCCATTGATTTCAATGGAACTGCTGGAGAAATAAGGACATTTCAAGATGAATAAGAATGGCATAATCTGGACCATTTGCTTCAGAGCATTTTTCTTCTTGGGAAGGCTGCCCCTTGATTAATCCACTTCAATCAGAACACATAGATGGAAAGTTAGAGTGGGACTATAAAAAAAAGTTTAACCTGTAGCTAGCCCATAATTCTGTGAGCCCCATTTCTTGTCCCCTTGCTTCCCTTACTGGTGAGATGGCTTTCTGCCAATCAGCTAAGAAGGAAAAACCTTTCAAAAATACTTTAAAAGCTGTTATTGTCTAAAGAACAGTGCAACTTCTAAAGGAAGACTTTAAAAGTGCTACAGTTTTGTAATTAAATAAAAAGTCTTGCTTTTTATCAGGAGGAAGGTCTCTTGTGAATGCTCCATCACTCCCTTTCTTCTTTGTAGCACAGGTTCTCATCCTGAGAAGTGCACGAATCTAGTCATATTCAGGACCAGAAAAGCGTCTGTAGCTCAATGTCCTCCACCAGGGAAAATTGGCTTTTGGGTAGAGCTGGGTTAAATTTTTTGGTTAAAGCTCTTTGTGTGTGAAAAGTGCAGATTCAATTACACCAAAACATTTCACCCATTTGTGTCAGTTTCACTGAGTTATTCATGTTATTCAAAACAAGTAGACTTCTGAAAGTCTGAACATTTAGTTCTGAAAGTGTCAAATAAATGTTTTTGAGTGGATTCAAAATGATTGTTGTTGTTTTCAAAATTTCTATCCATTTTATTAAAGAAAAAAATCATAAATGCTCAATCAAAATGAAATGTTTTGTTTGAACTGAAACAAATACTTAGTTATTTCAGGATTTCTAGCAAACAGAAAGTCAATTATTCATACTGCTGTACTTCTAGGGCCTGAATCCCCACTGCCTTTCATCATTCACACACATAGTGCGTGTAAAATGCTGCCATATCAGAATCTGCACAAGCATACATGATTTCACAACATGCATCTTCTTTGCTTTGCATTTCCTCTAACTGCAAACTCAACACAAGAGACAGTGTGGTTTTGAAGACTGAGCATAGTAGTGTGAGTCAGAATTGCTGTCTTTTAATCCTGGCTTTGCCAGACTTGCTGAGTACCATTAGTCATCACTTTAGCTGAGTGGCTCTATCTGTAACATGAGGCATCATGTTTGCGTATCACATAGACAGGTGAAAGGATTAACTAAATACTGTGTATGTAATATGTATTGTAACAAATCTGTATCAGCTTAACAATTGTCATTAATTACACTGTGCAATGTGGCTACTCAGAACATCATGGTGAAAACAGGGTAGAACCTGTAAAGACCAGGCCCCTGCTGCTTCAGGTGAAGACAAATTAGCTGTTAGCAGTAAAGAGTCTGACCTGCATGTTTGTCTTTAGCATGAAAAAGGTGTGTTTGTGTTTGACCTTGTGTAAACAAAGTAACTCGTAGTTTTCACACAGGTTAGCAAGTAAATGCTAAACTCTCCCAAAACATTTACCTCAATCTGCCAACATATGTGAAAACTGCAGCTGCCTGGTCCTTGTTAGGATTTTACCATGTGTTAGCTCAAATATGGCAAACACCATTTTAACTTGTGTGAACGAACCCACAGGGTTTTGTTCCCAGCTCTAACACTGAGCTACCATGAGCTGGGGCAAGTCACTTCATTCTCTCATCTTTAGTTTGCCCATCTGTAAAATGGGAGAATATTGAGACTTATCTGCCACTATGACACACACGCTATCTATGGGAGAAAAATGGTAAGTAATTGGGAAGGTTATTTCTAGAGTCACACTCACCAGTTCATTCAATATTCTTTTTGTGTTATTGGAAGTTTATATGGGATCAGAGGACCAGGAATTGTAGGTGACCTTAGAGGGGCTTGTTCAGCTGAAATCAAATCGTTGGTTAAAAAGCTTGCAGCACTAATGATGAGCAAATTTAGTGTCATGTGCTGTCCTTGATAGTTAACAGTGGGAACTGTGCCATGGTCCAAGAGCATCATATGGCCATTAAGCTAGCTATCAGATTTATAAGCTATTTATCTTTAGCTTGAATCTTATCAAAAGTGTTGATATGCTCATCTATTGCTCCACACTGAGCACTGGCTAGCCTGCTTTTTCATAACAGTTATTTCCTACCTTAATCCATCGCCTTGCATATTATCAGGACAGCTTCCTAGATGTATAGCATGGCTAGTCCAAAGTCAATTCATTGTAGGGTGCTTTCTGGTAACTCTGGGTTCAAAATGAATAACTGAGATGTTGCTATATACAGAGGGTGCGGTTCACTCCCATGGATTGGGTGGGGGGGCGGGCGGAGGGAGTGTCCACACTGCTTCCCCACTTGCCATTCATTCCTGTGTAAATTGGCATTGGGGCACCACAGGAGCCTACGTGGAGAATTGCCCGGGGGTATGCTGAATCAGGCCAATCCCCCCACTCTCCCTCCTCAGATAATGCAGCCAGCAATAGTCCCACTGGCAGAGGGATGTCTTGCTGTTTGACTTTGAACCACTACACTCTTCCCCCCAAAGCACCAGACTGGGACTCAGGAGATTTGGTTTCTCTTCCCACCTCTGCCACTGGTTTACTGGGTGACCTTTGGTAAGTCAATCTACCGCCCCATGCCTCAGTTTCTCTAGCTAAAGAATGGAGATGATAGATTACTCATAGACTCATAGACTCATAGGTCAGAAGGGACCAATATGATCATCTAGTCCTTGATTCACTGCACAAGCAGGCACTCAGAACCCTACCCATACAATTTTAACTACCCTACCCATGGGACGAGTTATTGAATTCAAATTGTGATTTTGAAGACGTCGAGCTGCCAGGAACACAGGCTAGCAGACCATTGGCCCATTGTGCAGAGGAAGGCGAAAACCTCAGGCTCTGCAATCCGCCGGAGGAAAAATTCCTTCTCGACCCAATATTGGTATCAGCTAAACCCTGAGCTAGTGGGCAAAGACTCACCGGACTAGCACCAAGAAGAATTCTCTGCAGTAACATCAGTTCCCGTCGACGGACAATCCAAGCTCCACCAATCACAGACATGAAGCATACATGCAGAATCAACAACATGATCCAAAGCCAAACTGAAATACTACCAATAAACACCATACAATCCTTACAAATACATATATCAAGATTAATCTAGAATAAAAGAAAGATAGTAAAAACCACAATTATGCCTGAAGAAATAACGTATCTCACCCCCGACAACGAAGAGCACTTTGCGATTCCAGACAATTCAATTAACACATCTACACTCATATGTTAAAGTATCTGTAAGCCAAATGCTAAATTTCGAATGCTCAACTTTCCTAATGTAGAAATCAGTATTCGTATCCATCAGTTGTCCAGTCCTCGTGCTCATTAGTACTAAACTTATAATAATCTCTCCGTCACTCAGTTAATCCCTCTGATTATATATAGAGCAATGCTATCCTCCCTGGGAGCCTCCTCTTTGGCCAGGCTAAACAAGCAGACGTCTTTGAGTCTTCCTTTCATAAGGAGATTTCCAATCCTCGGATCTATCCTAGTAGCCGTCTTGACCTTCGTTTGATTCTATCTTCTTAAACATGGGACCCAGAAATGCACACAATATCCAGGTGGGTCTCACACGCGGTATAAACGGCCACTAACACCTCTCTCTCCTGCTGAGAAATACCTCGCCTGAATGCATCCTAAACCGATTTGCTTTTAAAGCGCACATATCACTTGGCAGCTCATAGTCATCCTGCTATTCAACCATACCCCATCCTTCTCTCTCCGTCGCTTCAACGATCGGGGGGGGGGGGGGTCGTCCCAACGGCTATATCTAAATCTATTATAATCCTAATGCATGACTCCTTGCACTGCACTATTATATTCATCCTATATCTATTACTCCAGTGTTTCAAGGTGGTCAGATTCCTGAATAGTATTCCGTCCGTTCTCCGTGTTGCAATACCACCACTTCGTGTTCGCAAACTTTTTCGACACATTCCGCTCTTTGCCAAGGTCAGTAAGCACAAAGTTAAATAGAATCGTCCCAAACCTATCCTTGAGAGCTCACTATAACCTCTTCCAGCCTGACATTACTTCATACGCCCTGGAGACTCCCCTAGAGTTCCTTAGTCCTATCCACTTACACATTTATATTCTTCCCACTTTTCATTACTAACAGTCCTCATGCGGAACCGTGTCCAAACATAACTAGAAATCGAGGTAAATAGTTACTTGCATATTCTCTTGCTAATAATCCGTCCTCTTCCAGAGGAAGATCAGGTGGTTGGCACGATCTACTGTTAGTAAAATGCAGTTCAATTTCGTTCCAATTACCATTGACTCATAGTCGCTAAACTACTTTCTCCTTAAATTTTTTCCACAGACTTACACACAGCAGTCAGCTAACAGCCTATAATGTACGCATCACTTTTATTCTCCTTCTTAAAATAAGGAACGACCGTAGCAATCTCCAGTCGTACGGTACAACCCCCGAGTTTACGTGCTTAAAATTCTCGCTAACGGGCTCCAATTTCACGCGCCAGTATCTCTTTAATCCTTGATGAGATTGCGGCCCTCCGATTTATCCATTAAGTGTCAAGTTTGTGCCTCTTCTCAGATCAGTGGATATCCACCCTCCATCATCATTCCGATTTATCATCCTCATCATCCTAACTCTCACAGTCTATTAAGACGAGCAAAATACTTGTTTATATATGGGCGATGCTAGGTATCCTCTAACTCCGTTCCATCTCAGTGTATACGGCCCCACTTCTTCTCTTGAGTTATTGCTTATTTATGTGCTGTAGAACCTTTTACATTGGTTTTGATTCCTTTGCAGTCCGTTCTACGCTTTTAGCCTTCCTACTTTATCCCTACATGTTCTGACCTCACTAAGGTAGCTTCCTTGCTAATCCTGCCTTTTCTCCACTCCCTGTAAGCTTTCTGCTTTTTCCTAATCCCCTCTCTGAGTTGCTTGCTCATCCAGCTTGGCCTAAACTCCTGCCATGGTTTTTTTCCCTTTCTTGGGATGCAGGCTTCCGACAGTTTCCGCAGCTGCGACTTAAAGATAATTCCAGGCCTCCTCCGCATTTAAATCCACAGTTCCTCCTCCAATCCACTTCCCTAACTAATTTCCTTAACTCTTAAAATTAGCCCTCGAGAAGTCGAAAACCCTAATCCCCAGATCTACGTTTGTTTGTCCTTCCATCTAATTTGAACTGAATCAGCTATGATCACTCGAACCAAGGTTGTCCCCTACCATCATTTCTTCTACGAGGTCCTCACTGCTCACCAAAAACAAATCTAAAATGGCATCCCCTCTCGTAGGTACTTCAACTACTTGATGAAGAAATCGATCCGCTATCACATCCAGAAAAATCTGACCCCTATTATTCTTGCAAGCACTCGTCCTCCAGTCTATATCCGGGAAGTTGAAGTCTCCATAATCACACATCTCCCCTTTGTGTTACTTCATTAAAGACATTAAAAGAGGTCTCTATCCATATCCAAATCAGATCCTGGCGGTCTGTAGCACACCCAAAGCACTACTCAGGGAAGCTCTAGTAGCTTTTTTACCCAGCGTGATTTTTACCCAGACAGACTCCGTCTTATCCATCCCATCACTTCTTATTTCATACAGTTCACCTCACATTGATTACAAGGCTACTCCACACCTTGGCCTTTCTTCCTGTCTTTTCTAAACAGCACATAGCCTTCAATACCCGTACTCCAGTCATGAGTACTATTCCACCAGGTTTCTTCTGTTATTCCTATAATATCCGGTTTCACTTCCTGCACCAGTAGCTCCAGTTCCTCCATCTTGTTCCCTAGATGCCTAATTTTCTAAAGCGCTTTCTGATCTATGGATGAAAAACACTCTAAGTGCTATATATTATTATTAATTCGTTTTCTGCAACAACAGTGTGCTTAGACAAAAAGCCAATGGCATATGTAAGGAATCCTTCTCAGTTGTTTCTATCCCACACCCCCTGTACAAAGGTTTTCTTAGCCTATGCTACAGGACACAAATATTTTTATTTTAAATAATGAAGCCCTTTTGACTCCAAAAATGCTTGTGGAAGAGCAGGTTTCTCTTTCTTAATGCTGCAGTTTCAGTACTGGGGTGGGAAAGAGAAATTATCCACGCCAAAAATGTTGACATTTTGAAATGAAATAATAAATGACTACTGGGCTGCCTGAAGCTTTGCACCAGATGAAGACCTGCCTCTCCATGTGTGCAAACCGCCACAGCTCCACTGAATCTAAGGCTGTCTAAACCCTTGACACTCATTCTCTGTAATGGAACCACCACCCAGCCTTAGCAGTCCCATAAATGGTGCCACTATAATTACCAGCATTCCTGATGACACTATGGTTGCAGAACTGTGAATATATCTTTCAGTCATCTCGTACTCTTTTGCAGCCATGTATTCTGCAGGAATTGCAATAAGCTAATTAATATTATAATTAAGCTCCCTCCACCGTATGTATATATTTATATACTTATGCATTGAACAACCAGCTGCAAAAGAGACTAGAGTTAATAGTTTTACTCATGGTTTACAATATTGTTGGCATGTTGACAGGAATGATTCCATTCACAATGAGTGTTTTTATGGAACCGATCCTATAACTGCAGAACTGATTATGTTCCTTTATGGAGGTCAGGCTTCATAACGCAAATGTTAATGAACATTTTGTATTAAAAACTAAATACAAAGACTGAATCATTTTTATTAGCAGCTTCTTTAATGAATACACTGTCCTTTGAACCCAAACAATTTAATCTTTAAGCAAATGAAGAAAACTAGAAAGCAAAACAAAAACCAGATTTTAAAATCTCAGAATCTTCCCCACACGATTGGATAGATTTTTAGCTATTGAGTCTTAGTGCCTATTGAATCTGGATCAGATTAAAAGCTTTTCCTTTAAAAAAAACAAACACAATGGAAGAGAAATAAATCTTCAAAAGAAAAACAATATTTTTGAAAAGATTTGAAAAAAGTACAATGAGATTTATTATTTTGCTACTGGAAAAATGTCAAGATGAGACCAAACTGCCAGTGATATAGATTATGTATTGTAGTGTATAATTTAAGCAGCAAGCAGTCTATAAAGTATTTCCAGCAGACTATCTTGTATAATGCAAGTTCACTAACAGAGACCACCTAATCAGTCTTTTAATATGAATTCCACTGGAGATTTGAATTAAAGTTTGAATGCTAGTGGTTTACAGTCCATCAGTCTTTGAAATGATTAGACTTGTCTGCACTGCCTGGCTTTGAAACTCTATTATGATCCAGAATTAAACTATCAGAATATCCTAGCAGATGACTTTGATGAAAGATACTGCTTTTTTCTCACTGTGTAGGTTAGTCTCTGGAGACTAGCAAAACTGACTTTTTTATTTTTATTTTTATTTTCTCCCTTCTATTGCTTCTCATTACTAGTTTATTTTGTATTTTAATGATACTCCCTTGTCTTACAATAAGATCTCATGTTAAGTTTGTAACTAATTTGGAGACTACTGAAAGATAGTGAGCAATGAGCTCTTTAATTCATATAGATTTAAGTGTATGTATGAACTCTTTTTAAGTCCTTGCAGAATCTTTTTAGGCTACCATTGAATTCAATATATGAATCTATATTTCTTGGATCCAGTTTTATCATTAATAACTTAATCCAAACCAAAACTGTATTTGGTCTCTCTTTACACCATATTGCACCAATTTTCATTTAAAAAAAAATAGTCCTACTACCTAAATCTGATCTTTGCCCTCTGTTGCAAAATGATCCTATATATAAACTACCTGTCAGTTATATATTCTATGCAAAGTAATTTGAGTTGTTTTTTAATTATTAGATTTTTCATATTAGAATAAAAACATGGAAAGAAGGAAAATCGCTTACCAAGACATGATTATCTGTCTGATTAATAAATAAAAAATGAGCTTAATTGTGTAAACTTGATAAGAATTATTTTTCAACAATGTATAAAGTATAGATATGGTTTCATTTATATAATATCTTCAGGAATTTTGATTGTTTTGCTATCTTTTTTATGAGTATATTTTATAAAATTTCTTACATAATTTAATTAGGATATTTTCTTTTGATAACTTTCATCAGTTGCAGCTGATAAGTAAGGCATGAATTCTTTGTTTCAATATCTGTTGTTTTCCAACTGTATTCATTGGTCAATTGCTAATATCTTTAATTGGTGTTCTAAATATCTCCAAAGACAAAACCACCAAATATGTATGAAATCTCATCATAGCTCAAATTTGGATGATGTTTAATATATTCCAGATAAAAGGTTCACTTTTGCAAGGTGTTGAATAGCTCCTGGAGGTGCTGAGCATCCTCCATTCATCATGGATCAGAAAGAAGAATCTTGTTTATAATATGCAACTTGGTAGAATTCAATTTATCGGGTGTTTGAAAAAGCAAAGGACTAACTATTTGCACGATTGTTACTGATATGCTCAAATATGAGACAACTAACCATTTTTAGGCTGCTAGGGCTGAATCCTGTATGCAAGATGTTGAGCAGTTCCTTAAGGTGCTGAGCACCCTCAGCTCTATGGACTTTGATAAATTAAACTACACCAACATGCACAATATGGGCAAAATTCTTCTTCCTGATCCAACCTGCAGATGTTCTTGGAAGCAAGGTGGTCTAGTGAATCCTTATCATAAGACTGAGTTTCAGAAGGACCGAGGTTATGTTTTTGGGTCTGCCGTTGACTTTCTGTGTGACCTGGGCAAGTCATTTCACTCTGTGTACTTCATTTGCTCCACTTCTAAAAAGGAATAATAGTGATTGCCTATCTTTGTAAAGTGCTTTCAGCCTATGTTACAGGAGAACTAAATGTAATATCCTACTATATCTGCATTTCTGCACTTGGCCATTCTGTGCCCATGGACTAAATGCATGGAAAGAAAATCCATCCTATGAGTAAAATCTCCATAATACAGTTGAGGAGAGAAACTCATTCACCCAATGTGATATTTGAGAGTCTTGCACATACTCTGAAAGACTTTCAAAAATGTTGACCCTCCTGAGCATGTCATACCAGCCTGTGAGTGGAACACACAGTTTTGCATTTTTCCCTAAGAAAAAGGAATTTGTCACGTGGGTTTTTTATTTAATACAATGCATAAACTAAATATATAGATTATTTTCTAATTCATTGGATTGTTAGAGTTTTTAACTTTAAATATACAGAAACCCAGGAAAGGAGACTTGAAATCCTGAAAGGACACCGACTTAATTCCTGAAAAAACACTCCGGAGTGGTGAGGAAACTGAGGCAGGGAAATGAATAGATTTGTATATTTGTCCAGATTTGTATATTTCTATATATGAGACATGAATGTCTAAAGCAAAGAGTGATTGTGTTAGAAAACTTGCAAAGTCCATTTGTTATGTGCTTCAACTATCTGTGTCCCAGGAGAGGTGAATGGTAAACCAGAGTATGGACAAGGTTGGAGGTTGAGGAAAGGGTGTTCTTAGACAACTGGAGTGTGTTGATGCATCAGCACTTGTCCAGGTCCATAAAGCACCTAGGCTGTGAAGCCCCTCTCTCATGAAAGGGGGAACAGATGGAGTCTGCGTGCAGGAAAAGTGCCAGAGAGAGGCAAAGATATAAATAGTACTGGAGCTTATCCAAACCAAGGGAAAGTCATTAGGAAAAACTTCCTAACTGTAAGGGTAGTGAAGCACTGGAACAAATTACCTAGGGAATTTATGGAATCTCTGTTGGAGTTTTTAAGAACAGGTTAAACAAACACCTGTCTCAGGAGTGGTCTACATAATACTTAGTCCTGCCTCAGTGCAGGGAATTGGACTAGATGACCTATCAAAGTCCTTTGCAGCCCTTCATTTCATGATTCTGTGATATCTAGTATGTGTCTTGGTGTATTCACTTTAGCCTAATATCAATGGACCATTTTAGTTCTTGCACTGAGTTCTTATTTACTGAACATTATAGGCATAGTTACATAATGATCCAATGATACAATTACTGGAACTAATTCTACTTTCAGTTAAATCTGTGTAAATGTAGTATAACGCCATTAATGTCAATAGATTTACTCTGGAAATGTTTCACTTGTGGAAAGGAGATCAGAATCTGACTTGCTGGAAGACTGTGAAGACCAGAGGAGGAACCCACAAAAAAGATACCAATCATTCATTCCATAATGTGGAAAAGAGTGAGATGTTTGGTAGTAGTATCCTCACTGCTGTACTTGAAAAAATGCAGTGTGTAGAGAATCCTGGTGCTCAAACAGAAAGGAGTCGGGAGAGACCCACTTGTGTCTGGGTTTCCTGTTCCTTCATTCACTGAATGGTGTCAGGACTTCTTTAGCCTCTTTAAATCCATACAGACTCACTAATGCATTTTGCCCTTGTGGTAACAGTAGGATCATGATATGTTTGCTCCAAAGGGCTAACAAATGAGTTCATATTAGCTTTCATTTATGCTAGGTAACAAATATAACAGACATTGAAATGTGTGCTCTGGCTTGCTACGGTTGGCTCCAAAAGGGGCCTTAGATATAGTGGAAAGGGACCTGACTCCTTTATTCTAGGAATGGCTATTGCTGTAGTTGTCTCATAGCTAGTACAGCAGTTGAGCTGTCTCAATTAAGACTGATATACAGTGATGTTTGGAAAATGGATTAGTCCAACCAGGAGGGGAAAATGTTCTGTCCCGTGTGCATGGGAGAATAGCGAATGCACACAAAACTGGTGTTTGTGGAAGGGGTTGGGGAGTAAGGAATGGAGGCTTCCTGTTCAGCTGTAGTTGGGAGTGAGTCCTGCAATGTTCTCCAGCCAAGCCCAGGATAAAGGGGAAGCCATCTTCATTTCCTAGGAGGCTCAAGTTATTGTCCCCAGAGAGTTCTTAGTCAACACAAAGCAACTCATGGCTCTGAGCATGTGGTACTGGAACTTGAGATGAAAACACCATACTAAATTTCAGTCTCCCTCTCCCTGCCCCCGGTGAATTGTTCCTCCTTGAGCTGAAGGCCCTTTGCAGCTGCAGCATTTTGTCTGAACTTGACCTGCCAATGTCTGGACAGCACTAACACTTATGTCTCAGCCTGACATCCCCAAGGATACTTGAATTGTGCCCTCTGACAGTATTTCTGTGAGTTGTGTTCCAACTGAACACGAGGCATGGATGATTCACTTAAAGGCAATATGTCTTTGAGAAATACTCCAAAATCATATTACCTTAAATAATACCTATTTATACTGTTGTTTACAAGGCTAAAGAAAGTTTCAAAAGACAGAAATTCTATTCCCAAGGTAGATTTGCTCAATAGGATGAAAATGTGTACATATAGGAAAGTGCTAAGATGTAACTGATAGGGTAAATTGTTAGAAGACTCAAACCATGAAATCATCTTTGTTTCAAAGCTGGAAAACACAGCTGATATGTACTTGGGGCCCACTGAATCTTCTTCCTTTTTAATCCCATGTTACAGGAGTGATTTAGATATGTATGTATGTAAATAGCTAACAGATGGCATTCAAGAACATGTAGTACAGTTTCTGGGTTTTGTAGAACTGATCATGCTTATTACTGTGCACTGTAAATGGCTTCCTCTGGTTGGTCCTGATAATGCCTCCTAACAACCTCTTGAAGAAAGGTAGGTCACATCTCTGCCTGGGAATATTTACATAGGCCGTGTTCTCACCCCTTGTTCAGGGATGAATTGAATCTTCCATGAACCTTCTGGAGCATGTGACACTCCCAAGGGCATAGGCTTCAGGCCATGTACCTGCTCTGGCTGGGCATGAAGGAGGGAGTATTTTGCATGTCCTGAAGGACTGGCTGCAGGTGTGCTCCTCCTGCATGGTGGAGAGTTCTGGGAAATGTGCTACCTCCCTGAGCGGGGAGTAATATGCTGAGTAAACCCTACCTGTATTAAGTGAAGTCCTATTGAGCAAGATGTGTACGTTTAAACTAGAAGATGAAACTGGTTGAAGCAGAAGGCTTTCTGAGCAGAAATGAGAGGCTTGTTGCTTATGGATCATCTCAGCTGGTTGTATACAAACTTTGAGGTGGCAGAAAACATTTTAAAAGGCAGGGACAACACCAAGGTAACTGAGGAATTTAGTAAGAGAGTGAAAATGAAGGCAGATGAGTTAGGGAATATAACTGGTCAGCAAAGTAGCAGTCAGAGGCTTTTCATCTTAAGTAGGAGAAGATTGACTTGACCAGATGGAGACGAGGAGAAGAAATATTGCTGTCATCCAAAACAGAGAGACTATTACTTGAGAGACTGATCTGTAAAGAAAAAACAACAAATCCTAAAGTGTTTGTGTTGGAAATGGGAAGCTGCAGAAGCAACATATGACTATAGGTAGAGTTTATGGATAAACTAGGTAAACTAGAGGAAAGAAACTACCAGTGTGTATCACTGGGTGATCCCTGTCATGTCTCTCTTATATTATGTATGTTGTACAGAGAAAGAGTTAAATATTTTTGTAACAATACTTTGCTCTTCAGTAGTAGTATGTTTTTTTTCAGAGGGTCTCAAAGCACTTTGCAAATATTTGATAAAAAGGCTGAATATACAGAATCAGACTAGGAGGACAAGGAAGAGTGTAATAAATAGCACAATGGGATGAAGTCAATTACTATACCCTCATGGATATAACAAGCCTCTTCATTCTTCATCGGGAAACAGTGAATCAGGCCATGGGGATTCATTCTGCATTAGAAGTAGTTTTGCAGTCACTTTAATGATGATTTCTTATTTGTTCTGTTCTTCCAAAATACTTCTAGGTCATGAGTAACAGGATGCCTTGTTCTTAGCTCATACCTAGGAGCATAGGACTAGATCCTCAGTTGGCTTGCATAATTGACAGAGCTCTATTGAACTCTATGGAGCTATGCCAATTTATCCCTGCTAAGGCTCTGGCACATATTCTCTTGCCAGATGCCTTAAGTACTCATGAGTTAACATGTGCAATTCAAGCAGGGAATTTCAGGACTTGGAATAAAAACAAGTTCCTAAAATTTGATTTTTATTATCCAGCCCAGTCATACCAATGACTCACTCCATATTGCATTGGAATTTCAGTGTGAACTATGAGTGATGTTCCATCCTGCACAGTGGACTCCTTTTCCCTATATGGTTCTCAATATGGGACCAGGACAATAGCCACAAGGTGATTAAAGTTATGGGAACATTTAATTAAAAAAACTAAGCTGTTTCCTGAGGTCTTTAGTCAGAGAAAGCTGCCATTGAAGTTAATAGGATTTTGCTTTGGATAAGGACTATATCATCATGCTCAAAACACCACTCATTCTTTGACTGCAAAAAGTTCCATATAATTCCTCTAACATTTTGTTTCATAAATAAGAAGTCTCAATGGAAGCCTTGAGTGGTGATACAGATAAATGTAGATACAGAAATGGCTGATAGGTTGGAGGGAATTGGTTTGGCTCTACAGCTGACAATAGTTGGAATGTCTGGAGGACAGCTGAATTTATTTTTCAGTTAAGAACTGCATAATATTCTGTCCACCAAGTAGCACAGACATCAATAAGAAGTTGTGCCACCAGTTCTCTCCCTCCCCTAGTAGAAATTATTATGGTAATACATGAGCACTAAAACCTTACCATTTCCCAGTTATACTGAACTTGTTGTTACTCCAGACTTCTCCCAGCTTCAAAAACAATTCACAGGCTGAAGAATGATGAACATAAGTCTGAAAGCACTTGGATGTGTTGCTATACCTCTAAACTCAGGGACTGTGACTTGTGCTTTTCTTCTCCATCTCTTAATAATTGCTTTTCTTTTATTTTCCTTCTGTCCTTCAAGACCAATAAGATGCTTTTAGAAGATTCATAAATTTGAAGTCCAGAAGGAACCATTATGATTATCTATTGTAGTCTGACCTTTCCTGCATGACACTGGTTAAAGAACCTCACCCAGTGAACTCTACATCAAACCCATAACTTCTGTTTGAGTTATAGCATGTCTTTTTGAAAGGAATCTAGTCTTGATTTAAAGACTTCAAATACCAGAAGTTCCACTAGATAAGTTGTTCCAATGGTTAATTAACATCACTGTTAAAAGTGTGCACCTTATTTCTAAGCTGAATTTGTCTGGTTTCTGCTTCCAACCACTGGATCTTGTTCTGCCTTTCTTTACTTAATTAAATAGCTGTCCTTTCAGCAATCTCTTCCCCATGTAGGAACTTCTACACTTCTACCTTCTCTTGGATAAATCAAATAGATTGTGCTTCTTAAGTATCTCTTTATAAGGCATGTTTTCAAGACCTTAGATTATTCTTATGTTCTTTTCAAAATCTTTTTCAATTTCTCAGTATCTCTTTTGAAGTATGGACAGCAGAACTGGACATAGTATTACAGTAATGGTCTCCCCAATGCTGAATACAGATGTAATACCATCTGCTCACTCCTATCGATTCTCTCCTGCTTATACATCCAAGGATCACATTTGTTCTCAGCTACAGCATTGTAACTGGAGTTCCAGTTCAGTTGATTATCCACTAGTACCCCTAGTCCTTCTCGATTTAGCAGCGTTATGGGCTAGAGTCCCCAGTCTTGTAAGCGTGGCCTATGTTCTATGACCATTCATTTGGCTGCATTAAAATGCATGTTGTTTAAATTATCCCACCTGATTAAGAAATCCAGGTCATCTTGAATAAATGACATGTCCCCATCATTATTTACCACTCCACTAATTCCGATACTTGATAAAGATATTGGCTAGCATTGCATCCAGAACAGACCCCTGCGGAATCCCACTAGAAATTCCCTCATTATGTGACAATTCCTCATGTGCATTTATTTTTGAGAACTATCAGTTATCCAGTTTTAAATTCATTTAATATGGCTTACACTTATTTGTTACAGTGAAATTTTTATCAAAAAATGTCACGTGGGACTAAGACAAATGACTTACACAAATGTAAGTATATTATGTCAACATAATTTCATTTATCAGCCAAAATTATTAGTTGTCAAAAAATAGTTTGACATATTTTCCATGAAACCATATTGATTGGTGTCAATTATTGTACCATCCTTTATTTTTTTACTGTTTGCATCCTATATCATTATCATGACATTAGTTTATTCCTGTCCTTTGGGTCTTCTCATGTTCCAAGAATTATTAAATGAATGTTAAGCTTCAGAGAGCCCTGACAACATTTTTATACTCTTGATGCAAGTTGTCTGACTCTGCAAATTTAAAAAATATTTAACTTTTAACAGCTGCTGTTTAACATCCTCCCCAGTTACTGATGGAATAGGAACTATTTCATTATCACTGTAAGATATACTTGTCATGGTGCATCTTTCCAAATATAGAACAGAAATATTGATTAAATGCTTCTGTCTTTTGTACATCATGACTGACAATTTTTAACCATCCTTATCTAATCAACTTTGTACTATTGATAGGATTTTGTCTGTTCCTGATTTATTTAAATAGGGTGACCAGATGTCCCGATTTTATAGGTACAGTCCTGATTTTGGGGTCTTTTTCTTACATAGGCTCCTATTATCTCTACCCCCTGTCCAGATTTTTCACATTTGCTGTCTGGTAACCCTATGTTTAAATATTCCTTCTTGTGGTTCTTAACTCTTCTGGCTATAGAATTTTCATTGATGCTTTAAGCTTCCCTTATCAATTGTCTCCATATCCTAACTACTGATTTGTACTCATTACTGTCATTGGTTTCATTTGCTAGATATTAATTTTTTGTTGTTGCTGGTCTTGTCTCCCCTTTCAACCAAGATATTATTTGTACCCAAAGAAGTCTTGCTTTGTGATAACATATTTGTATTTTTGGGCATTCTTAAACAATTCCCAATTATTCACATTCATATGTTAAAATGTTTTCTTCTCACTCAACTTTGCTAATGATTCTTTTCAGCTTTGGGAAATTGGCTTCTTTAAAGCACCAATAATATATATTTCTTGTTGCACCTAACGCAGCCATCAATTTTTATTTCTATGATCAGTTCATTTTAATCTATCAGAGGTCTAATATAAAATTATCCCAAATTGATATATTGCTTTAGGGTAGTCAGCGCACTGAGGAATTCTAGAGTGGAGCACATGGAGGATATTCAAGTCTGTAATCAGCACTTCTGCTTCCTGAGGTACTTGGAGACAGATTTTTTTAAAAGTATGTAGGCTGCCTTAAGATCTAGATAAGCTCCTAGGCGCTTTTGAAGGATTTTTTAAAAAATGCCTAGACGCTGATCTGAATCTTTAGGTGCTTAAAGACCTTTCAAAATCTGGGCATAGGTCAGGCCAGACTCAGGATACTGTCATAGATTGCCTCCTTTCAATGGTGACTGGCTTTACTGCAGTAATAGGTGACCCAAAAATCAGGCCAGTAATTAGATGTCTATGTGACATCACTAGGCCTCTCATAGTGCCTTATCCCAGGGACTCTCAAATGTTTTAATAGTTTTGATCATACCTTTTATAGACAGTTTGTCTCAGTGATCACCTTCCCCCACCTTCACCCATTCACAATTCCATAGACTTTGTTCCCATTAATGATCTCCTATCTTTCATGTGTCAATTACAGAAATTTGATTATGTGGAAAAGTAACATAAGATGCATTTTAATGCAACTTGGCAAGTGGAAACCAGAAGAAAGTTAGCATGTGACCATGTAGTTCTCTGCAGACTATCAGCAGATGCTCTGTACACCTGCTGCTGTGGTCCACTGACCACAGTTTTACACTCACTGCCTTATGATGTTGGTACAGAACATTTTTTTTTTGAGAGTGACAAAAAAGGGCAAGCAATATTGAATTTACGAAATGTAACAGATATTCCATAGCAGTCAAGCCTAAATTCAGACATCTCCATAATTCTTTCTCACTTTGCAGAATATACACTGCATGTCCTGTGGCATTTATGCCCCAATTCAGCTTGGTACTTAAACATATGCCTACCATGGCTTCAATGAGACTGCTCACAGTTACAATTGGGCATGTACATAAGCATCTTGCTCAGTCACAGCCTTCCTAGGTAAGGAGAGAAAGATAAATTTTTCTTCTCAAAATGTAAATCATGCACGATTCTAGGCATTTATAGATATATTTACTTCATATGCGACATGTAGCCTAAAAATAAATAAATAAATGGAACCCAGCGTGTCTTGGAAATTTCCAAATCCTGAGTATTTTGGAGTTGAGAACTAAAATTCACAATTAATGTTTTGTTCTTCACTGAGGCAAATTCATTTTCTCTTTGTCATTAAATATTTTCTTTATCTGATAACTGATAGGGCTTTTTTTTCCCCTTCCTCCCTGTCTTTCTCTCCTTTTTCCATTTTTTTTAACCAATTGTAATTATACAGGCCAACTCCTGGGTAGACTTGTTTTCAGTTGCATTGCTTACATGCCATTTTAATAGGCTGCAGTTTTTGTTAACTAAGTTATGGAAGATTAACTATCCAACAAGATGTAGTATTATACAGAGCTTCATTTCCCAGCTGGGATGCACAGTATATGTCACTGCTGACTCGCTTCCTCCTGCCTCCCTCCAGCTAAATGGCATTATGCCACTGTAGCAAAAGTTCTGTGGGAATCAGTTTCATTTGTGAGAAGTTTTCTGCAACACAACACTCAAGGTAGCTCTGATTATTGAGAGAACATGCAGGAAAAGAAATCAGATGAGCAAACCTTTATGCAACCCCCAATGCAAGCCTCCATGTTAGCTTGTAAAATTGAAGGATCATTATTTTCACATCCATATGGGTCGGGGAGAACTATATTTATTAACCTTTTTCAAACTTCTTTTTTATATATATATCATCAGGTTTGGATGTTTTGACTAATGTGAAATAGTGGTTTTATCATGCTTTTTTGTGTCTTTGTATGTATAAATTGCTTTATTTTCCTGTTTCTCATCAGAGCCAAAGGGTTCTTGTCTTCAGCAACATCACTGGATGTTTGGATTTGCTGGAAGTTGAGTCAATTTTTCTCACTCACTGGGCCAAATTCACTTCTGAATAAAGGGCTGGATTCTGTCTGTGAATTGCTGGAAGAAACTTCTCCTGGCCCAGGGGAACTCGCAGTTGGGGCATATGAATGCTCTCCAGCTCCTACCTCACCACACTCCTAGCGCGTTGGGGGCAATGAGTACCACGGGATGCAGTGGCCAATAAATGGTTAGGACTGCAGCACATCCCCCTCCATGATGGCTGTTATGCCAGGTTAAAGGCTACAGTGGTAGCCAGGCACTCTATACTTCTGAGCATGTTGCTGGCCATTGGAGCAACAAAGTCATAGATGCAGTGGCCGCACCCCCAACCTGCAAGCTTTTCCCGTTTCAGTGATGGTCTAAATCTAAAAACAAAATTTGTATGAACCCCTGCAAACTGAAATGGCCAATTTTTAGCCAGCTATATTCTGGAGCTTCCGCCGAGATTTTTTTTTTAGATTTACAGCTGACTGTTTATGCTTTTGTGGATTTCAGTCACACAGTCATAACACATTGTTGCACTTTAGCATAGTTAGATTTCTGAATATTCATGTGAAAGAGGATTATCAGCTAGAAAAATTTCAACTTGTGTTATTTTATTACATTTTGTAAGAAGTAAACTAAATTAAAAGTAAAAAAAAAAATGCTGTACATTGAAAATATGCTCTTTTCTCCCCTGGTTTCACACTGGAAAGGATGTCATTTATCAAGTGCAAGAAGGATGGAATAAATCATATAAGTCATCTTAAATGTGATTTGCCACCTGCCTGATTGTTCAGAAGTGCATGCATGCTTAATTAATCTAATTAGTCAATGCACATATAAGGAGCAAATTTATAGTCTCTCTGTCATCATAAATAAAGTATTTTTGTTTTCCTAGAATAAATTATTCATTTTAGAGATGAAAAGTAGACAGTAATCCTGGATAGCTGGCTTCTTTTTCAATGAAACATGGAATAAATCCTGCCCTTCTTCCTTTTCTTTGGTTTTTATTCTGCTTCTATGAAAATATTCTGTTCATTCTGTAGAATTCCTGTTACTACCAATAAAGATCATCATAAAAGTCTTTTCTAAGATAGGTAGATGGTACATAGTGTAAACTTCAAGAGATTCTACTTCCCCATGTACAACTTCATTTTTCACATGTAAAATTAGTTTGATGGCCTCACTCTGGTAACTGGCACATGAGTGTGTATTTGTGGATTTAGACACATAATATGATGTTTTAAGAAATCCATGGTCATTTAGGGGTTCACAATGGTTGTTATGCTACAAACCATGCCATTCAGAGTGTCTTGGTGACAGTGTCCATAGAACTTAGATCCCCCTGCTCCAAAGGACAGGCCTTGTCAACCAAAAGAGAACTTTACAGGCAACAGCTTTGGGCTAGCAGCTGAGCAGTTCTGATTCTGTTCAGTACAGCAATGATACATACCTACACACATACTAGTGAACTGCAATAAATTCAGATGGAAAATAATTGGATAGGTGCATTATACAGGTTGGGATAGCATTAGGGATAGACCCATTTTTGAAGGCAGAGTGCCCTGATTCAATAGGACAACTCTTATGTCCCTGAAACCACAGCATAATTAACAGCCTAAAATGGGTATGGACAACATTCATGGAATAAGGAAAGAGGCTGTGGGCCAGAAGCAATCTACTACTTCAACTTTTAAACAAAAGGCCCTCCAGCTTTTTGCCCAGCTCTCTGCCACCCAGTGGGCACCTCTGATTTTTACTGTCCAGGTGTCAGGATGTATTTCCCTCTTATTCTTCACCTCTTGCTCACTAAAGTTTGTGCTCTCTCACAGCTGCAGAGCAGATGAGTGACAGGGCAGAGTCTCCTTCCATAGTCTCTCCTCTTGTCTCTTCCTCATGGGTTTGTGTGGGGTGAGGGATGGAGTAGGAGTCAGGAGGGGAAAGACTCAGTGGGTACAAGAACATTAACCAAAAAGTTTGCTATAAGCTGCCTTCCTATCCCAGAATCAAGACCTTGAAGAGTCAAGTGGGGCAGAAGAAGTATGAGGTCCCACAGGGGGAGAAAGTGGACGAAGTCCCAGGACAATAACTGAGATGAAGTCAGCATGGACACAGTAGCATCAGGAAGAGCATGTCACCATTCGTCCAGTCCCATTAGCCATCTGTCAACAGGAAATCTGGTAATCTGTTCACCACTGTGCCATTTAGTGCAACAGGAGTGTCCATGATTGGGGCAGTTTCTGCCTTCAGTAGAGGTGGACTCCTAAATAATTCTGAGGATATGTTGTCAGTATTCACTAGGTACCTAGTTATTTTCTGGAAGCCCTCCTTTTGTGTTTTCACATGCCCTAAAGTCCTGCTGTCTGGAATAATGGTACATGATGTGAAAATACGAGATTTATCTGACTTATTTATTTTAATATACAGCCCCACTTTCCCAACCCACCCTAAACAGAAGAAATTCAGTGTGCCATGTTCAATGGTTTGGTGTCTCTCCCCCACTTTGTGCTCTGCAGGGGGAGGTACAAAATCACATGTTGTCTAATGATAAATTTTGAGAAGATGCCTTTCAGCTTTGGATGTAGCGTGGTTGGGTTTTCTGTGAAGAGGGACTGCAGCTGAGCCCTTCCCTAATTGACATGCTTGGTCCTGCTTCCCAGCCTGATACAGAGGAAAACTCATTGAGCTTGATTCTCCAGTAAGGTCATGCATCTGACAAAGTGGGTATTCACCCACGAAAGCTCATGCTCCAAAAAGTCTGTTAGTCTATAAGGTGCCACAGGATTCTTTGCTGCTTTTACAGTAAGGTATGGTGGCAGTGGAATTATACCAGCATAAACCAGTGTAATGGACTGGAGCATCGGGCCTGCTCTGGGATGGGATGGCAAGTCTGCATGTCTGAAGAAAACAAACATTGGGTTTGTAGTACCATAGCAGGTAGCATCTTCTCTGTGATTTTACTCTCTGTAAAACACAACACAAAAATTCTCATCCTCACAACTCCCTTGAGAATAGGATTATCCTCATTGTACAGAGGATGAAACTGAGTAGAAATGTTAGGTGCCATATTTTCGAGAGTTCAGCTCTCATTTAGCCACCTAAATAGTGGCCAGGTTTTCAAAATAGCCCAGGACCCAGCTTCACTGAAAAGAAATGAGAGCTGTTGGGTGAGAACAATGGGAGATGTTGGGTGTTGAACGCTTCTTGAAAAATATCTTGGTGTTATTGAATTTGACAGGCATTTTGCTGTTGAACTCAGAGAGGCCAGGATTTCACCCCTGGTCTTTGTAACTTTGCTGTGCTGGGATTAGAATTGAAAAGCTAGTGGCGACCAGGTCTGTGCTCAAACCACTAGATCATGTTTCTCTCTAAACAGTTGCTAGGATTAATTAATCTCTTAGAATGAGACATTCTTAGTCAAAATGGTAATTTCCACTTGATTTCCAGTGATCAAAGTGACATATTTAAATTTCATATTAACAGAGAAGCAACTCTGGGGGGTATATTTTAAGAAATAGGTTTTGCTCTGTATGAGTAGATGGTAATACAGAACTCCTGCAAGACAAATTAATGCAAAACTGTTTAATTGGCACATTGGAACCATAGGAACTATTCATTGTGAAATAGGATGTACCAAGTTTATTACAAGCACTTTTGACCATGTTTTAGTAGTTTTCTTTGGTTGAATAAAATTGTTAAATGTAACATGACACCAATGGGGTCCTGGTCCATGACTTCCACTCCTAGGCATTATGGCAAAACAAATGAATAACAGTAATAATTGGATTAAATTATTTATTGTATTGGTTTGGATAAAGGGATGCAAACAAACATTCTTTCTAGATTTGAACCCTGTTGTATGCTCCATTTTTTGTAAGAGATTTGTAAAACTTGACTAACATTTCTTTTCATAATTATTTAGGCCCTTATCCTGTAAGGAGCTCTCTATGGGTTGAGCCTTTCGCCTGCACAGGGATCATTGCAGGATCCGGGGCTTAGGACTTTCTCTGTTTCTCAAAAATATATTCCTGTCTATCCAAGGTACTGAGAGCTCTCATCATCATAGTATCTGAGCACCTCACAAGCAATGTAAATAAATAAAATATATTTCTCCTTACAAAATGCCTGTGAGGTAGGAAAGTACTATCCATGCCCATCTTACAGCTGGAGAACTGAGACAAACAGATTTAGGGTACATTTTCATAGCAAAAAAGCTGTGTGCTGCCATGAGTGTCAGAGACTGGGTCAGCTGACTTGGGGTTCTGGGGCTTGTATTATGGGGCTCAAAATATCAGTGTAGATATTACAACTTGGGCTGGAACCCAGCTCTGAGACCCTTCCCTCTCAGTGGGTTTCACAGCCTAGGCTCCAGTCCAAGCCCAAACGTCTACATGACTATTTTTAGCCCTATAGTGAGAGCCCAAGGCACTTGACCCTGGCTGAGACTCACTGTCTCATGAGGTTGGGGTTTGTTTTGGCTTTGTAGATACTCCCTAAGGTGCAGATCCTCAGATGTATGTAAGTCCTTAGCTTCCATTGATGTTGACAGGAGTTAGATGACTCAATACTTTTGAGGATCTGGGCCTAGGACACAGGAGATTTGTGTCAGACCAGGGAGCTGACCCAAATCTCCCAAGTCCCAGGTTAGTGCCCTAACCACTGATCCACCCTTTCCTGTTGCTGCTTGTTAATCACAACTTAGGCTATGTCTACACTAACACTTTTGGTGGCCAGGGATCTGAAAAAACCACACTCCTGACTGATGTAAGTTATACCGAACGACAGGAGTGACTATGTTTTTTGCCTCCTGGAGCATGGCAGGCAGGTGGCTTTTGGCGGCACACCTGTGAGCGGTCCGCTGGTCACGCAGGTTCGGCGGCACGCAGATTTGGTCCACCGGTGCTTTCCCATCAGCGTCCCCACTATCAAATTGCCACTGACGCTGCGGGACCAACGGACCTCCTGCAGGCGCACCGCCGAAAGCCGCCTGCCTGCCGCCCTAACAGTGACCGGCAGGCCGCCCCCCTGCAGGGGAGATGCTCTCCTGGCAACGCAGCTACTGCTGCTCGTTGGGGATGGTTGAGTTATGAGTGGCTATACAGGAGACCTTACAGCGGTGCAGCTGTAAGATCTTCAGTGTAGACATGGCCTTAGTTCCGTTTTGCTCAGGTGTTTGTCCATTAACGTCACTGATGGCATCAAGAGGAATACAAACATACCAGGGCATAGTATTTGTCAGTTTATCACTTCTGCAGGCCAAGCAAAGCAAAACTGCTTTTGTACAGATCCCTGGCTTTATTGGGAGAAACCTATTTGTTCCTAAAACACGGAGGATTTTCTTCACTCATTTATAACCATTTTCTGTTTAGGAAAAATTTTCAGCCTAAACAATTTGTCACTGAAATATTAAAGAGACACTGTCATTCTTTTTATTAGCTCATATTTACACATCCAATCCCAAGTAGGGTCTGAATATCTCCAGATTCATATAAATAATAATAATTAGATGTAATAGTAATAGGTCGAGTTTTACTGACCTGATTTGACACACATTTCATTGATTAGGCTCAATTAAGATGTAAAAGTGTCATGTGCATTGAACTGGTGGAGGAAAATAGTTCTAATCTTTGAAGTACTTGTATGCAGCTTGATGGGCAATGCCTACTGGTGGCTTTGTGAGAGTAAGTGCTTATTGTTAGCTTGGACTGTAACATATTATCAATTAATTGCTCACAAATCTCTGGTCTCAGTCTGTGTAGGTTGTGAGCCATGGTAAATCACTAATCTTCCAATGTCAGAGAGTTTGAATTACAATGTCAGCCCTGCAAGGTATGAAATTTGCCAGTTTAATCTGGTGAAAATAACCCCTTTGTCTTGCAAAATCCTGCTGGTAAGGCTGAGAACACACACTCAGCACTCTGGCTTCTTTATAACCTTTCTTCTGTTTTGCACTGGCTGGGTTTCAGCCCCTCATGTATAGAACTTTCCTCAGTGGACTGCCTCCTGTGTTCTTTCCTTATCTCACACATGCACGGTTGGGTTCCTAGGGAGTAGGAGTACCTGTAGGAGGAACAATGTCAGCAATGTGTTGTTCCGTCACTATGTTCTGAATAGCAGCAGATGCTTAAATCAGACAATATAGTCTCAGCCATCACGCCAATGTGGAATGAACAAACACTGCATTACAAAAAACAGAATAGAGGAATAAAATGTGGCTATGACTTAGCAAACATATATAATACAGTGCAGCAATTATCCAGCCACGAGAATGAGAACAACTCTAATTCTCAGGGCACAGATAACCTCTAGCTACATTCATCTCTTTTATAAAGCACTGTGTGCAAAGGCTCTGATTAACTTGCATATACATTGCCTTAAAGTAATACTATTTTGTACTTACATAGAATGCTCATCCAAGGAATTTAGCGTGTGAGGTAGCTAAGCATGATCATTTCCACTTCATGGACGAGAAACTGAGGCACACAGAATAAGAGACTTGCCTAAGGTCTAACAAGAATCTCGAGGTAGATCTGAAAAAACAACCCACCTCGGGTCTTCTGAGTCACAGTCCTGAGCCTTAGCCCCAATATCATTCTCATCTTTTAATCAACTGAACAGAAGTATTACAAATGAAGCAGGCTTTATTTTCACTGCCCCAAAAGATGTGTGCTTGCCACAGGATAATTTGATGCACATTTGCTATCCTTTGGCAAAATCCTAGTGGAGACAAGGCACGTTATTATTACCACCAGGTAAACTAGGGAAGATATCCTGCCTCTGGTTATAGTGTTGTCCTTGCCTGACTACCTTGGGGTTAAAAACTATCGATGCCTGATCTCCAGTATGATTTTACCATGGGATAACAAATGTGCATTAAATTATCCTGCAGAAAACACACACCTTTTTGGTACTGAAGACATACCCTAAGCTAAACATTATGGTGTAAACTTTACCAGGGTGGCCATCTGACTGGAGGTTTACAGCTTCTGTAGCATATTAGCCATGGATGTTGGTAAATCTGGGCAACAGCAAGAGGTATGGGTAGCTTATCCAGAATTAGCCACATTTTAAACAAGGACATCCATCACACATGAAAGCATGGAGTACCACTCAACTGGAGGCAGCTCACCAGCAACCATCATGAAGACAGTGAGTGCTCATTGCAACTTAATCCTATTCACCGTGGTCTCTAGGTTCTCTCGCTTTGCTTTTGACAACTCCCAACAGGCACTCTTTCCTCCCTAACTTTTACTCCCCTTTCTGTCAATGAACTGGTAAACATGTGTCATGCTCCACTCCCTTTGTGGTACTTCTTTGAAAGGACATCTAGCTCTTGCTCTTTCTCTCCTCCCATTACTGGATCAGGCCTCAAATACTAACCTAAACTTCCTAAAGTTTGGGTGTGTTTAGATTCTTTTTGTCTCATTTCATGGTAGATATAAAGACCGACAACTATATTGCTCTGATCTTGGGTTTCTCAAAGAGCACACCTGGGATTTTGGCTTGGACCTCTGTTTGGTGTGGCATTTTAGAAGCTGTAACATGCTCTATTTCTGAGATAGCAGATAAACAGAAATCTGCATAGGTAAAGTGGTCAGTTATGAATAGAAAATACAACCTTCCCCACCGTACTTTTTGAAGCTGATCATGGGGCTTTGATTTAGAGAGGGGGTGGAAATGCTAAGGCACGTCTTATGTTCCACTTAATTAGTAACCCAGCAGGTACTATAAGATGGTGTCCCTTTGTGACATGGAATGTCACTTCAAGGAAAAATCACAGAGAAGCCAGCACTAGCTAATAATCGTTTCTAGTACAGAATCATTATTCTGTTGTATTTAAATCCCACTGAGTTTTGTGCATTCACAGCAAGTTCTAGACAAGAGCCATCAGGGAAAACTCCAGTACACTCTACTCCATGTTTACCTTTGCTAGAATTGCTCTGGATTCATTTATTTTGCAGAGCTCATCTAGCCAAAGGAAACATTTGTGCCCTGTGGCACCAGAGCTCTGACACGAAGTTACTGTGTTTCAAATTAGACACCCCAAGAATTGGACTTTAGACCAGTGCCCTCTGCCCTCTCGTAAACTATGCAGCAGCAAGATGAGAATATAAAAAAACTGTGCTTCACCACTGCTTATGAAATGTTTATATAAGTTTTTTATCCAAAAACACCTTCCCTCCAAAACCCCCACCACTTTACACCTTGGAGACTTTCCAGAAAGCTATGAAGGGGATGGAGGCTGGCTACTCTCTGGAGACCCACTCACAGTGCTGGAAGGCTGAGTACAAAGTATTCCCCACCAATCCAAGGCAGGTACCAATCCACTTAGTGAATGGCTGTTTTGGAAACTGTTACCTGCTGAGAGCGAGGAATAGGGTAAATCCTGTAAAACTCAGATGAGACATTTTAGGTATTTTCAATTCTATCTTCCCTGAAAAGGGATTCTAACTTGGTACGTACCCAGGCCGAGGGCTGCTCAGCATTCCCTACAGCGGGTGTACCATGCCATTCAGACAGATCATTCAGAAAGGAATGTTTACTAAAGCTCAGCAGCAGTGATTATAACAGACTTCTTGCACATGCCATTTGCTAATGCATGGGAGTGAGCACAGCTGCCAAAGGAATTCTTCCCACTGCTTCTCCTACCCCCTGTAATAAACCCACATTCCAGAAGGTTAATTGTTCCTGTTAGTCACTGTTCTAGCACGAAGGGCTTGATGCAGTGGGCATTGATATCACTACACCAGCATACCCCAGGACTCAATCTGGCCAAGTATATTCAAGTAACAACTATGCCAGCTAAGGAAAGTAAATGAGCAGCTTTTGACTTGCTCATTTAATTAAACTCCATGAACCAAATGGTGGAAGTGGGTGAAACTCCACATTTGGAGTCTGAGCTTGGTCCATTGGGTTAGATTCACACTACTGTTCCTGATATCTTTCACCAGTGGTGGAAAATATCATTGCCTGAACTCCCTTCAACGGAGAAGGGGCCATAGCAGCTAAGCACAGCTTCAAAAGTGAGTGAAATGACTCACGCTAGCAGGGGATGCATCAATTCAAGGTGTCACCTGTGCAGCCTCCAGCACTTATGTTGCTTTGGAGATGTATTTTTGAGTGAAAGTTGCTCTGGCCTTGCACTCTCCCAGTAAAACCACACAGCAAGGGGAGGGGGTAGAAAACCCACCTGTTCTTCCTCAGGCTGAATCCCTCGGGTGAAGGGGCAGCATGGGTGAATCTAGCCCAGTAAATGTGATTATAATTAGGGTTTTAAAAGATGAGCTATAGGATGATTTATATGTCCTAGTTTAGGGTTAGACCATGCTTTAGTCCTGAAGTCCATAGTGAGGGGGAATACAAAGACCTTGGCAGAATAATTTGAGTTTCAGAGCACAACGTCTTTCAGGGATTCCCAGTGGCATAAAGGACAGTAACTCATTTACTACACCCATTTAAATAGTGTAGCACTGAAGCTTCGGACTCCCCTGTAGCTAGCTTGTTGACTTACAGGAGGGCAGATCCATGGCTCTGCCTAACATGTGTCATCTTTTCATCCATTTGCAACTGGGCAAGACAATCCCCCCTGCTCTGCCTCAAATCACTGTAGCCAATCCTAGCAAAGGCTGTGAATGGGAAAGCTCCCTCTCAATCCTACACCTCTGTATGCCTGATTTAAGGCAGGGCACCACCTAGCCTTTAGCTTTACAGAACTGGCCCATTAAGAACCCAATCTTGCCAACCTTATTCATGATAAGCAGAACTTACTCTGCAAGTAGCTCCACTGAAGTCAATGGGATGACAGTACTTATTCAATGAGCAAGATGGCAGAATTACACTCTACAGGATTTTACCTGGCTCCTTAAATGGCTGTAGGTGGGAAAGCATCTGTCTTATTAGTATAACTGTTTACCTGAAAATGGTTTGAAACTGATTATTACAGACAGACTGTTGGAGCCTGTGATAATCTCTGAATGTCCCTGTTGGCACAAAATGCTGTCCTTTGATGATGTCCTTTACAGATCTATTGTTGCTGCTCATTTGGCCGAGCGCTGACCTGCCTTCCCACTCAGCTGTCTGTAAATTAGCTGCAATTTGCTGAATTCATTCTGACTAACAAACATAGCTAATTCAGTTTAGAAAATTAAGAGCCAAATTCTTTTCTGAAAGAACCCACAACAAGAGGGGGAATGTTTTCTAAAATTGTGAACTTGCCAGTTAGTGCTGCATTTTCTGCAAGAAACAAGGGGTTTGAGTCGTCATCAGTATGGTCAACTCCAAGCGTGCCAAAAATCATGAACCAGGCACCCAAAATTCATGAGGTGGCTTAAAATCATGTTGTTTTTTCAATTTAGGGTTTGTTTGATTTGATTTACAGATTTGAGCCTTTTGGTTTTACATTTCTTAACTTTTCTTTGTAATCATGAGCTAGAAATTCTCTTAAATGAAAGCTGAGATTGTCACATAATCACATGACTGTAGGAACAGAGGTTTAAGAAAAACATCAAACAGTGCAAGACTAGTTCTTGGAAATCATGAGAGCAGGCAGCACTACCTCTTGAAGCACATAGAGGAGTCAGCATAGAGCCTGTTCCCGTCCTTTAGATTCCAGGGCCACTGTGCATCACATCACCTGCTCAGTATTACTCTTCAGCTTTCACCACCCACAACCAAATAACTCATTTGGGAGTCATGCCATCCTTGGTTCTCCCAGCATAACTGTAGGCTGCTCTCTTGGAGTGCAGAAGCAGAGGATCTGTGGATGTTTTTGAGTTGAAACTGCAACAGCTCCCACACTGATTCCTTTGCTGAGCACCTGTTAGCAAAGTGTAATCAGACCCCACCCAAAATGCTGATTGTCATCCTTTGTCCCCATTAGGGGGCGTCTGCTATTTTATGGGGAGGGTGGAAAGGTGCTGCTTAGCCCCCACTCTTCATTCCATTGGTTACAGTTGGTTTATGCCTTTTTTTCCTTCTCTTTAGCTCCCTTGCATGCCACAGACCATGTGACCTTGTGAAATTACAAAGGGGTTTGTGAAGGCGGTGCTTATTGGAAGTTAAACCAGCTCTCCATGGTTGACTCAATATCTTGGCCATCTTGTCTGCTTTGTGCATGTTTTAACACAGAGAAAAATGTTGGTTTTATCCCCCTCTTCAAAATATCCAAATATTATTTGTTTAAATATTTAGGGCCCATGTAGGTTGGGGGAGGCTGTGCCTTTCCAAACAGCCTAGCGTGGCCCTGCCCACACTCTGGCCCTGGTGCTCTGCCCTGCCCTGGGCAGGTAAGATCCAAGGGGATGACCGGCCAGTCTCCTTCAGGGACTCAGGGCCAGCTGGCACTGGGGCCATACTGCCCACTTGGACCGTGCTGCTCGGCGCTCTGGGGCTGGCCACCTGGCACACCAAGGCTGGAGGTGCTGTGGTCACATTGCCTGGCTGCCAGGTGCTCTGGGGCTGGAGGGAGGGGGCAAAAAGGGAGTGGGAGGGGCAGGGTCTCAGGCACAAGGGAAGGGGCCAGAGGCTATTATCCCCCACAGCCAGGTAACCGACCGCCCATGTTAGAGCCTGGTCATGCCACCATTTGCACACCGAGTCATAGGTGCCAACTTCCCCTGGCGCTGGTGGGTGCTTGCGCCCCCCGGCCCTGCCCCAACTCCACCCCTGCCCCTGCCCCTACCTTGCCCCCATTCCAACCCCTTCCCCAAAGTCCCTGCCTCAATTTCGCCCCCTCCCTGCGCCTATTGGACCCCTTCCCCAAATCCCCGCCCCGGCCCCACTTCTTCCATGAGCGCTCCATGTTTTCCCTCCTCCCAGCCATGTGAAACAACTGTTTTGCAGCACAAGCGCTGGGAGCTAGGGGGGGAAAAGTGGGCACGTGGCACGCTCAGGGGAGGAGGCAGAGGCAGAGCGGAAGTGGAGGTGAGGGGTAGGGCACCCACCAATTTTTCCCCGTGGGCTCCTATGCACTGAGTAGCACTCAGTCTGATTAGTCCTATCTCTGCATTAGCCTACAGTGTGACTAGCACAGTAACAGAGCAAGCTCTGTTCTATTAAAGGAAGTTTCAGTGTGCACTCTTCTTGTGTCCCAGGAAGCTCCAAATATGCCTGAGTCACAATGCCTCTGCTGCTTCCATTGGACGGTGCATCTCTGCCCAATCTCCAGAGGAGGACTGTGCCCTAAAAACACAGTGCAGCCCAGAGAAGGAAAGAAAACTAAGAGGAAGAAAAGAATGAGTATTATTGCTAGAGAAAGAGTCTCAGTTGCTCCATGTCTATAAGTCATGAGCACTGTTATGCTGGTAACATTTGTTTTAACTGCATTGTGCAATTCAGAGAAAAAAACTGAAGCCACAAAATATGAACTCATTTAATGTCAGAATTTGTGTCCATAAATCTTTAAACCTCTTTATATAGAAAACCTGCTTAGGATTAAGTGTGACATAATGTATATTATGTCTCCTGATAATTCAGGTGGTTTATAATGGTTCTCTCAAATGATTTGACATTTCAATGTCTCCGTTTATTTGGAATGCACATTTCCTTCCTTTATCAAAAGTTGTTCCTATTAACTGCCATCAACAACCACCACCAACACTGAATATTACAAAACATACAACAGATCCCTGTTGGTTGTATTTTCCAGGAAACAGTTAGAAAGTGCTTCCCGTTTATTCAACAGGCTGAATCACTTGGTGCACCTCAGTAGCAAGACACGAAAGTGGTTCTATAATCCTAGTAGGGGAAAGATTCAAACAAAGTTGCTGACTCTATGTAATTATGATTTTCTTATTGCTTTGAGTTTTGAGGTCCCCTACCACTCAGCATCAACCCACAGTGCACATCTGTACTAATGGCTGCAGCAGCTGTGCAAAACAGATTACAAAAAGCAAATACGTAGTCAGAGATTCAAAGATCAGTATTTGGACAACAATGTTAATAATATATCATCGATAGGGTATGATTGGTGTGCACAGTGCTGAACAGAGAACAGATTCTCTGTTTTAAGGAAGTGATCTCCTATATTAGACATAGGCCCCTTTTGAAAATCCCAGTGTAAGACGTTACCAACCTCCCAATGCCTATGGGAGTTGGGCTCCTAATTTCCTTATGTTTTCTAAATCCTACCTTGGATCTTACCTATGGGCCAAAATTTTCAAATGGATATGTGATTTTGGGCCCTCAAATGTTGCAAGCCTAACGTAACACCCTAAAGGTTCCCAATTTTCAGATGGTGGGTACTCAGCACTTTCTGAAAAATTGGGGCTCTTTGAAAGTGTCTCAGGCTAGGTGCCCCAGAAACAGAGACCTTCAAAATCATGGGTTGCTTTTCAGAATCTTGGTTGTGATGCACAAGTTGAAGTTCCAGCTTGAATACACAGATGGAGATAATTATAGTAACATTGGTCTGCCTTAAGAAGGAGTTCAAAATAAGGGAGATCATGGTTGTCCAAGGAGATAGAGGATGCTCTAAACAGAGGCAGGAACATGAAAGGGAGTATGCAGACAAGAAGAGATGGGAGCATGGTAAGGGACCATTAGACACGAGGATTGGGAGGAGTGAAGACAATGCGAGAAGAAGCAGGAGTGGATTTGTGCTGAAGGTCAAGACTAGAGCTGAGAGTTGCAGGAATACCCATGTTGTACAGTCTGGTACAGCCTGCCCACTGTTGGAGTGAAACCAGTGTCCTATTAGTCACTTTTAGGTAGGAGCCTGTCTGTCTTGCCATTGACAACACCTATAGCTACCAATTCTACATGGGTTTTCATGAGACCTGTGCCTCGCAAAAGGTGCTATGACAGTGTGTGCTCCTGAAATATGATGAAGCCAAAGAGCTTTGAAATAAAGGCATTTACTGTTCACAAGGCAGTCATACTACAAACTTTTAGGGCTTGGCTACACTCACACTTTACAGCGCTGCAACTTTCATGCTCAGGGGTGTGAAAAAACACCCCCCTGAGCACTGCAAGATGCAGCCCTGTAAAGTGTCAGTGTAATCAGGGCGGTGCTCCCAGCGCTGCACGCTACACCCGTAAAGGATGTGGTTTACATGCAGTGCTGGGAGAGCTCTCTCCCAGCGCTGCTGCTCTGACCACACTCACACTTCAAAGCGCTGCCGCGGCAGCGCTTCAAAATTCCAAGTGTAGCCATACCCTTAGTCTATAAAGGCTAATACAGGATAATTCCCTAAGGTTACTTGCTGCATACTATAATACACTTGAAAAGAGAAAACCTATGAGAAATTTCTGACTTCAGTGGGACCAAGGCCAATAGCTAGATTTTTAAGCTGCTTGGGACAGAGACTGCCTCTCTCTTCTGTTTGTAGAGCGCCTAGCACAAAGGGTCCTGGTTCATTGCTAGGTCTATAAATAATAATAATACTCCTATTGACTTCAGTGGGAGCAGGAGTGGACCAGATTCGGCCACCTTTGCTCCATGAGTAGTCCTAATTGTGATACCTCTGAGCCTGTGTAAGCCTGAGTTACCTCTGCTTCTAAGCCTGCTTAAATCTGATGAGTTATCTCTGAGCCAGAGCATGTGATCTGTCATCAGAAGCAATTACTTGCTGGTCTTGTGATAGTTCCTGTCCCATATGGCCAGAGTTCAGGCAATCCACAGGCGAGGACCCATCCAGACAGATATCCAGCTCCTAAGGGAAGCAGTCTCTCCAGGCACTTAACATCACTCCCTGTCTGGGAACACTCTCATTGCCAGTAGTCTCAACGGACCACCTTTGCGACTGCTCTAGCTCATACCTGTTTTCGCATTAGCCAGCCCCTACTCCACCCTGCATCCACTCTTGCCTCAGCTGGCCACCTAGCAACTGATACTATTGACTTCAGTGAGGATACTTGTCTGGTAAGGTACTATTCAATTTGAGTAAGGGTGACAGATGCTGTCTCCTAGATTATAAAAGACGTTTCCAAGCCTCATTGTGGTGATTCTCTGTCCCCTTTGCTCAGTAGCTGGCAGGCACAACAGGAGCATGAGTATCTCTTATTCCTCGACTCTATCGATACTTTTCATTCCTCACCATAACTTAAGCGTTGCTGAAAGGTGCAGTGGATAGGTGAGGCAGAATTGACCTGGGCCTAGGAGTGGACCAGTGACACCCTGTCAGTGCACTGCCACAGCATAGTGGTACAGTGAGTCCCACAATCTAGCCCATCCAGGGCCAGCTGTTTTTTTTTGCCACCCCAAGCAAAAAATAAAAATAAAAAAGGGAAGCCAGAGCAGTGAAGCAACAATAACAAAACAAAACAAAACAGGGTGCAGGGTGGCCAGAGCGGTGAACCAAAAAAGGCCAAAAAACCCCTTTTGGTGCCACTTACTTGGTGGTTCGCGGCTGCCTCCCCTGGCCATGCTAGTAAGTCTCTGGGCAGGTGGCGACTGCACTCTGGCTAGCGGGACTCCCTGCGCTGCAGACATGCCCGGGGCAGCAGAGTGTAAACTCTGGCTAGCGGGAGGGCGGAGGGGGAGAGAGAGAAGGGAGGTGGCCAGGGCTTCCTTCAGCCGGGGTGCTCACTACTCGGCCCCTTCCACTGCACCGCTTGCTGGAAGGGCTCCGTGATGCTCCCGCCTGCAGGTGAATTGAAAGTCGTTGTTCGGCAGGAAGGGAAGGAAGTGGGTTGCCAGGCTTGCTGCAGATCTGGCACCAGCTCGGGCAGGCAGAGCGCACAGCCTGCTCCCAGCAGGGCGCCCCCCTCCTCCGCGATGCCGCCCCCTCCTTCATGATGCCGCCCCCCTCCTCCATGCCGCCACCCCCTATATAGGTGCACTGAAAGTCATCAGCAAACCAAAAGAAACAAATGAAAAACAACACAGGGCACAGGGTGGCTGGAGTGGCGAATCAAAAAAACAACAAAAAAAGTGCGTCCGTGCCACCCTAGGATTGGACGGAATGCCGCCCCTTAGAACCCGCCACCCCAAGCACGAGCTTGCTTGGCTGGTGCCTGGAACCAGCCCTGAACCCATCCTATAGTATCATACACAGAGGACCTTCCCAGCCTACTAAACAAGTCAGTCTGGTGAGTTGAGATGTACACAGACTAACTATTCCACTGGGATTAAATGTGGCACCTGTTTATCATTGCACAGTGACACTACCCGATGGTTTAGGACAGGAACGGATGAATAAGTATGTAAATACAGCTTATATTTCATGTTCTGAACTTTTTTTTGAGTGCATTCTTCTATTCTACCCTGTCTGTAGACACTCAGGTTTTGTGCTTCTTGGAATTTTATGCAAGTTTATACAGTAACTCCTCACTTAAAGTCGTCCCAGTTAACGTTGTTTCATTGTTACTTTGCTGATCAATAGAGAACATGCTCATTTAAGGTTGCACAGTGCTCCCTTATAATGTAGTTTGGCAGCCACCTGCTTTGTCCACTGCTTGCAGGAAGAGCAGCCTGTTGGCGCTAGCTGGTCGGGGCTTGGAACCAGCGTGGACCGGCAGCCCCCCATCAGCTACCTGCTCCCCTAAGTTCCCTGTGTGGCAGCCACCCAGCAGGCTATCAGCTGTCCCTCCTCCCACTGCCCTGTGCTGCTCCTGCCCTCTGCCTTGGAGCTGCTCCTGGGAGTGTCTTGCTTGCTGTGCAGGGTGGAAAGGGAAGGGGGGGGCTAATGTCAGGGTGTCCCCCTCCCCTTCTGCTTCTGCCCCCCGCTTACCCCATCTCCATAAAGCTGGGGGGAGAGGGACACAACAGGGTTCAGGATGGAAGGAGCTTGCTGGCACCAGCTGCTGTCTCAACTTGCAGATCTACTTAAAAAGGCAATGTACTTAGAGCGCGGTCAGCATTCTTAAAGGGGCAATGTGCGTTTCTCTTTCTCACACACACAGGGTGTGTGTTTCTGTTTCTGTCTGCCATGCTGTCTCCCCTCCCTTCATTTGTGCTGCCTTGTAGAGTGTGAAGCTACATTAACAACCAATGTGTTAACCTTTGAGGGCTCAGCCGAGAGCTAGTTCATCATTTAGCAGTAAGGCATTCCCTGGGAAATATCCCATCCTCGTCCACCCTCTGACTTCACCACCTCAACCAAGCTTCACAATCATCATTGCTGTGTACAGTATTAAATTGTTTGTTTAAAACTCATACTCTGTGTGTGTATATATGTATATATATAATATAGTCTTTTGTCTGGTGAAAAAAAATTTCCTGGAACCTAACCCCTCCTATTTACATTAATTCTTATGGGGAAATTGGATTCAACTAACATCGTTTCACTTAAAGTCGCATTTTTCAGGAATATAACTACAATGTTAAGCGAGGAGTTACTGTATATGAAATAAACTACAGGACAAAGCTGTGCTTGTCCATACTGATTCAAATAAGGACAGTTTTATTAAAAAAAGTAACTCTAGCTAGGAAGAGCTGGCACTATTAACACTAAATATGTAATTAAGTGAATAGCACATGTTTTATTTATTCTATCTGCAGTATTTCCAATTCATGATACATTTTATAACTCGGTTAGGTTCATTTCTTTGTCATTTGATCAATGAAATATGAAAGAATGTCTGCAATCTTCAGTTATATCCACAACATAATGTATTTGTGTCTCATGCTCCAGTATTCTGCATCTTAATGACTGTCCGTTGGTTCCATTCCTTCATCTCCCATGAAGCTAGCTCCATTTCACAAACATTTTCTATACTGTGTGTGTGTGGGAGGAAATGCTGCTGTTCTAAGTTTTAGGTGGAAATGAGATATTAGTATCCCCAGCTGAGTTAATAGTACAAAATACTGAACTTCTACAAATATATCCTCAAATTTTTAAATTTATGTACATCAGGATTTGAAAAAAATGAATTTTAGTCTCACTTGTGATTATTCACATTGGACATGCCAGAGAGCAGAAACTATAATATATGACCTATCTTGTCAGTCATGTGTAACCTGAGCAGCCTGACTACTTGCAGAAAGCTGTTTACAATTAACCCATTGAGTTAATACAAAAATATTAGTTGAATCCTTTTGTTAAATGAATATTTTACAAGCAGAAAAAGGAGGCTAAATTTGTCATATAAATTTGATTGTGAATTGTTCACTTAGTTCTTGTAATAAATGGTTTTTCTAGACTTAGTTCTGCTGGTTAACTACTACTGGTATGTTTTATGTTATTACTGGCTTCTTCCTTTTCATGCAATTTACATTGTACTGGGTTGGGATAGTCAGGAAAAAGTCCTAACTTCAGAATTAATGTCCAAACTTTTTCTTGGGTCCGCTCCATCAAAGTCTATGGAATTAGGCCTGCACAGAATTTGGCCATAGAGCTTTTAAAATCTTTGAGCCTTAGGAATTTAGCACTGGTTCTGAATGATGGAGATATGCACAGCTAAAGATAAAGCGTGTAGATGGATTGTATCCCTGGAAGCACAGTCCTTCTCACACATTCCCCGCCCTGCTGGGAAGACTAATGTGGCACAATTTTTTTTTTTGTGATGGTGGTGATGCCACATGCTCCCATCTCTGTGGCTGTCCAGTTCATTTAGGCTGGTGCAGAGGTATAGGTCTGAGCTATGGCCCTTCTTCCTTCTCCATCCAGGGATCTGCAGAGGACAACATAGTGCCATGTATGTGGAGGCTCTGCCTCAAGACCAAAACTGGTCCCCTCTGGTTTTGCCCTTGATCCCTGGTAGCAAAGCTTCAAGGAGTCCCCTAGATCTCTCCTGAAGGTAGGTTCTTATTCCTTGAGGGTGGTTGACTGGAAAGTTACCACCCCCAGTTTGCCCTCTTGTCCATCAGCCTGCCCACTATCTGACCCCTCCCCTCACATGGATCCCTAGATGCACAGAGAGCTCTTTACAAGGTCTGAGGTACTGGGGAACTCTGCTGGGAAGGTGGCTGAATCCTTCCACATAAGGAGAGATATATCCTTCTGTGGGGGGGAGGGGGTAGCTCCTTTGCATCTAGTCCCAAAGGACTCGATCAGGCCACATGCTGATATTCCCTTTTTGTAGCTGTATTTTTATTTATGCTTTGTGTCCCCTATCCCATGCTTTCTTTGTAATCCGAGAGTGTATTTGTATATTCTGTCCCCTTTATTTGTACATTGTTTATCCCTCATCTGTGCCCCCTTTCTATGAATGTATTTGTGCACAGTGTAGCCAGTATTATGTCCCCTTTCTTTGTGCATTGTTGTCCTATGACCCTGTTGTGCTTTTGTACTTGCACTATAGGCTATATCACTGATTAGTTGTAATGTTGAGTACATTGAAGCATGCTGGGGGCAAGTAGGAGAACACAAATAATAGGGATGTTAGGCTTTGTTATAATAGAAAGGTAACATTTATTGTATGTGAGACCTAATGTGTCAGGCTTGGGTTTTATTTAGGCGTAGGCGTAAGGATTTAACTGGGTCATGAATTGTGCCTTTTCATTCTGTGTAAAAAACAGGTTGACCACAGAAGAACAGGTACACCATCTTGCGGGGGGCTTTTGCAACATGGTAACTCTAGAGATAACTGCACTGATGCCTATCAGTTATTAAGACATTAATTGATACAAATAGCTTGCTTCTGTGATCAGAAAGGCACATGTGGCCAATGGGCAAGAATGAAGTTTATTATGGCCCCAGAAATAAGGACATGTAACTGAATAGTTACATAAAATAAAAGTCTAAAAGATTTGACTCTGTTCCCTAAATTTTGGAATGTCAGGCTCCTGAAATGGTGTCAATTGATTCATGGCCTGTTCTCTGATGTGATCGACTGGTTGATTTCTTCTGTCTTTGTTTCCCATAACTCTTAGCAGTAGGTGAGTGTGCCTATAGTCCTGAGAGCTCTCTCTCTCTCTCTCTCTGCTTGTAGCTTTATTTGGGTATGTTAATGAATGGGTTTATTGGTATGTTAAGTAAAGCTTGTACTCATTTCTATCATCTCATCAGATCAATTACACAATCAACAAGAACCTTCTGTGTAGCAACCTGAATGGGAAGAATCTGTGTTAAATCCTAGCATACATATATTTGTGAAAATCAATCAGGCTAGAGCATGCGGTATGCATTTATTACAGCCAGTGCAAAAAAAGTTCTTTTTTTAAAGTTATCTTAAAAAATGACTGACTATAAATGGGAGGGTGAGTAAAGAAGGTTGCTAGAAGTCAGTGCTGCTGGTACCTGTGACAATAGTGCAGGCATGTCTATGCTGCATCTGGGGGTGTACTTTCTAAGCTCTGCTCCAGCTAGCATGCTAAAATCCAGCATAGCCAGGTGTAGCACAAAAGGCAGGCCCACACTGTTGCCTGTGCTACCCCCCTAGCTGAGTACAAACCCATCTGGATGCCCTGGCTACATACTCGAACCACTGCCAGTGCTATCCCTTGCTGTGCCGCTGTTTTTAGCATACTAGTTCTACTCAGCAAGGTATATCTGTCTACCCGCACTGGGAAGCACCATACCAGCTACAGAGCAGACATTCCTACCACAGAGACTCTCTTGTGCTTGGTCTGGACCTACTGCATTTGATCTCTGTGAAACTTCCCCCAAAGTTCAAATCCGTTTTAGAACCTCAGTGAAGTTTAACTAACTGGTTATAAAAATGAGTGCCAGAGCCTGAACTCCAGTTGCTTTTAAAGTGAGTCAGCTGAATCCATTTTAACACTCTTTTTCAGTCTGGGAATCTCCCCTCCCCTCTGTGTAAACAAGACTATAGAATCATTCCTAAAGTGAGGGTTGGATGGGCAGGGAAGGGATAATACTTGTATTCAAAAACTTTACTTTCTACCAAGAGAACTGCAGTTCTACTCCCCACTGGGGCTCTGGTGTTGGGAGGAGTAGTAAATATTTGTCCAGGTGGCACAATCAGGATCACGGCCCCATTGTGCTACACATTGTGCAGAAACATAAAAGAGAGAAACCCTGCCCCAGAGGGCTTACCATCGAGCAACTGGCTTAGAAGCTTCTCTGAGCACAATATTAAATGCCATTAAGTTAATCATGGAGAGATTCAGTCTTGAATTGGATGCCTGCACTCTGCGGATGATGATATAGGGGGACAAAATGGAAAAACTTGAAGGAAATTCCTCAAGTGTGAACTCTCAATCTGACACTTTATCAACTGAAGTAGACAATGTTAAAGTTACCTTTTATTTTCCGTCTCCTTTCTCCCTAGGAAACCGGTGGGATATACATTGCAAAAGCCCCTGGCTGGCATTTGTGTTTATGGATATGGTACAGATGAACATATTTAAACAAACATATTCTATGATGGATAATTGAACAAAAATTAACATGAAAAAGATCCCTCTTGGAGGTAAATGATGATAATGCTGCTTTACATTACAAGAGACATTGAGGGCAGTGAAAGGGCAGCAGACTACTAATTGGTACTACTGAGGGGAATATTGAACTGAAGCAGTTAAAGGAATATGAAACTTACTGGAAATGAAGTTTGAATCGTTCTTAAGGTTCATTCTCAAGAAGGACCATTGTCTTATGTGCAGCTAGGACAGTTTGCACCACCTGGGGAAACTTTGAGGAACATGTTATAGATTTCAGTATCCTGTTTCATGTTTCCAGGAAATGTTTGCCTGGGTAAAGTCAGTACAGTGTAGAAAATTGGATATACTTAAAGCAAATTGTGTATGTATTGGAGCACATGTCACATAGCCTTTTATCCTAATACTGTATATGGCAAGTTGTATTATAGAAAACTATGTATGGGCCTGATCCTGCAAATACCTTCATACACAAATAACTTTGGTCACAGGAGCAGTTTCATTGAAGACAAAAGGATCATCACTATAACTGCGGAAGATATAGGGGCTGATTGCTGAAACATTTATGTTAATGACTTCTTGCATGAATAGTCCTATTATCTTCACGTGTATAGAAGTTTGTGGGATCAGGACCTACATCTTCTGAGCAAATCCTGACTACAGTGAACTAAATGGCAAAGTTCCCATTGACTTCAATAGGGTCAGGACTTCACCCCCTCTAACATGGGAGGCAAGTTTGTAGAAATTTTTGGTGGTGCCCAGAACCCGCCCCCCAACTCCGCCCCCTCAAACTCCGCCTCCACCTGCCTAAGGCTTTGGGCGGGGTTTCAGGGGGGAGGTCTGGGGTGCAGGTCCTGGGCTAGGGATTAGGTTGCAGGAGTGGTGCAGGCTTTGGGAAGGAGTTTGGGTGCTGGGTGCAGGCTCCGGGCTGGGGCATGGGGTGGGTGTGCAGGAGGGGGTGAGGGCTCATTTGAACATTTTTAAATATAAGTCAATACTGAATTTGTGGAATGCTGTTTCGAATTTAATTTGTTGTTTTGGAGCTACAGTTCATTGTTAAGAATTTAATTTTTAATGTAATACTCTTCTAGGACTTAGCTTGAGAAGATTTGGAAATGGACCCTGTGCATTTACTAAAGTCTCTTCATTGTTTGTTTGCATTAGCATTTCAAAGGTTCTGTTTTGTAGTCCATGCTTTCTTTTGGCAGTTGTGGGTTGGAGCAGAGGGATATTAACACACAGAATAGAGGAGAAAGGTCTCTTGATGGATGTTCACGTTTTGTAGCTAAATACATATCAGGTTCTATGGCCACAATACAAACTAGCTTCACATCTGTTGCAATACAATGATTGAGTTTAGCCGCAGCAATCCTAACTGACCTCATCTGCCAAATTAAAAAAGAATCTTCATCAGCCCAGTGACTAAAGACATTAAAGATGTGGAATTTTTCACCAGTGCTTGCTATGGTCTAATTCTGCTCCCATTGAGTTAATTTACCATTGGCTTTCGAGGAAGGCAGAATTTGGCCAAGATAAGTGCTTTGAAATCCTATTGTGGCAAAACCAATTCAGAGGCAAGCAATGGTGCCCTGAATCTTCCCCAAAGAAGAGAAAGTGTGAGACCTAGCATAACAGTACTGGCAATTAACTGCCCCACTAGTTAAATACCAATACTTGAGGAGGGGAGTGGAGAGGGAGGGACCTGAGCCCACCCTTTTCTCCAGGTCCCAACCCAGGGGTCCTGAGGTTAGTGGTGAACCACTTGAACTGGCAGTTCCTTCCCCTGGGCTACTTCCCCTCTCCTGCCCTTCAGCTTGTGGAAGGGCTTCTTCTACAAAAGCCAGGTGCCCCTTACCTAGGGTTTTTGGATTTCTCAGCCCACCGCAACACTCCTCCAAACTTTCCTTTTGACTCTTTTCAAAACTGTTCTCCTCTCAAACTGCTCTCTGCTCCAACTCCCACACTGTCTGACTGAGGCAGGTGTTTTTATCACATGTCTGACTGCTAGTGCTCTAATTGGCTTCAGGTGCTCTAGTTAATCTACAGCAAACCTTCCTCCCCTTGCAGGGAATAAGGCTCCCTGCTAACACTCTCCTGCTGCCCTCTGGCCATGCAGTATCACACTATCCTAAAAAGCAGATATGCGTGGGTTCTATTCTTGATTGCCCCGCTGACTCAGTGTGTGACCTTGGGAAGGTCACCAGGTGATGTGACATAGCCCTGCATTGGGGGTGGTGCAGACCTGCCTCTAGACATTTCCAGGGTGGAAGGGGAGGCCATTCACTTTTACACACCTTTCAAGGGAGGCAGATACTCTCTCTACCTCCACCCCTTTGCACACAGCCATTCAGCTCTGTTGGTTGATGCATGGAGGAGTAAAGACATTGGGCCATCTTCTTTTCATCCTCCTATGCGTTCTTCTTGTGCCATGTACTGCTCTGAGTGTAGGGACTGCAATGCTGCCTGGCTCATAGATGGAGGCTCTTTGTTCCTCCCTGCACTCTACTGCATACTTCCATTAGTGCTAGGCAAAAACTCCCCAGCTTCTGCCAGCCTTACTCACATTGATTTTAATGGGACTACTTGCAGAGTCAAGTACTACTCAACATGAGTAATGAGCATTGGACCCTTCTGGGTTTCTTGTTTGCCAGAATGTAAAATAGCTCCACACCTCATAGGGACAGCGTGAAACTTAATGAATGAATTAGTTAATGCATGCAAAGCTACCCATGATGGGAAACACAGAAGAATCTAGATGGATATATTTGTGGCTGAAAGGGTTATGCAAGTGCACAGGTGATTAATTGTGTTTATTGTTAATAATTTTGAAATAAAAAAGCACTAAAGGATTTTTTTTTTGGTTCTACTCTCTGACTTGGTGTATTCTCTTGGGTGCTTAATGAAAACAAATCTAAGTACTGTTGCCAACCCACTTGTGCATTGTTAACCTTACAGATGTAGTACTGTGGCATCCACCATGAGGCTGTTTACTCAGCTATTTGAAAATCTAAACAAGAATACAGGGGAGTAGTGTGCACAGGAATGCTACCACTAGGGAAATAACTAGACACAGGCAGAAGTTCATAGAATGTTTGCACAGAGAGTGAAAGTGCAATAGTGCCCACTAAAATTGTTAAAGGGCTTTTCTAGCGGAGATAGGAGTATGTAACATACGAACACTTCACTTTCAAAGCTCTGTGCAAACTTTACCTAATTAATCCTTTAAACCACTGTGGGAGTGGGTAAGTACTAGAGCTTGCTAGGAATTTTCGATTTATTTTTGTCAAAAAATGCTGATTCATTGAAACTCTTTGCCAGAAAGGGCCAATTTAGTTGAATATCCTGACTGGGAGAAAAAAGTGGACAAATAAAGTTTAGAATGGTCTAAATGTCCTCTTATGACATTTTCAAAGAAAAGTTTAAATTTTTTAGTTAAAAACAAATTTTGGTTTCAAAACTTGTGCTAATGTATAGTAAAAAGAAAGTTAAAAAATAAAAGATCAAAACTGAAAAAATGCTTCGAATGACCCAGTTTCATGGTTTTTGGTTTTTTTTGTGGTCATGGGGAACTCATGATGCCTGTTCCCCCAAAACTGTTGAAATTTTGACTTTTTCCAATTCAAGATTGGAAAATAACATGAATCTCAAAGTCCTGTGAGATGGGGAAAACCATTCCAGACCAGCTTTAGTAAGTACTAGTCTCCCTGTAACAGATTGACAATGTCCTGAACAAATCTTATGGAATTAAGGTAAACTTTATTGAATATATTAAACCTTATTGAATTAGGGCTAATACCTTTGGGATATACTGTAGTAAAGCAATTGTGTATGTATTGTGGTGGCATTACATGTACCTTCTCTAGTGGGGAGAGTGAATGCTAATGGACTTCTATTATCCTTTGAAGCCATTCCCACCCATTCCTGGAGAAATGCATACACTAGTTCAAACTGGATTCCCCAGACACCAGTAAACAAAGAAAAGACTTGTGGAATAAATATTCTGAGTTTTAACTGACCTGGGGCCTTCTTCCTGATCCAGCAAATGGACACGATCTCTGGTCCATGGAAGGCCCCGATCCTAAGGGGAGAATTGGAAGGACTTGGCCAACTGAAGCCTCATAATACTGGCTGCTTGTTCTGAACTGAAGCTGTGAGAAATCTGTAACGACAAGGAAATCCTTAGAGTGGAGGAAAGACTTTTCCTGACAAAACCATGTTATGATTGGTAACATTTGGTAAACTTATTAGCATATATGTAGAGGTTCTTTTATTGGTTTTGACATGTGTTCTCTGTAATGCTATTCACCTTAGGAGTAATGTTTAGCCTTGATTAGAAAGAGCTGTGGGGTAACTGACAAGGAGATGCCAAGGGTTGGCTTCTAAACATGTCAAAGAATGAGACTTTCCAGGTGGTGTGTTAGGTCATTGCTTAAGATGTGGATTCTCATTTTTGCTCCTTGGCCACATCCAATAGTCCAGCTTAATAGTTTGTTTAAAAATGTACACTGCTTAATATTGCATATTAAACACTTAAATGTCCTAACTCATGCTAAAGTCTAGGGCACATGAGAATTCTCCATGCAATGAAATTCAAAGGATTTTAATAAAAACAATTATTTGTTGACTAGAACAAAAAACCTGGATGAGTTCATATCCCTGAGAATATGAATTTGTTCAGTGAGGATTAACTTTTGAACTGTGTTTTGCAGAATCCACCAACTTTTGATCAAGTCCTGCTCGTTTTTTGGGTGAACTCTTATTTTTTTGACCATCAAGTGTTCACACCCAAAAACCCCCTGGCATAGCCACCTCCTCCCACCCATATAGTGAGATAGCATGCTAATGAGTGAGTCTCACACTCATTGAGTGACACTTGACATGTTGTGACGGTGCTGCCCGTGGGAGCCAGCTGAGGTCGCTCAATCAGGGTGAACCGCAACAAAACGGGGCAGACAAATCCCAAACGCTGGTGGTTATTCCACTACTTAGATTTACCAAGCCAGCACAAAACAGCTTCTATAGTACCTTACTGGTTACTTAGAAGTCCAAACCATGCAGTTCCCTTAAAGTGCCCAGCCTCAGGCCTCCGTCCAGACACACCTGTCAACATTGATGATGATGATCCTGAAAATCTTTCTCATCATATAAAAGAAAAGGTTCTTCCAATCCCAAAGGATTGCCACATACCCGGTTCAATTATAACTTAGATCTTACCCAATACAGCTATAGCCAATTCTTATTAACTAAGCTAAAATTTATTAAAAGAAAAAGAGAGTGGTTGGTTAAAAGATCCATATACATACAGACTTGAATTCAATTCTGAGGACAGATACATGTAGAGGTGAGCTGTAGTAGCCAAAAGTCCTTTTAGAAATAGTCCATATGTTTATAGTCCAATGTCCATTATTCAGGTGGCTCTAGTGAATGATTGGATCTCAATCCTTGTGCTTAAGGCTTCCCCTCTTGAAACCCAAAGCAGTCTGAGATGAAGAAGGATCGTGTCCAGGCTTCTATACATTTCCCGCAGCCTTTCGGCCTGAGAAAAACAGTAGGCTTAACTCCTTCTCCAAACATCCTGGCAACAGAGTAATTTATCCATTAAACAGTTCAGATACAGTTACCACAACTTCAAAAGAACATAGACAATAATACTATTTCACTGAAGTATCATCTTAAATGCTAAATTTCTTTTTTGATCTTTGAAATTAAACTAGCAATAGACAAGATTGTTTGCTGGCATCCCAAGACCTGAGCAACATCTACCCTTCACCTCTAACAATGCAGACTTGCATTCAATCTCTATTCATTTACATATCTTACTAACCAGTTCTTTAGGTTACCCATGGTCAGTCAGTCAGTGAGGTGAGTTATTAACTCTTTCTGGCCCTGTCACCTTTCAATGAGATATTATATTACACTCATAACGTCACATATGTCTGCTTATAACTGTTAACAATCACACTATCTGTAAGAAGAAAAAGCAAGGATGTCTGCTTAGCAGACTGTGTTTGCTGGGACACATGCAGGCCTCATCTGGAGTACAGTGCCCAGTTTTGGGCCCCCACACTACAAGAAGGATGTGGAAAAATTGGAAAGAGTCCAGAGAAGGGCAACAAAAATGATTAAGATGCTGGACTATATGATTTAGGGGAGAGGCTGAGGGAACTGGGATTATTTAGTCTGCAGAAGAGAAGAATGGGGTGGAGGGAATTTGATAGCTGCTTTCAACTACCTGAAAGCGGGTTCCAAAGAGGATGGATCTAGACTGTTCTCAGTGGTACCAGATGACAGAACAAGGAGTAATGGTCTCAAGTTGCAGTGGGGGAGGTTTAGGTTGGTTATTAGGAAAAACTTGTTCACTAGGAGGGTGATGAAGCACTGGAATGGGTTACCTAGGGAGGTGGTGGAATCTCCATCCTTTAGAGGTTTTTAAGGTCATTCTTGACAAAGCCCTGGCTGGGATGATTTAGTTGGGAATTGGTCCTGCTTTGAGCAGGAGGTTGGACTAGATGACCACCTGAGGTCCCTTCCAACCCTGATATTCTATGATTTTAAGGCAGGGAACTGTTCAGCCTGGAACTACACTGGTCAGAAGGGAAGAGGGATGCATATCTCCCCCCAAGAGGCAATGACTGGAGAGCTGGATGTTGAAGGGAATCCAGGTGCAGTTGCTCTGAACTGACACACGCCTCATTTCCCAGATGAGGGAGAAAAGCATATGAATCAATAACCAAAGTCTACTAGGTTAACTGCATGGGTGTACACGTGCAGGGCTCACCCTTGCAGCGCCTCCTGCTGGTCATCTCTGGGAATTAGATCGTCCAGCCTCCGGAGCATCCTCTGCAGGCCAGTGTCCTGCTGCCACTTGCCCCTGTGTCCTTCCCAGACCCGGTGCCCAGTTACCTGGGGTGCTGCCCCTTGATAGTAACCCCTCAGTCTCACGGTCTCCCCTTCCCAGGGAATCCCCACCCCCTATCCCCACCTCACCCCAGTCTTTGGTTACTGCCCAGTCTCCATCTAGCCCCCATTCACTGGGGCAGACTGCAGTGTATAAGCCATTCATCACAGGTAAGGAGGGTTTGGACCTGCAGCCTCTGCCTACCAGTGGGCTGCCCACTGCAACCCCAGTACTCAGTTGGCCTTCTACTAGGCCACTAGGGTTCAAGGCTGGAGTTCACCAGCTCCTCTTGCTTTCCCCCAGCCCTATTCCACCTTAGGTATCCAGGTACATACCCCAGCAGCCAAGCCCTTCTCCCTCTAGAGACAGACAGAGAGAGTCTCTGTGCCTAGCCTACTGCCCTCTTATAAGGGCCAGCTGGGCCCTAATTGGGGCATGGTCACAGCTGAGGCTGCTTCCCCAATCAGCCTGGGGCTACTTCACCCCCAGCCACAGACCTCTCCTGGACTGATTTCAACCGTTTAGGGCAGGAGTGGGTGACCACCCCACTACAATGAGGCTATGTGACAAGTCAGTAGTGGAGCTAAGAGTAGATCTCAGTAGTGGAACAAAAATATTGGTTAATTTGATGGCATTATTCTAGTTTATGTTAAAACTTCCACAGCAATATCCATCAAATTCCCAGGTTGATGATGGTAAATATATCTGTTTATAATATAGCTTTTTATTGAAGTCATCCATACTTCTTATACAAATCGGACTAATACCCATTTCTAAGGTATGTCCAGCATCTATGCCAGCGTCCATGATACTTCTAATCATTATCACTACAATAAATTTTTTATCATGATTATCTTCATAGACTGCCTTAACCCTTTCCATATGAAGTTGAAGGAGGATATGAGACTTATTTTGGCGCATTAGAGATGCATGGGTTAATAGGAGATTTTGCTCACTAACATTACTTGCACTATGGTACTAAGTAATATGTTCAGAGTAAAGGTTTCCTCATAGGGTAGTTGAATGCAGGAGTTTGATTTTTGTCAAAGCTGGATACTGTCACATTTTCCAGTAAGAGCCCAGAGCCCAACACCTACTGATTTGGTTTTGCACAGAAAGTAACTCTGATGTAAAGCCAAAGGTTTACTAAATAAAATTGAAATGGTCACAAAAAGCTATAAATCCATCCAGAGATGAAATAACTAGTGCTGGATGCGCCAGGGACATGAATGTGCTCTGTCAACACTTTCAGTGTGTCATTTTGAAGCACTATCACTGAAAATCAGGTTCCAAGACCTCATCGATGTTGCACACTTGTTTGCAGTCCATATGTAACCCATACACCTCCAGGGTGTGGTGCTTTGTCCCATGTAGTGGCACCAAGACCACTTAGAGATTAATGAGTCTGTTACAGCCTTGGCTAATAGCCATGTGGCTCATGCAGTGGAGGCTCCTGCATTTAGCTCTAGAGGTCCCACGTTCAATCCTGATTGCCAATAACCAGCACTTGTTGGTGTTACATTTACATACCCATCTAAGAGACTGGGAAAAATGTCATATGAGTATCAGAACTAAAATCTGAACAAAATATTACAAACAGTTGCCAAACATAGTCACGCATTGCTTTTTTACTTTAGTTCTGATAGGAGTGTCCTTCTGCTGGTCAGCATTTTGTTTATTTGTCCTGGGATAGGAACAAAGAAGAATTTGAATTTCCTATTTTTTTAATAATATTGAACTGCACATAATAGATGACAAAGCATAAATACATTTATGTTATTATCACAATCAACAAAACAAACTATTATACAACGAAAAAATAATACATCAGAATTAACTATGGCATCAGTTTAGGAAGGCGGGCTTTTAGGAAACATATTTCAAATGGTTAATGAAGGAAAACAGATCGTTAAAGCATGGATTTGATTTTGGTCAGACCAATGCCTGTTGCTTTCAACAATGGCTTTTGGGCTATTTGAAGCAATATTATCAAATGCTTCATTCAGGGCACTTCTGCATGGTATGCTATTGTCAGTGCCTGATTTGGAAAGAAGTTCAATGGCTCTATCAATGCACTGTTTTGTAGTAAAATCATCCCCTGTCAAGTTGCTACACCCAGAGACTATCAGATAATTGACAATCTGAATAGGCACAGCGCTGCAATATGACTTTCTTTTTGCAGGAAGGAAACTGAAATAATGAACAGATATCACAGATTATCAGGGTTGGAAGGGACCTCAGGAGATCATCTAGTACAACCCCCTGCTCAAAGCAGGACTAATCCCCAAATGGCCTCCTTAGGGACTGAATTCACAACCCTAGGTTCAGCAGGCCAATGCTCAAACCACTGAGCTATCCCTAAATATAGGATTTTGCTGATGCCCTTCAGGAGTAATATGTGAGGACGTTAGCAACAGAAAAGGAATCGCAGCCTTTCATAGTGTGGAATACCAGGGGCTGTGGAAGAAAAAGGGAGAAATAAGATGGAGCTCAGACATCTGCAGATAAGTAGGCGTGTTTGTCCATCTGTTCACCTCTGTGTGAGACCGGCACGTGACTGAGGCCCTGTTTGGCATTCCATGTCCAGTCTCTGTGTTCATGGCAGCATGCACACAGAAGTTAAATGAAAATATGAAATACTCTTTCTGGAAAGTTGCAGTGTAACACAAGTTTATTTTTCAGGATTTAGAACCCTAACACACAAGAACCAAAAGCAGAGAGGCTGCTCCCTAAGGCAGAGAGGCACAACTCACCCACCTTGCTCTAGGCTGGCTCTTTGTATACTGACCACACAAGATCCAGATTACCTGCTTCCTTACAGACCCCCTCACCTGCAAGTAGGACAAGGAAATGCCTTACATCTCAGTGACAGCTTGTCATTTTAACACCATCTTCAGTATGCCACACTTGTCTGATTTCAGTCTATCTATAATCTTGAAGGAAAATCTTTGTGGATGTGTGTTTAAACCAGATCAAAGTAAAGACTTGGTTTAATGTGACACAGAACATTTCATCAGTGATTTAGATAATGGCATAGAGAGTACAATTATAAAGTTTGTGGGCAATACCAAGCTGGGAGGTATTGCAAGTGCTTTGGAGGATACGATTAAAATTCAAAATGATCTGGACAAACGGTCTGAAGTACATAGGATGAAATTCAATAAGGACAAATGCAAAGTAATCCATTTAGGAAGGAACGATCAGTTGCACACATACAAAATGGGAAATGACTGCCTAGGAAGGAGTACTACAGATAGGGATCTGGGGGTCATAGTGGATCACAAGCTAAATAGGAGTCAACAGTGTAACACTGTTGCAAAAGAAGCGAGCATCATTCTGGGATGTATTAGCAGGAGTGTTGTAAGCAAGACGTGAGAAATAATTCTTCCGCTCTGCTCCACGCTGATTAGGCCTCAACTGGAGTAATGTGTCCAGTTCTGGGTGCCATATTTCAGGAAAGATGTGGACAAATTGGAGAAAGTCCAGAGAAGAGCAACAAAAATGATAGGTCTAGAAAACATGACTTATGAGACAAGATTGAAAAAATTGGGTTTGTTTAGTCTGGAAAAGAGAAGATTCAGAGGGGACATAACAATTTTCAAGTACATAAAAGGTTGTTACAAAGAGGAGGGAGAAGAATTGTTCATCTTAACCTCTAAGGATAGGAAAAGAAGCAATGGGCTTAAATTGCAGCAAGGGAGGTTTAGGTTGGACATTAGGAAAAACTTCCTAACTGTCAGGGTGGGTAAGCACTGGAATTAATTGCCTATGGAGGTTGTGGAATCTCCATCATTGGGGATTTTTAAGAGCAGGTTGGAAAAACACCTGTCAGGAATGTTCTAGATAATATTTAGTCCTGCCATGAGTGCAGAGGACTGGACTAGATGATCTCTTGAGGTCCCTTCCAGTCCTATGATTAATAAGACTAAAAGTATATTTATTTCTTTTATCTGGTTTTCCATTGTCTTACTACTTCTGTAAGACTTTGAGGACAAATCCTTTCTCCAGTTCACAGTAGTATCTAATGCTTTGAGGGATTTTGCAGACAGTAAGAGGAAGAAATCTACACCCATGGGACCATGGTGAGGCAGTGGCTGTTACTGCAGTGCTGGGGCCACAGAGTACTACGGGTACCTATGTCTCTGCTGTTCAAATGGAAATGAATGATGAACCCACTGACCATACTGTCCCCTCCACTCCCCTCCCTCAGCCTGCTCCCATCCCCAAGTCATGTCTGTTTTATATGGATTCCGGGCATTTTAGCCCATGCATCTGAAGAGCTCTGCTTCTGTTGCTGGCAGGGCCCACTGCATCCACAAAGGAAGAAGATACGGGAATGGGATTTACCCCACTGAATGTTTTGTAAATAGTAATATAAAGTAAGGATCGAAGTGGCTTGCTGCTGATTATCTCTGGAGAGTTCTTTCTAATTTAGATAGATCATAGTTGGCCATTTTTTCATGCATGGCTTGATATTCCCTATGAGAAGAAAAAGGGAGTAATATGGAAAGAAAAATTCTGAGTTTAAATGGTGCAGAGTTAGAAGATTCTGGAAGCCAATTGCTGTGGAGAATAGAATCCTATGTGTTTAAAATCTGTGCATAATGTTGATATGATAAATAATTTGTGACTGTGGGAACAAGACAGGGCTAATAACAACCATAAATATTTATCACAAAGAGAACATTTAGGGTTTTTTCCTCATCACTATTTAGTAAACTGGTTAGGAAAGAGCAATTTGACCTTCCATTTGTAATTTAGTTCTTATGCTGTTCACATTAACAGAGTTAGAATATTCTTTCCCAAGTCCTATACTCTTTTTTTCAGAAATTATCTTTATTTATTTATATTATGAGGGTGCCTCAAGATGCCAATGGAAACCCAGAGCCCAGTTTTGAACCCAACCCCAAGCCAGAAAAAGTCTTACTTTTTTTTTCTGGTTGCCACTCAGATGTGGCTGAATAATTACAGATTTCAACCCAAGATGGTGGAAATACACAGATTTGGCAAGGTTTCAGCATTTGGAATGAAATATCACAAGAACAGCTCATGAAGTTTCAGCATCCTCCTATCTGAACCCTGCCTTACTCCTAATTGTGCCCTCAAACCAAAATGCTGAACTATGTAGCCTAAAACTTTTCTATATCTATAGCTAAACACCATCTTCTTAGTTCCATCTCTAGTATCTATTAATGTGGTCTGCATATATATGGTCGTTTATAAAATTCTCTACCATCTGTACAGTTTGAAGAATTTAATTTATATTTGTCAGATTTGCATCACTAAAGAAGTTTTTAGATTAGGAACCTGGTTCCCTGTTTTCCCTGTGCCTCGTGTAGTCCATTACACCAGTGCAACATGGGAGGAGAATGCTAACAAATAAGGACTTGTCTATACTAAAGTTTTAACGCTTTAACTATGCTGATGTAGTTAATGTGGCAACCCCTTCTACTGCAGATGCAGTTATACCAGTGATACTAGTGTAAAAGTGCTTCTGCAGGTCTAGCGTAATTCAGTTCAGCAAAATATGCTATGTAGTATAAAAAGGGTCTTCTACCAGTATAATTGCCTGTACTCTTCAACTTTTACCAGTGTAACTATGTTGGTTATACATCACATCCCTTACCAACCTAGTTATGCTGGTCAAACTTTTTTGTGTAGACCAAGGCCTCAGAGTGGCGGCATTTTATACCCTTTTTGCATAGCTGTATACGACTCCTCCAAGTGTAAGCTAATGGAGAATAAGACCCTATTTTTGTTGTTAATGTGATTTGATAGAACTTTCTAGCTATTCTAAAAAAAATTTTTTGCCATAAAAAGACAATAAGCAATTAGGGATATCAGACAGAATAAGAGCTATTAAGTTGCTACCCTTTGCTGTATAATTGTGTGTTATTTACTTTGAGAAAATGAGCTTTTTCTTCTTCAACTCTAGTGAACTCCAGGTGGGGCAGCAGTGCAGTTTATATAAATAAAAATAGAGTTATCCTTTGTATAGTGGTGTTTGCCCACATTATTCAGCCTTGGGGGCATTCTGCTGAATGGCAGGATCCTGCCAGGCTGAGCATCACTACTTTATTGCCAAATCTCCAGCTATTCATTTAATTCTGCCCCATTTGTCATTGTAGTACAAGGATGTCTCAACAAACAGCATCTGGAAAATGACTTGAGAAGTTCCTTGTTAATCATTTATTGGTTGTAGGCTGAAGAGCATTTGGTAAACGGGCTTATGTCAAGTGCCTGGCAAGATTTTTGGTTTACTCAGAAGATCTAAAGGATGCTCTGGTCATTACATTCTTTCACAGTCTCTGCTCTGGAAAAATATTAACTTGATAGAGAGAGGCAGAACTATTAATGAGACATTTTAACAACTGGCAAATGTTTGTGGCAGCCTCTTCACAACTAGTCTACCGAATACAATGTTTGCATATTTTATCTTTGGTATTAGTAGTCTAGTTTGCCCAGTCTCCACAGAGCAATAAGTTCAGATCAGTCATTTTCAATTCCTTTATTGTATACTAAGTGTTAGCAGTGCCTAACAAGAGCTATGGAAAGCACCAAAATCTTTGGGTCACATACTATAAAGGATTTATTCACACTGTGTTGGAAATGTTCTTTTGTGGCTTCCCACAATAATACTATTTGTACTAATACTGTAATATCTCCTAGAATTGTATAAACAGATACAAATTGTATCATAAGAACATAAGAATAGCCATAGAGTGTCAGACCAGTGGTCCATCTAGCCAGGAGTGGCGCTAGAGTTTTTGGCGCCCTAGATGGGGGTCCTTCCGCGCTCCCGGTTGTTGGCGGCAATTCTGCGGCGGGGGGGGGTGTCCTTCTGCGCTCCCGGTCTTCGGGGCGCTTCGGCGGCGGGTCCCGGAGTGAGTGAAGGACCCAACACAGAATTGTCGCCGACGACCCAGAGTGAGGAAGGACCCCCCCCCCGCCGCCGAATTGCCGCTGAGGGCGACAAAATGCCTCCCTCCCAAATCCTGGCACCCTAGGCGACCACCTAGGTCACCTAAATGGAAGCGCCAGCCCTGCATCTAGCCCAGAATCCTGTCTTCTGACAGTGGCCAGTGCCAGACACTTCAGTGGAAAAGAAAAGAACAGGGCAATTACCGTGTGAGCCTTCCTCTGTCATCCAGCCCTGGTTTATGGAAGTCAGAGGTTAGGGCACTCCAAGCACGGCGTTGCATGCTGACCATCTGGGCTAACAGCCGCTGAATTTATCTTATTTGAACCCTGTTATAGTTTTGGCCTTCAGAACATTCCTAGCAATAAGTTCCACAAGTTGACTGTGCATTTTTTTTGTGTTAAACCTGCTGCCTATTAATTCATTGGGTGACCACTGGTTCTTGTGCTATGTAATGATAACTTTCTCCACATCATGCATGATTTCATAGATTTCTATCATATCTCCCCTTAGTCATCTCTTTTCTAAGCTGAACAGTCCTAGTCTTTCTAATGTCTTCTCATATGGAAGTCATTCCATAACGTTAATAATTGCTGTTGCTTTTCTCTGTACCTTTTCCAATTCTAATATACCTTTTCACAGACAGGTGACCATAACTGCATTCAGACAGTATTCCAGGTGTTGGAGTATCATGGATTTATATAGTGGTATCATGATATTTTCTGTGCTATTATGTATCCCTTTCCTAATGGTTCCTACCATTCTGTTCACTTTTTTGAATGCTGCTGCACATTGAGCAGATGTTGTCAGGGAGCCCAAGATCTCTTTACTGAGTGGTAACAGCTAATTTATACCCCATTGTTTTGTATGTGTAGTTAGGATTGTTTTCCAATGTGCATTACTACCTTGCATTTATCTACTGTGAATTTCGTCTGCTATTTTGTTGCCAGTCACCCCGTTTTGTGAGATCTCTTTGTAACTCTTCACTGTCTGCTTTGGATTTAGCTATCTTGAGTTATTTTATATTGTCTGCAAACTTTGCCACCTCACTGTTTACCCCTTTTTCCAGAGCTGAAATTGCAGGGAAAATCCTGCTCAGCCCTAGGCTGGAGGTTGCCCAATGCATATGGAATCTTCAGGGAATTTAGCTGCTAAAATTGAAGAAGTCTCTGAGCAAATGAAAACTGATTCTTCCCTTCCCCTTTCTCCCCCTCCCCCCCCCCAAGGGGTTATAACTTGGCCAAATGTGGGCTGACTTTCATGGGGACAAAAAATGGCACATCCCTGACCAGGAGCGGCACGAGGGTTTCTGATGCCCTAGGTGGACGGCCGTTTCGCCGGCCCCCGCAGGTCTGGTAGAGCTGCCACAGTCATGTCGGCGGACGGTCCGCTGGTCTAAAGGCTCTGGTGGACCTGCCACCGGCATGACTGTGGTAGGTCCATTGGAGCCTTTAGACCAGCGCACCATCTGCCGACATGACTGCGGCAGCTCCACCGGACCTTCACAGCAGTGGACCGTCCACTGGCATCACTGCGGTAGGTCCCCCGGACCCGAGTGCCGCCCCCCTGGCAAAATAGCACCCCCCCCAAATTCTGGCGCCCTAGGCCATTGCCTAGGTCGCCTAAATGGTAGCACTGGCCCTGCCCCTGACACAAAGTCCACACCTTGCCAAATTTCAAGTCCCTACTCCATGAAGGCACTAGAGCTTTTTGAATAAAAGGTCACCAAAATTTTTTGACATGGGGAAAAACAATCTATTTTTCCCTAGCCTCATTCTTGGAAATGGCTCAATTGTTGTTTGTGCTGAAATGTTCCTAATAATAATAATTAATAATAATAAATAATTAGCCTGAGGCAGACACCCAGCATGGAAAGTTTCAGCCCAAATGGTTAGCTTGGCAAAGTTATAAGCACCTGAACACAGGGCCTTATAACGGGAAGCACCAGGCAACCCCAATGATAGGTGGTGCTATGTGATTCAGTTTTGTCAGTAGAATTTTTTTCTTGTTTTTCTCTGCTTGGGCCTCATCCAAATCCCATTGAAGCCAATGGGAGTCTTTCAACAGACTTCCACAGGAGCTTCTTTCTTTTCACTCTGTCATCTTTGTTCCATTTTCCATCCTTTTTTTCTACTGATTTTTTCTCTTTCTCTCTCTTTCTGTTTGGCAGTGTCCCCAATGTAGAATGCAAACCCAGTAATGTTAGAGCTAAACTTTCAAACTCACCATAGTAGTGTGTATTTGCAATTAGGCCAAATGAGTTTTCCTCTCTAGCTGCCATCTAACAGCATTTTACATCTTTTGTATGAAATGAGTTAGTCATTACAATTCAGTTCCTAAAGGACAAATGTATCCACATCTTTAAAAAAAACAGGGGGGGGGGGGGGGAGAATATGCCACTGCTTAAAGCTGAAACTTGTGGATGCTGGAGGCAGGACAACCTTGGTAGCACTGGAATTCACTCCTGGTGGAAATTGCCTCTGCATGAATCTGGCTGTGTTCAGATTACATTATAAGATGCACCTCCTCCTCCAAGCTTCCCATTAAATGTGAATATAGGAATCCTGGATGTTTAGCTCAGGATTCTGTCCTCCAAAGCTACGGGGATGGACGGTCTTTTCTCCTCTTATTTGAGAATGCTAATAGAGATGCATTGAAATCACATGCTCAGGCATCATGATGGGTGTCTCGTAAAAGCGTGAAGAACTAATAGTATAATAAACTGGCATTCCTGGTGATAATTGGAGATAGTGTGGTCACTGCCTAGCACTCAATAGACCTGAGTGCTGTTCCCACTTGTCACTGACCTGCTGTGTGACTGCACTGTGCCTCTGTTCCCCCTCTTACCTTTTGTCTGTCTTGTTAGTTTAGATTTTAAGCTAATTGTGTCAGGGGCTGCCTCTTACTATGTGTTTATGCAGCACATAGCACAATGGGGCCCAAACTCAGCTGGGTCCTTACTCCTGCAATACAACTAGTAAGCTTGAATAAAAATCTTCTCATAGAGTCCTGGCCCCTGATTGCCCTTTATTTATACCAGTTTTGCATCACTGACTTCAATGGAGAGACTCCTGATTTACACTAGTACAGGTGAGATCAGAATTAGGTCACAGAGTTGAATGAGTTTGCAGGCTGAACTATCCTTTTCCTTTAAAAACTGGTGCCTCCAGGGTCAAGGTTGAGGCACATTGTCTTGGTGGGAAGATTGCATTGCCACTGTTTGTGATGTGCTGTCTTTGTGGTTCTGCAGAAGATTTCAGTCTCCAGGGTTGTGAGTCCGACAGATTGCACGAACACTCCATTTGCTAATAAAATAAAAAGATAAGGGGAAAGCCTGTAGCTAGTTAATTTTTGTTCTTCACCCTTTGAATGTTTCCCATTTTTTAAAAAAACCAGTCAATGATTATCAGAGCCAATTTAAAGGGTAATAAGTTGGACTTAACATCCTTTAGATCACTTTGCAATCTCCCACCTCTTGAGAAATGATATTTAAATGCATAATATGCTCCCTGCTCTTCTTCCTCTGGGATTTGAATAGAGATTTGGGGAAAATGCACGACCACCTAATGTTTCAGCAATAACTTCAGATTAGAGGAGGAAGAGAGAAGGGGGGTGGGGAGACCAGGACCTTGTGATTGCTGATTCAGCATTGCAGTCATCCAGAACCAGCTAATACACAATTAGGGCTCCATTCTACCCATATTTAAGCTATGCATATCACAGATTCTCACACAATTAGAATGAAAAAGTAGAGCTCTGGGACTCTCTTCCCTGCATTATGCAGTCATTTTATTCTCCCTTCTGTAATTAAGTGCACAACTTAAATACGTTGCCAAGTACTCAGAACAACTTTTACTTGTAGAGCCAGTACTGCCTGAGAAGATCACACAGACTCTCTGAGGTCAAATTTAGGACATCACAGGAGGTGGCATGGTGGAGTGGCATGTTTGGATGGGCACACAAGTGCTAAGCCTTCTCCAAAGTGGAGCTGTGAGAAACTTGGAGGCAACGGGTTGGTTCCTGTGGATTTTTTTTTTAATAGGAATGAACTGTTGCCAAAACTCTGGAGTCCAGCAGTCCTGAACCTCAGGGAAGTTTGGAGTCAGAACCAGTCTTTGCAATTCAGTTTTAGCTCTAATTTTGAAGAGTAGTAACAGCTACTTTTACTTATATTGTTTGATTTCATATGCTCTGGACAGATCAACCTCTGGTGTAAATCTCCATTGAAGTTGGGCCTTTTTCTGATTATCATTTTGACACTGTGATGGGTGATGGTGGTGTCTCTGTTGCTCGCAGGAAGTAACTGATATATTACTGCCTCCAAAGAGAAGGGGCAGGCTAGCATGCTTTTTCTATCCATGGGAGCTCATGCCTTCCCTGGAACCAGCTAACTCATTCCTGCCAGAAACTGTCCCTGGGATTTATGCTTCTGAAGAACAACTTGTTTGCCTTGAGCCAACCGGCATATATTTTCCAAAGCTTTCCTTGAGAAGGATACACCAATTCACCTACAACATCGTCATCCTTTGTATTTGTTACTCACATAATAAAATACCTAGTGTGTTTCTCAGGAACAAAGTGTAATCATGTTTAGTGAAGTGTAGCTTGATCTGAGTGAGTTTGCCATGTGGGTTAGTTTCTTTAATTGGTTGTCATTTCAAGGCAGTTCTTATTTAACTTGGGGGCAGGGGCGGGGGGACGGGATAGCGGGGGAGAGGGAGAGAATCCAAACGACTAGATTGCTCGGTTTCTTGCCTCCTCCAGGCTGCAAGCACACTTCCTGTTACTCCTAGGAATTATCATAGGCTAGAGCCAAAAGATTTTTGTGGGAGCCCCTTATTGAAACGTTGGCTCATCGCTGCAATTTTTTTGTCTGGGTTTGATATAACAAAGTGAATGAAAATGCAAAGGGCCAGATTATGGCTTTTAAGCCACCACTGTCCTAAGAGGAGCAGACAGATTCAGATGTACTTTGAGAGTGAACATTTAGCTCCATCCATTGGGATAGAACAGAATGCTGCATGGCACAGCACCAGCCATTTGCAGAGGAGAAAGTAGGCCTGGCTGGTGCATGTGAGGCTGCTGGCTTTGTGTACCATTCAGTGCAAGAAGGAAATGCAGTACAGGAATGCTGGGAAATGTGAAGAAGTGGGTGCTGAGGAGGAGAAGGATGTGAGCTGGTGCAGGGGAGAAATGTGGAAAGTATGTTTTTGTGTTATGTAAGGATGTGGGATATAGCTGCAGAGGCCAAAGTTTCCCTCTGTTGTGGAAGGCAGGGCTCTGGACTGCATGGAGCAGCAGACTGCCCTCAGCACCAGCTCTGGTTGTGTTAGTAAATGTTTAAGTAAAATCAATGTAGTTGTTAAATACAAGCTGTTTGTGCCTTAATGGAAAGGGCAACACAGAAGGTGAAAACTGAGAAAGTTGAGTTGTCTGAAGAAAGTTGTGAGAGGAGAAACATCATGGCTCTAGTTGCTGCCAAATGGTTGGATTTTTCTATATGCCTATACTTGCATATGGTCACTGTCTGGACAGAGTGTGACCTATATGCCTTCAGGCAGCCAAAGGCAAAACAAAATTAAAATTCCCACTTCCTTCACTCTCTGCCTGGCTGTTCCCTAAACTCTGTGTGTGTGTGTGTGGTTTGTGTGTCTGTGTAAGGCTTTGAAACTTTCACATCTCTTGGAAACACTTGTAAAGTGAAAAATCCTCACACTGACTGTGACGAAACAGAGACTAAGTATTTGTGACAATGACCAAACTGTCTACCACTCAGAGTGGGGTTTTGCAGACACAGTTGTCTGCTTTTCGCACAGTTGCATCTTTTTGATGCAATTGGTCAAACTTTGGCTGCCAGCAATCCAGCCATCGTCCCTCCTGCTTTGTCTGTCTTAGGCTATGTCTACACAGCGCACCTTATAACCGTAGTTGTGCTGTTGTAAAGTGCATTGTGTGGCCACTCTTTATTGCTGAGAGAGAGCTCTCCCAATGACAAAATAAAACTACCCACAATGAGGGGCAGTAGCTTTGTCGACAGGAGAACAACTCCCACCAACAAAGCACTGTCCACACCGGTGTTTTTCGTCTTTAAAACTTTTGACGTTCAAGGATGTGTTTTTCACACCTCTGAGCAACAAAAGTTTTAACGATGAAAGTGCCAGTGCAGACATGGCCTTAGATGATAAGTCTGAAGTGACCTGTGCAGATGAAGATGAGAGAGAGAGGGAATTTGTAGATGTTATATAGATCGTCGTGGAATAAAGATTATTAGCAAGCCATCCATAGAGTGGTCTGTTGGCTGGGCATTCCTCTTCCTCAGAGCTATCTGAAACTAATCAGATTCCATTAGCCTTCCAAAGTGGATCAATAAAATACGTCCTTTTCCCTGCTGAGAGAGATGTGTTCTCACTTCATTATGCAGGCAGTCGGTCCATAAAATCACCTCTAGCTTTCTCATAAAAATAAGGGGCCAAATCGTCTAAGTTGTCATATTGCCTTTGCAATCAATATCGCTTTTTAAGCCAGAGGTCCAGGGCCAGCGCTTCCATTCAGGCGAACTAGGTGGTCGCCTCGGGCACCAGGATTTGGGAGGGAGGCATTTGCCGCTCTCGGCAGCAATTTGGCAGCTGGGGGTCCTTCCGTGCTCTGGGTCGTCGGTGACAATTCTGCGGCGGGTCCTTCACTCACTCCGGGATCCACCGCCAAAGTGCCCCAAAGACCGGGAGCGCGGAAGGACCCCCCACAGCAGAATTGCCACCAACGACCGGGAGTGCGGAAGGACCCCCGCCTAGGGCGCCAAAAAACCCTGGTGCCGCTCCTGCAGATGACTGTCCCAAGATCTTGTGTGCTCTCCGATATGTGTGCTGCATCAGTAACCTCCTCACAGGCAATGAAATTTCCTCAAAATAACCTAAACGATCCATTTGAGCATGTCAGAGGCTCCACTGTGGTGAAGCATTTAGTGAGCTTAGATATGGATTGTGGGACACCTCCACACAATCCCGTTCTAACCCTATACATTAAATCTCAACACGGGACCCCATTTTGGTGTGCAAGAAATTCTTCTGCAAAAAGGAGTTTATTTCCCTCCATGTTCTCACAGCCTTGCCCATCAATTCCTAACGTTTTCATATTGTTTTCAAGAGTTTTTGTATGTAACCTGTCTATACTCCTATAACTTGCTGTACACTTACTAAATGTTGGGTTGTGCTTTTCATTGGTGGTAATGGTAGTTCTTTTTAAAGTCCTACAATACAGAGTAATCTGAAAGGAAATAAATAAGGCTAAATCCTGCTTTGAGTTACAGTGGTGTAAATCCAGAGTAGCTCCATTGAATGGGGTCAATGCAGGTTTACACTGGCATATCTGAAAGCTGAATCTGGCCCACAAAAGCACAGACCGCACATCTAAAAGGTAAACTGAGTTACTCTTTACTTCTTTACAGCAGCGTAAAGCTAGACAGTCTGAAGATAGTGAGAGTTTAATGCCTGATTTTCTCTATTACCTCCAGGCATGTGCACCAGGTGTGTCAGTGGCTGGGAGCTGAAAAGAAATACCAAGCAATGCTTTCTTTATAAGGGACAGCCACATGTCAGAGCAAACGCAAGGAGATCATCAGCCTGAAAGTGCAATGTTCTTTTTAACTAATGTAGGCAGGTGTAGTGAAGGTGTGAAATTGGAAAAGTCACAAACGTCTTCTACCTTATTCTTTCCAGACAGATTTCTTGTGCTTACTTAAAGGCTGAAAGTCCCAAGTGGAAACGTTAGCACCTTTATTACTTTTTTTCTAATGAGATTTTCAGATGTGTGGTGAAGCCACATTCCATATCACAGATGTGGTACCTGCCCCAGTCAGCATGGCTTGCTGAAGAGGCAGTGACTCTAGCTGTTCTGTATTCAGCCTCTTTTAACGTACTTAAAACTTAGTTTTGAGACAGTCCATTCCCAGAATTCAAGGGGCTAACTTGAGACTGGGCAAAAGTCCATTAAAGTCAATGGAGCTCTCTCTCCATTTGCAGTAGGACTGACTTTTGCTCAAAATCTTATTTTAGAGAAGATTTAAGACCAGACTGTGATACCCTTACACATGTAAGGAAACCCATTAAAGCAGATGGTACTACTCCCATGAGTAAGTGCTTGCCAACATAATGAAGGATGGCATGAGAGAACCTTAGAGGTTTTCAGAGTCTCTGTCAGCTAATCCCCAGGCCTTTCTGGAAAGCACAGCTTTCACTCACAGCTTTGCATATGCTTCCTTTAGTGCCATATGTGAATTTTTTAAACTGGAATTTAATATATAACTGAGTCATGCAACAACAACTAGGGCCCAGTTCTGCAAGGTAAGGGGAAGTAAATGGGAGCTGGGGATGCTCAGTACTTTTCAGGAAGACACTCAGCCCTATGCAGGATCAGGCCTTTAAATTATATGTGAGTCCAAGGAGGACGTGTGTTAGATTAGCAAGTGGACTTCCCCCACAGCTACCTGAGGATACCATATCCAGAAGATCTCCTAGGATATGAAGTCTAACTTGACAGACTGCTGCCTACTAAAAGTGTCTCTCATTCATTATATACAATGGGATTTAATCTGCTTGTCTTGCTCAAAAGCAGATTTTGCACAGTAAAATATCAATGGAGAGAGAGTGCTCTACACTTTGGTTCCTTGTGCCTTGCTAAGCTGTTACCTGGTGTACATCTATCTCAGTCTCTACCCCCGGAAAGACACTGCAATATTTGAAACCATGCAAAGGAGCCTTTTGGTTCTTACTTCATCCTGTTTGTCTGGATCCCCTGTTCCCTAGTCCTACTCTTTCTCTCTTCTGTTGCCTGCTGCCTAAAGCTGAAGAAATCAAATTCTAGGGGGAGCATTTTGGTGCATTCTCTCTACTTCAAAGATCAGAATTCAGACACACACACACACACAGATTTACAACAGAGTTTAAATTTACAACCTCCCCATGCAAAGAGGATACCTTCCTCTCTGTGAGTCAAGTGCTTCCCCACTCAGTATATAAAGCACACCAAGCTCCAAATCTAGCACCCAGAATCATCTGGAGTAGCTAGGCTGGGGCTGGAGAGATTCAAAGCACTATGGCTTCATTAGCCCTTTGCACCCTTCAACTGGAGGATACTGGGAGCAGATTCTCTGTCCCAATCCTCCCAGCTTGCCCCTGCCTGTTCTATCACCCCCCTGAGAACTGCACTCTGTTGCACAAGGGGTATGCTTAACCCTTCATGGCCTTCCTAAATTCTGCTCTTTTTGCTCAGCAGAACCATAACAGTTTCACTAGCGAGGGATGCTATGTGATGGTGGAGCCTCTTTTGTCTCTGAGAGTCAGTGTCTGTTGCCAGTCATTGGTCTTTAACATTAAACTCTGTCTCTGTGCCTTCAAATGGCTTTAAACCTGGGACCATTTCTCTGTGTGTGTTTGTGCAGCACCTAGCACAATGGGATCTGGGTCTATGACTAGAGCTCCTAAGGTTTATAGTAACACAAATAATTATTTAATCACTGTTGCTCACTCACTGACTTCAGTGGGGCTATTTCCACGAATAAAGATTGCTCATGTAAGTAGCGAGTTGCAGGACTGGCTCAGTGATACAGATGTACCTATAAAAAGAGACTTCTGCTGTGCTATACAATCTAGAAATGCTATAGTCCGGTGAACATTAGATTCTTATTTGAATAGTCACCTGACTATGAAGAGTCACCCTAGGCTGGATCAGTAGTATTGGATAGGTTTCAGAGTAGCAGCCGTGTTAGTCTGTATCCGCAAAAAGAACAGGAGTACTTGTGGCACCTTAGACACTAACAAATTTATCTGAGCATAAGCTTTTGTGGGCTACAGACCACTTCACTGGATGCACAGTGTGGAACATACTCTATGCATCTGATGAAGTGGGCTGTAGCCCACGAAAGCTTATACTCAAATTTGTTAGTTTCTAAGATGCCACAAGTACTCCTGTTAGTATTGGATAGGATTTCCTCTCTGAGCTCCAGACCCTTTTTCTTTTTAATGGTAGGCAGACTTAATGAACTGATTAATGTGCCTCTTTACTGGACTAAGTGTCAGAGCAGTGCAGTTTTTCATAGCATTCCTGTAGTGGTTGAGTAAATTGAGCACTGAGTAGAGTCCATCTGGTGGAAATAAATGTTGCAATTTTTTTAACTTGGAAATTTTCAGATTTGTTTTTCCCAACCAAAACCCAACCTTTTTCAGTGTTCAGGTTTTTTCCTTATTCTCTCTTTTCTTTCCATTTTTCAGTAAAAAAATGAACGAAAAGGAAAAGGAGAGAAAGGAAAAACTGCCCCACAAAACAAACAAACAAAAAACACCCTGAAAACCCAAAAATATGAGTTTAATTTTTTTCACTGAAGCTATTTTGGGAAAAATCATTTTGAAAAGTGATCATTTTTCAACAAATACGTTTAGAATAAAACATTTTTGACCAGCTCTAGAGTATGGTGAGTCAGGTAGTGTCAGTTTAATTCCCTGTAGTTCATATATGTGATTAGTTGACAACAACCATGATGTCTGTCTGCAGCAGCCGCCATAGTTTGTCATGTATTGAGCTGGCCTCCAGTATATCATGATCTGTGGAATTGAAATCAGAGGGTCTATGTTCCCTGGAGGCACAGTTATTCAGGAGACAGCAGGGAAATGGAATGCGAGGAAGTTAAGTTGGATTGAAGCAATTCTGCCACATGGACAAGGCAGTGCACAGGATTTAATAAAGTTCTACTTGTTCAGCTTAAACTGCATTCAGCATCACTTTTTGTGAATGAAACATCTCACCACTGGTGGCATATGTTCACACCTCTGAGTGTGCTTCCCAGTACAGGTAGATAGAAACATGCTAACTCGGACCAAGCTAGCATGCTAAAAGTAGTCTGACTGTGACTCGGGCTAACCACCAGAGTACAAACCCACCCAACTCCCTGGTGGGTGGCTGGAGCTGCAGCCCATGCTGCCACAGGACACTGCTAATTTTATTGCTCTAGCTCGAGGACAGTTTGTGAGTTTCTGTTTACCCCTGCTGGGACACGTTCCCAGCTGCATTTAGATATACTCTAAAAGGCAAGCATGTTCTCTATTCCTCCCCCCACTTTAAGAAAACACTCGAGCCTGATCATCTAATCACAGGACACTGTTAGAGCCTTCTACATACATACCACTCCACTGAGCACTACTAGGTTGCATCAGGCTCAACCGCAGAGGGGAATAAACCTCTAATTGGCTACCACTTGTGACAAAGTGGATTTAGCATAGGGGAGAAGACTGCAGAAAGCCCATATAAATGTCATGAACAGGGCAATTTATTATTTAGCAACATAAAACACATAACTGTAGCAAAACACTGTTTGACAACAAGTTCTATCTTTCAAAGGACTGCTTTCTGTCTCAGCATCTCAGTTTTTACCAGGTCCTGACAACCTCCCACCACAGAACGCAACCTAGAGCCACTGTCACCTTAATCTCCTCTGAGAGGAAAAGAAAGGAAAAACTCTCACTTTCATGAGAAAGATAGTTTCTTTTTTTTAGAAAAATAGTCCATGGCTGAAAGAAGTATAGATAATTTCCATTTGTCTCCAGGCTTTTGTGAGCAGATATTGAATAGAAAATGGCTCACATAATTGTATTTTTGGGAACACATTTTCAGTAAAAAAGTATACATTTTTTTGCTTGCAACAACCTGCTTCTTTCTGTTTTAAAATATGGATTATCAGCAAGTGTCACCCTGAAGAATTGGACCTGCTAGAGTAGTTTGTTACATTTTCGCGGGGGTGGGGGGGCGTGAAAGGCTTTTGTACTATTAAGCAGCAGCAGTGAAGCTACCGCTCTCAACCTCATTATTCAAACCTCTCTTTAGTTCAATTATACACCTCTACAGCTAAGGAAGATAGATGAAGGTCATTTGGGAGCTGTAAACCACAGTGCATTGAATGCAGAACTGTGTTCTTAAACTGATTTACACCTTGTTCTACAGCATAGGGCTTCTATTGAAATGCAGGGGCAGTGATTGAAAAGCCTTCTTCCTGTTCTTTAGTCTCAGATCCAGTCCCTATAATTATTACCTTGATTAAATGGTGAGAGACAATGAATGCTTCTTTCATTATCTGGGTGGTGACAAAAACCCAAAACAAAATGTAGGGACTATCAGTACTTGGCCAGGAAGCACACTGGGGATGTACAAAGATGTTTACATCTGCAATAAGATAATTCTTGGTTGTGTGTATTGGTCCAGTGAGGAAGAAAATGTGTAATTGAAAGAAGCAATTTGCCTTTCCAGAAGAGACAAAGAACTGCCATCTTGTAGTGATTTACCTGCCACAATGGAGAATGTAATGTATACGGAAGAAAGTTAATTGAACAATGCAAATGCACATTTTTAAAAAAAGACACCTCACAGGCCATTGACAGATGATTACATATTTTAGTCATATGAAACAGAACTTTTTAAAGATTCATTTCTGCAATGTTAAAATATATAGGACAAGACTCTCCTGTGCAATTAATCGGTGGGTGCAAAAACCCTGCCATTCAGACATCTAAGCACCTGAGTGAACGCCCAAAAGGGAGGTTGAGTTGGGATCCCTTTAAAAATTGGTCCTAGAGTCTCTCAACATTATTCTAATGTTGATAATTTATGCAAGACAACACTGTGCTATATTTATTAGGGCTCAAACCTGCAAAGTACTAAGCACCTCCATTGAAGTCCATGAGAGCAGACTCTGGCTCAATGAAAGTGAAAGGTGCTTAGCACTGTTCAGGAGGTGCTCAGCAACTTTCAGAGTTGCAGTTAGGTTGTATTCCAGCCTTGCCTTGGGAAAGCATTTGTCAGGCTAAGCTAAATAGTAAATTTAACATAAAGGTAATGAAAACAAAGTGCTTTGAATTCTCTTCCGAAATGTGAGTTGTTACAGAAGCCAGTGACTCTATCAACACATTTTTATTTAGAAATAAATTCCAAGGGTAATCATGATTTTCTCCTTTCAAAAAGAAAACGGGAGTTAGTTTGTGCTAGAGAGAACCTCATGTACTTTTGAGAGGGAAAATAGAGTACTTTAGCAGACTATGTTTGAATATGTAAATCAGACCCTGAGTAGTTGGCTTCCCTCCCCTCACTTTTAAATTCATGTTCTCTCAGCAGGAATATCTTTTTGATATATGCTATTTCAGAACTTGTTGAAGTCAAGAGAATTTTTTTTAAACTTCTTACCTATTAAAAACAATAGTAGAGGGTTATTTTTAACATTTATATTCTGTGAAAACATTTTTCCCTTGTAACATTTAAGGTTTGCATAGAGAATTCATGTTTAATAGTTGAATGTTTTATAGTTAACCTTATGAAAACAGCATGGTCCAAATAATGCCCTCAGTTGTATGGATTGGTCTCCCTTTGACTTCAGGGTCCTACTGCCATACAGGATTGTATTTCAATTTTAGATGTACACATAAAGTTCCCATTGACTTCAATATCACGTTACTGGAAAACCCCCAGTTGCATCCATGAATGTGCTTATATGATTTCAATTAACTTCAATTTCCCAGTTCCATTCCCATTCCCAAACTCTATCCTTGGCACTCACATGTGGTTCTTATTGATTTCAACATCTCATTCCCATAAAGGACCAAATTCTCTCCATGGATGTGCCCATCTCATTCCCCTGAACTTCAGCGTCCTATTGCTGAATTCTGCTGCTGAATGCACCTGCTGCTCACATTCACAGCACATGGCTTAAATAGCTACAATTATGAATTAAACAAATCCTGCTCCCACTGAAGTCAAAGGCAGATTTCAGGAGGGGATCAGGTCGTTGAGTTTTAGTCTCTGAAGAAGGACTCCAATACAAACATGAATAAAAATAGATAGTAAAACATACTAAGAAAAGAGTTTCGTGAGTACCAAATTTGGCTATATGTTAAATGATAAAAGAAATTTCACAAAGGTCCAAACCCTGCTTACCTTACTCAAGCAGAGAATCCCACTTATGTCAATAAAGCTGATCATACAAGACAAGTAGGATTTGGCACTGGCTCACCTACTGTTTCACTAGGGTGACCATATTTTCCAGAGGGAAAATGGGACAGTGCGTGAGGCTGACCCAAGTCCTCCTCTCCCCTGGCTGAGGCCACATCTACACTACGGGATAATATCGAATTAGCTAAAATCGGTTTTATAAAACTGATATTATAAATTCGATTTCATGCGGGCCAACTAGCACAGTAATTCGATCGTTTGTGCGTGCTAAAGTCGACCGGCTAACGTCGATTTACTGAAGTGTTCATTTTGTGGGTAGCTCTTCCGTAGCTATCCATAGTTCCACAGTCTCCGCCCCCACCCTTGGAATTCTGGTTGATCAATTATTGTCGCGGGTGGTTCGGGCAAATTCGTCAGTCATCCTCTCCGGGACAAGCTGCAAGCCTTTCGTGCCGTTTTTCCCTGGATTGCTCTGGCAGACGCATAGCACCAACCATAGGAGCCCGCTTCAGCTTTTTTTTTTTCCGGCACGATTGTAAACGGATGCCGCGGACTAAGAGAGGAACACACTCCAGTCTACACAGCAGCTATTCACTTGCTTTTGCATGATACAGAGATGGTACCAGTCATTCTATAACCGTCTACGGCCAGAAGTAAACTGGCAATGAAATGACGGTTCTCTCTCCACTTGTATGTCCGCTGCATCATGAGTGCCCCTGGCTGAAATCGGCCTGGGGCGCACACGCAAAAGCAAAATTCTGGAATTGACTCCCCGAGTCAATCCTCCCTTATGGTTTCTAAAAATAGAGTCAGTCCTGCCTAGAAAAGGGCAAGTGTATTAAGGACCAGTGTAAATTCAAGAGCACAGCTGCTCGTGTCAGTATTCACAAGGGTGCCCCTGCACACCCCGTTGCTTCCCTTCCAACCCCTGGGCCTACCCGTGGCAGTGTTCTGCCCATCTGTTGTGCAGATAATAAAGAAGCAGAGTGTGATTGTGAAATGAGGGGGAGGCAGCCGCCCGGCGCGATGAATAAGTCAGGCAGAGGACATGAAGCGGTGTGGGGGAGAGGAGCACAGCATGCTGCTGCTATACAGTCCCAGCAGTACAAGGATCTTTTCTTTACACAGGAAAAGGGAGGGGCTTGATGAAGCTCAGCCCCAGTTGCTATGAGGAAGCCGGTTACCAGCCGTCTGTACATCTAATGGGAATAACTGGGAGTCAGCCCATTTACCCTGGCGCCCCCGCCAGCCTCACTAAGGCCAGCCAGGAGCAACTCACGGGCTGATGGCGATGATGGATTATCAGTCATTTGTACGTCTACCACCGGGAGGGGATGAGAGCGATACTGCTCTCCCACTGCTGCAGCATCGCGTCTACCAGCAGCAGTCAGTAAGAAAGGGTGACATTGAAAGAAAGTCAGATATGATTTCTTTCCGCCTTTTCTGTCACGTGGTGAGGGGGGAGGGGGAAGAGGGAAGAAACTGAGGAGCTATTCCCTGAACCATCCCAGAGAACGCTGTGTTTGAACCTACAGACATTGGAGCTCAGCCAAATGCAAATACTTTTCAGAGACTGGCTTGTGGACTTGTGGGATAGCTGGAGTCCTCAGTAACCGCCTCACAGTCCATGAGCGTCATTGGAGTCCTGCTCCGGTTACGCTTGTCCAGCAGCACACGCGCTGTGTATCCTGGGGAGATGTTTTTTTCAAAACACTATTGGCATTCGTGTTCTGAACGGAGCTCTGATACAACAAGATTTGTCTCCCATTACAGCGATCACAATCAGTATCCTCCCGTACGGTTCCACGCGGAGCCTCTTTTTGGATTGAAGACTGCATCGCCCACCCGTGCTGACTCAAGAGCCAGCTGGCAAACACGAAATGTAATTCAAAAGTTCGCGGGCTTTTCCTGTTCTAAACCTGCTGACTGCATCCGAGTTAGATTGCGTCCAGAGCGGTCAGTGGTGCACTGTGGGACCGCCGGTAGCCAAATAAACGTCGATTTCCGTCCACACTAACCGTAATCCGATATGTTAATATCGAATTTAGCGCTACTCCTCTCGTCGAGGAGGAGTACAGAAATTGATTTAAAGAGCCCTTTATATCGATATAAAGGGCGTTGTAGTGTGGATAGGTACAGCGTTAAATCGATTTAACGCTCTTTAAATCGATTTAAACGCGTAGTGTAGACCAGGCCTGAGACTGGCTTGAGCCACTTGTCTGAGCAGCCCCCTATGCCATGTTGGGGTTGCTGGAACCGTGCCTGCTGGTCACTGAAACCCTGCCCCCGAGGCTGGGCTGACTGGAACCCTGCCTGCCACCCACATGAGCCCTGCCTCTCCCCACCAGGGGCTGGCATCTGGCATCTGCCCCCTCTGGCATGTTCCTTGGCACTGCACCCCACTTTTTTGACAAAAGTGGGCATTTGTCCCATTTGCTTTTGCCCACTGATCAAGTTGGCAAGAGGAAATGGGACAAATGCCCACTTTTGCCAAAAAAAAGTTGGGACAGCCAGGACAGGGCTTAACAAAGGGATTGTCCCAGCCAAAACGGGGTATATGGTCACCCTACTCTTTTCTATTTAATGATTATTTTGTATTTTATTTGTTGTAATAATGAGGTGTAGCATTACATAAATGATATATTTTAAAAATTCTGTCTTTGGAGGGTTCCCATTGATTTCAATCTTCTGTGGCCATGAAGATCCCAATTCTGTTTTAGATGCACACATAGCTCCTGTTAGTGATTTTTAATAACCTACCATGGGACTCTTAAAGTAAAACTCCTTTAGTATTATTCTGAAGCTTGACATTTAAAAAAAATCAAAAGTGCAGTTTGGATAATGATTCCATCAAACAAAACCAGTGCTTTAATTTCTTGTCACAGCAGCAACTTCCAAACAACTCAGCTGTGCGTCATGGCTGACTCACTTCTTCTCTTGCTGGAGTGGCATGTTGCAATACTGCCCTCTAAGGAGCAGCATAGTTGCTCTGTCTTGGAAGCAGAGCAAGGACCTGAATCGTCCCTGAGGTGAGGTGAGCTAAGGTGTTAGCTCTTTTTTTTCCCTGCAGCCATTGGTTTTCCCCTTGTGTGCTGATTCAACTACCAAGGGAAGTAACCCTCTGGTGACAGTTTTCCACCCCACATACTAACTCATGTACTGCCCACATATGGAATAGTGGATACCTTGCATCTCCTGGACCACTGTGTCATTGCATTTATGTGGCTCATGTCTGAGCCCATTAGGAGGAGTTGTCTCTCGCACAGAAAAACCTACATGAATCCCTGTACACCGCTCCACATATCTCAAGAAGGCTGATGCTATATCCATTCCTTAAATAACAGATGGAAAAGGATAAGTAGTTATTCGCATTTGTACTATTAAAAATACTGGTCATTTTTATTGGCCAGGTAAAATGATGGGAAACCTCCACTCTCAGTGAGTAGAAACTCAAGGTGGGACTTCCATGACTTGGTGGGTATTCAGATCAACCGAGCCTTTTGTGACTCATCACCTGCTTGTGTTTCTCAGCATAAACCCCAACAGTAGTGTCCTCAAAAGAGGTAACTACCAGGCATGCTATTGCAGCATGCTGGGAAGGAAGGTATATAGGGCTAGATAGTAGTTTTGTACCACAACCCGTAGGGGAGAAGTGTGGAGGCACATTCCCTTGGTCGCAGCTCTTAGAGGCACTGTACTTGAGTCAACATAATACTTCTTCCAATCATGCATAGTGCATCTCCTGAGGGGTGCATCTGATGCACTGGCCCAGCCTCACAGAGGCTGAACTTATGCTCCTTCCTTTGCTTTACCCCTTCCTTCTGTTCTGTTAGAATCCCTGGTCTTTATTAAGGAGTGAAATCTCACCTTGTTCCTCCGCTAGGATGCATAGCGGGGAGAATAAGTATTCTGTTCTTCCACTAAGATAGAGCAAGCACTGTCATGCCAAAATAGGGCATAAACTACTGGTTAGCTGATAGCACACAAATAGAGGATATGACAATACTAGCTCATCCTCAGAGACAAATGAAATGCCAGTATCATACAAGTCTAGTGATGCCTGGACAAAATATTAAAGAGTTCCAGCTTAGAGCCCTATGTAATGAGCTCTCTCATCACTGCAAGGGATTCAATGCCATTTGATTACCTTATATTAAAGCATTCTAAAATGCTCCAGGAAGTTCAGCAGAGTAGATCACACCATTAGCTGAGAAGTCCTGATCTATGAATTTGAATGGAAGGCATTAAGCACAGTGTTTATGACCTTTGTAACAAGCATGCAACTGCCACTGATGTGGGATATACTGAATTTAAAAAAATGGAATGGGAAGCAATAATTTTTAAGAAAGGTTACATCTATTTGAAGGTTTTTCATCTGATCTTTGAACATTGGTATAGAACTAATGAACTCCACTTAATGGTCACCTAATGGTCACAGCTGCTCAGAGGGAATTCTATAACGCAAAGATAAGCTTGGACTGAGGCACATATGATTATAACAATATAATCGTTCATCTCTACTCTTTGTAAAGCAATTTACAACTATAAACAACTATAAACAACTATATTTTACATATAGCTCAAAAGCACTGGCCTTTGGGGTGGAGCAAAGAGGTAAATACACACCATTTTCGGAGGAGCAGAAATTATTGGCCCAGAACATTAATGTAAATTTAATTTCTAATCAAAAGTACCATGAGATGTTTAATTTTATGCAAAGCCTAAAGGATTCTTCCTGGTTTCTAGAGGTCTCATCTAAAAGATCCACATTCAATAAACTGCATGATACTCAATTTATTTTCCTTGGAAAGATGAAATGCTGAACTGACCCTGTCAAAACGTGACACCTGCCTAACTAATGCTAACCTGAAGTTTAGTTAATTAAACTCCCCTTCACTTCACATATATGTGTCTCCTTGCACCCTGTCTCCTTCCAGAAAGGACCTATTAGGACAGAAATGCTTGGCTGTTTCCTATCTCAACTACTTTTGCTATACCATGGATTTATACTGTTTCTGATACCTTTTTCTATCTATCGGTTTGCCATTGTCATACTTGGGACAGTTTGTCTGAGGTCTAGTCTGCTGCACTACAGAGTTAGGTCGATACAAGGCAGCTTACATTGACCTATTTAAGTGTCCACATAAAATTTTTACTCCCACCGACATAACTGCCCTTAACTCCACCTCCACGAGAGGCATAGAGTCAATGTTGATGTAGTCAGGTCACCATAGTGTCAGTGTAGACACTATATGACTGGCTTTCAGAAGCCATCCGGCAGCTCCCCACACTGACAGTACAGTTGGTGTAAGCGCTCCTGTTGAGGAGTTGCACCGCTGACACAAGGAGCATAGTGCGGACATGTAAAAACTGTTTCATTCCTGTGGCTGCTCAATACTGATGTAACTTAGGTCGACATAATTTTGTAGCGTAGACATGCCCTAAGAATGAAATGATCCTGCAATAATGTAGTTATTGTCTATGACAAAATGGGCCACTCTACCTTGAATTGTCCCTTGTAATATGTACTAAGTATAATGTATTGTCCTTTATAACTAAAACTGTACAACAACCCCATCATATTATTGCTATGGGAATGTTATTGCTGGTATTGCTATTAGTTAGCTTAAAATTATGTAGTTCTTGTTGTTGTAAAAAATGTACTAAAATTAATACCTTTCATGTCTATGCTAATCAGGCATTGTCATTACATCCAATCAAAACCCCTAAGGTTAAAACATCTGGTGTAGAATCTGAAATCCCTGGCTTAATGCAAATAGAGACTTGAAAAGATCTGTTGTAGTAGAAGTACAAAAGGGGGGAGTGTGGAAGTAGAAAAACTAACTTTTGCTAACAGAGACTGTTATGCATTAAGATCCCCTACAAATCCCTGTCAGTTTTTTTCTACTTCCACAACAGAAAACATGAAACAATGGGTGTTACCATACACACTATAACGAGAGAAATCAGTTCAGGTGAGCTATTACCAGCAGGAGAGGGGGAAAAAAAACTTTTTGTAGTGGTAATCAAAATGGCCCATTTCCAGCAGTTGACAAGAAGGTGTGAGGAACCCTAGAGGGGGGAATAAACATGGGGAAATAGTTTTACTTTGTGTAATGACCCATCCACTCCCAGTCTTTATTCAAGCCTAATTTAATGGTGTCCAATTTGCAAATTAATTCCAATTCAGCAGTCTCTCGTTGCAGTCTGTTTTTGAAGTTTTAGTTGTTGTAATATTGCGACTTTTAGGTCTGTAATCGAGTGACCAGGGACATTGAAGTGTTCTCCAACTAGTTTTTGAATGTTATAATTCTTGACCTCTGATTTGTGTCCGTTTATTCTTTTACGTAGAGACAGTCTGTTTTGGCCAATGTATATGACAGAGGGACATTGCTGGCACATGATGGCATATATAACATTGGTAGATGTGCAGGTGAACGAGACTCTGATAGTGTGTCTGATGTGATTAGGTCCTATGATGGTATCTCCTGAATAGATATGTGGATGGAGTTGGCAACAGGCTTTGTTGTAAAGATAGGTTTCTGGGTTAGTGATTTTGTTGTGTGGTGTGTGGTTGCTGGTGAGTGTTTGCTGCAGGTTTGGGGGCTGTCTGTAAAGAAGGACTGGCCTGTCTCCCAAGATCTATGAGAGTGATGGATCATCCTTCAGGATAGGTTGTATATCCTTGATGATGCACTGGAGAGGTTTTAGTTGGGGACTGAAGGTGACGGCTAGTGGCGTTCTGTTACTTTCTTTGTTGGGGCTGTCCTGTAGTAGGTGACTTCTGGGTACTCTTCTAGCTCTGTCAATCTGTTTCTTCACTTCAGCAGGTGGGTATTGTAGTTGTAAGAATGCTTGATAGAGATCTTGGTGTTTGTCTCTGTCTGAGGGGTTGGAGTTTGAGGATCTAGGCCCTGGTATTTTAGCTCAAGCAGCAGAGGATCATGCTTTTAGATCCAAGGTGCCAGACTCTGTCTTCTCAGATGACCAGACCATAGGTATCATTACACTAATAAAAAAAAAGGGGGGAGCGTGGGAAGGGGGATGAAGTGTTAACATCACTGTCTGATTCACTTTATGTAAGACACAGGGAATAAATCCTCGCTGGACTAGATGTGGATCTCCATGCCACATAAAATTCTCTGACTAGCTTTCTCAGTTTTCACGAGCTGGAACAAGAGGCACCTTTGCAGTACTGTTCTAAAATGAGTTCTGATTCCTATAACATTCCTCTGAGTTATTCACTAATCCCAGAATTACTTTTTTCATCTGCAGCTGTCTGTCACTCTGTGATCTATTCCTCTTTGACAGCCCCATCACCGCCTTCTACTGTCTTGGGGTCTCTTCTTTTGCTGCCATCAAACTCAAGGTAATTCATTTACATGTCTCACAAGAGATCTGTCTGAGCACTGAATAATCTGTATCTTCTGAATTTCATTAGCAAGCATTATTACTTTAGCTAGTGGTTAATATAACCTAAAAGTGTTTTTTTTTTAAAGATGGAAATAAAATGAGTTTGTGTTTTATAGTCCATCTCTGATCAGCCTTTAGCTGTTTTTCAGAGGGGAAAAAATATTACTCATCCCCGTACTGAGATACTGCAGACTCCTTGAACCCAAGATTTACTATTGTTCATATAACATTCAGTTACGCTAAATTTTAGTAGGAAAGGCTTATGAAGTTATAGTTACCTATTACATAAAACTACTGTGGTTGCCAGTGAATCCTGTCATAAACACCTCCTTTGTAACAGGAACTTAATTTTAACAGGACACTGAATGGCAGCTACTGGCAAGGATAGAGCAATAACACTTTCTTTTCTTGCAGTGCTACGTGCTTTCAAGAGCCTTTAAGATCAAATAGAGCTTTTAGGAATGGCATTATTATTTTTTGCTTCTCTCACTGAACAGAACACAGAGAGTTATAGACTTCAAAGTGTCATTGTTCAACCTGGCTCTGCAGTCATCCAGCACTGAACTGCAGTTTTCAAACAGGGAAGAGGGAATTGCATGCTTTCCTGATTACCATTTACTGGGGTAATTAATTAATCAAGTATAAAGGTGTTACAGTGATTGACTCCAAAACAGTCAGAGCAGCCTCATTAAGGAAATGGATTTAAACAACCCGAGAGAGAAATTTTAAAATATTTTTTTCTAAAGGTAGCAGCTCCACAAGGAGGGAAGGATTTTAAACAGTCAAGTCAGTGGCTGAGATTTTCAGAATGAATACATAGTGGGCCTCCAGGTAGTTTGGAATATCTCTGCCCAGACACACAAACTTCAATTCAACATACCACCTAACCACATGCTTAATTTAGAGCAGATGAATGGTCTCATTGAACCCTGGTATAAAACTATACATGTGGTTAGGTGCTTTGCTGAATTAGAGTCAATAACTGGACTAGTGAGGGACAATAGACTTGGTCCTGAGACCTGTTGGGCATCAGCAAGTTCCATGGAGTTGTAAGTGCTCATCATCTCTCAGCATGAAACCCATTGTAAGTAGTTCCCTGGTGTCTCCATGGTTATTGTAGAGGGAAATTCATGCCCTCATCCCTGAGTATTTGAACACCCCTCTCCTTTTTTTGGAGTCTACTGCTTGATTTAGTGCTGCAACTTACTAATAAACCAACAATTTACTATGGACAAACTGTACCTTCCCCATAACTGCGCTTATATGTAACTTCTAACATGCAACATTTTAAGTAGTGATCATTGCACTTCAGTGTTTAAACAAGAAATGTTAAGAAATGTAGACTCAGCTGGGGAGGGATGAGTAAAGGCTTACAAAATCTAAGATTTAGGAATGGATTTAGACTGTGAATTTTGTATCCAGACTTAGAGTTTTCCCAAAGTTTGAGGAAGTTTGGATCTGGGTTAACTGTTTGGATCCATCTCTATGTCTGTTGATAGAAATGATTCCATAAAATAAACAAATAAATAAATATATGAAAATAGTTTGCTGCTGTTTGTATTACCATAGTGCCTAGGAGCCTGTAAGTGTACTCCACTGCACTGTAAACAATACAATAGATATCTAATTGTAGTTACAAGCACACAAAAATAAAAGAACACATAAATGTCTTAGGGAAGAGCATATTAGCAACCAAAAATGTTCAGCCTGACCCAAAGAAATACACTTCATCTGTGTTACACAATCATCTTAACCATCTTTTGCCTCTTATTCTATTCTTCTCTCCCCCTCCCTGGCTGCCCCCCAAAAGCCTCCTGAGTCCCTTATTCTTGATAGTGGCAGTTTGCTATATATTTAACCACCCTTTATGTACAAACAGTCCCACCATCAGGTATATTGCTTTCAGTGCTCTCTCTTCTTTAATGTTTACACATGACTTTTTGTTCATGAAATAGCTATCTCAAAATTGATTTGCAGCAATGCATTTTCCTTTACTAGATTTTTAGATAGCTCTTTGTAATACCTCGATAAACTTGAATCTTTAGCTTGACCTCTGCTGCTCCTTTTCAATCCCTGCAAAATAACCCCTAGTAGACAAGTACAAAGCATATCTCTACAGTTGTTATAATGCATGCTTTTTATAAAGGTATGTGGAAGAGGACGGTTTTAAGCGTGCACAGTTTCCTTCTTGCTCTGAACAGAATATACATATACTGGGTCAGATCCTGAGCTACTGTAAATCAGCACGGATCCATTGAAGTCAATGGAGCTACACTGATCTATGTCAGCTGAGGATCTGGGCTATTATAGTTCTTGAGGTTTGACTTTACTGGTAATTCAAATAATAAGGACCAAACCTAAATACAAGTTTAACTTCTCTCCCCAAGCTTGGCTCTTCCTAAGGTTTTTCCTCAGAACCTTACAGTATTTACACTGTATCTTCACGCGGGGTCAAGCATACCTAGTGTCAGAGTGATTCAAAAGATGATCCTTGCATCCTTATGTAGGGTTCTAGTGTCTGCCACTCTGTGACAGAGGGTTTATTCCATCACTTCCATACTGTGTTTACTTTACTCATGTGAGCCATCTCACTACTACATAGCAGCAGGCATTTATTTGGAGTAGGTAGTTCTCAGGATAGGTGGCTAAGGCCTGGTCTACACTGGGGGAGGAGGGAGGATCGATCTAAGTTATGCAACATCAGCTACATCAATAACGTAGCAGAAGTTAACGTATTAGACCTACTCACCGCGGTGTCTTCACTGCGGTGAATCGACTGCTGCTGCTGTCCCGTCAATTCTGCCTGCGCCTCTCGTGGCAGTGGAGTACAAGAGTCGCTCAGGGGTCGATTTGTCACGTCTAAACTAGACGCGATAAAACAACCCCATTGTATTGATCGCTGCCCCCCAATCTGGCAGGTAGTGTAGAAATACCCTTAGAAGGTTGTGAGATTTTGAGATTTTTTTCTCTTGCAGCAACAAAGATCAAGAAAGGAAATAAGTCAGTCCTTTTCACATGGTATACAGTTTAATTGTAGATTATAGACATTCTTTTTATTATTTCCATAAAATGTAATGCTATAATAACTGCATCCAACATCTTTTTCTCATAGAAAATGTAAACTCAGCTGTTGTCCTTCATCAGCCTTGTATTCAGTATATCAGTCAAGTAAAGTATTAAGGCAGTGATTGCCAAAGGTGCCTAAAGAATTTAATTCCATTGAATTCCAGTAGGATTTGGGTGCCTAGCTCCTTTAGGCCTCTGGAAATCCTAGGCAAAATAAACATATGGGCAATATAATTTCTAACAACTTAAGCAACTTACTCTATATTACTCTATACTGGAGCCCAATGTTCATGGGTAATAGAAAGTATTGTATGTTAAAGCATATTAGAAAACTATATACACTCAGACATTAAAACCTGAGAGAATATAGAGGTCAGAAGTTTGCAGAGAATCAATCCTTATTTCAAGATATTTATATTTCAAAATTAAAATGAAAAAAACATGGAAAGACTAAAGTTAACTTCAGAAAATGTGTAGAGAAAGCCTGATATCATCATTCAGAAGAATATTTCCAGGAAAAAAGGTTTTGATACAGAAAAAATAATTGAATGTGCAGTGGTGGAAAAATCCCATCACTGTTATCCTGCCAGTACCAGGCCATGTAATAAAATGGGAGCCTACAGTGATCTTTCATTCTACAAAGCCCACTATGTTTTTTTTCTTGACATAGCAATTACTATTTAATCTGTTTAGGACAGATGGTAATGGAGCCTAGTTGTAAAATATCCCTTTGAATTTTCTCTTTTATTTTGTTTTGAATTTATTTCCTTGATTTTTATCACATTTATGTGCACATCAGAGTAATTATTCATTGTTAAAACCAATCCACAATCAATGTCTCTTGTTTTTGCATCTTGTTTATCCTGCTCATTGACTTCAATGGGAGCTCGACTTGCCCCTTTTGTCTCTGTCACAAAGAGGTGGATCATCCTTGACCTTTGTATGAGTGCACAGTGGGAAGGGCACATGGAACTGACCCCTGCCTCCCCTGATTTAAAAAAAAAAAAGCTTGGGGGGAGGGGCATTTGTGGTCCCTCCTCCTGGGGAAACCAAGCCAAATAGGGTTGATAGGGGAAGGGAGAAGGTGAATCATTTGGCTAGATGGTTGAGCTGTGGCATCTCGCTGTAAACTGTTTGTGGAGCAGCATGGTTGCACCAAGGACTGCTAACAGGGGAGAGTGAGAAGGGGTTGAGGGTATGTCTACAGTGCTGACTTGGGCTCTCAAGGCTCGAGCTAATGGGCTGTTTGTGGTGTAGAATTTCAGGCTTGGGCTGGACTCTGGGCTCTAGGACCTTGTGAGGCAGGAGAGTGAACGTCTACCCTGCAAGTAAATGGCCCGTTAGCTCGAGGCCATTAGCCTGAATCAGCTGGCATGGCCCAGTAAAGGTGTCTAATTGCAGTGTAGACCTACCTTGAGATACAGGCTACAGCTGAGCTACTGCATTTCTGTCCCTCCCACAGTGCAAGATTGTGCCTACATGACATAATGTAGACTGATTTTTAGTGATGAAAACCATGTCTTTCAGTCAGTGAAGGTTTTGGATGGAAGAGTGAGTGTAAATGAAGTGGGGCATGTTCACTTCTTTGAGGTGCAGCACACAAGGTGCAGCCCAGAAGGAGGGAGCAAAGCCACATTTGTGTCCTGCTGATTATGGACCATTTCAGCTTCTGACATAAATTAGAGCAGCCTCCAGGATTGCCTAAGTTATTGAAGCCTTTCTGCAGCTGCCTGAGGCCTGCAGTGCAAGCAAGAAAGACCAAAGCCGCATGAGCTAAAAGGATATATCTTAAATTGGACTTGCAGAGTGGCCAGCGTAGGTCTACCCATGACTATCCAAATCAGTACCTGCCCTTGGGGAATTCTCCATCTTCTAGAAGGCTGTTTATGGTCTCTGTTCATTACAGAAGAAAGTTACAGAAGCCAGAGCAAGTGTCAGAAACCTCACCTATATCTGCTTTAGTTAACAACCGGTAACAAAATTGGATGTTCTTCTGGAAGACATGCTTTAGCCAAACACAAGTTATTGGGCTCATGCAGGAGTGACTAGATGTGAAATTCTGTGTAATATATTATATAGGAAACCAGATTAGATGATATAATGATCCCTCTGGACTTAAACATCTCTGGCTCTGTGAATCTGTTTGAACACTAGTACTAGTATGGAGGGATTTTCTGCATATCTGGGTGTTTACCTAAATCATTCCCTGCCTCTTCAACTTGCATGGGAAATTTGGGTTCCCCACCCTTTCCTGTAATATTACTACTTGTTACATTTCCCCTTCCCCGAGTTAAGATTTAGGCTTCGCTCCCCTTTGAGCTGCAGTCCTGTTTGGATGAAGAGGAAACTTAACGCAGTATTAAGCAAAGATAGAAAACTCATTTCTCTATCTCTAACTTGACTCAGGCTATAAGTTATCCTGGAATAAACAGGAGATTAATCTGCTATAGTTAACAATAACATTCAGCTTTTCTTATCCATCTCCCTCTGGAAGTTTTGATCACAGGAAGAATCAGTCATAGTTGGCTCTTTCTGATGAACTTGACATTTGGCAAAGTTCTGGGCCAAATTGTGATGGCTCTTGCTTGGCTGCAGAAACGAGAGGAGAGGGTGAGTGCAAGAAACCTCATGCTGTCTACAGCAGAACAAGGGCTGTTGAGAATCGTATTCCCTGTGCTCTGGAGCATGTGGCTGGTGTGATTCTGCTTCCCACCACAGTGGGGTGCAAACTAGATAGAAGGAGGCAATGTGACCCGCATCCAGCACACCCTGGGTACCAATGTGCTCCATCCCAACCACAGCATGCATTTGCACAATATAACTCTGATAACTTTCATCAACAGAAACATGAGAAACAAATATTCCTTTTTCCCATGTAGGCAAATTGCTGTCCAGAAAACCAGGAGCTAAATGTCGTATTTAACTTCTAATCTTCCCCTTGAACCACAGTGGAAGGGGCATGCCATTAAGCTGCTTTCTGGCACTCTGCTCCTTCCATATGGAATGCCCTATTTTTGCTGATCCATAAGGCCACTGCCCTCTCCTCCTCCAAATCCCTCCTCAAGAAACACACAGACTGAGATGCCTACGAAAAATCCATCAACTCACCATGTTTATTCCACAAAAACTCTCCAATGGCTGAGGACCCATGCAGTAGCCTATGCAATTGCCTGTGTTGTTGCTTCCCTCATTCTCCTTTCCCACTCTGATACTCCTGTTTGTTAGGATCGTTTAATTGCAAATTAGATGGTAAGCTGTGTGGGGCAGGGAACATGTCTACCTCTGGGTATGTACAGAGAATAGCACAATGGGGCCCTGATCGTGACTGGAGCTTTTGGATACTGTCGTACCAGTATGGAGGGATTTATTTGTGTTAAATAAACATAAATAAATAAATAATAGCTATAGAAGTAGGAGGGATCATTTTCATCCTAGGTTTGTGGCCAGGAATCTGGTCTGAGCAGGTCAGATGCATCTGCTGTGTACCTTTCCTTACAATTTATGGCGTCTAACAAACTCTATTCGTTTTGTGTGGATAAAGGCAAGTTCCTAACGCGCTGTCATTTCCTCTTCCCTGCCTCTTCTGTAGCAGCTCTGCTATCATGATTCCTCACGCCCATGACTCTCCATAGCATCTAATGGAGACCTGCCAGCCTCTCCACCCCTATGTCTCAAGGAGCCTGAGCCCTTGTAGGGGAGCACATAGCAGAGATGGCGCTTCCCATCCACACAAGGACCCACATACTCAGGATTAACTCATGTTACAAAGCATATTTGTGGGACTATATCTAATTCTCTCAGTTAGTGCATGTAAAGCACCAGGGGCTTCTTCCGACTGAAGGGTGATTTTAAGTCTAAGATGATATTATTTATAATGATTTGATTATGAAGATTGCAGGCTGTGAATCCTAAAAGCTTTATAAGCTCCTTGTAATCTGTCTTCCTTTTTTTTTCATCAATTCTCACCTCAAAATTCAACCCCACCGATATATCATTTTCATTCCGAGTTATAGCCACTCTGCCAAGTTCTACTTTTTCCCAATATTGATTTTATTCTTGTCTAAAACCTCTCTCTGTCATTCTATAATAGAATGAAAATGGGCTAAATCAAGCACTTTACCCAATCAATGATTCTTCATACTTAACCAAGAATATCTATGCCAGAAATAACATTCCACAGTTTGGAAGAGATAAGGATGAAAGGGTCCATTTAATATATTAATCATTGTTCTTTCATTTTTCTTAGGGCAGGATAAGTTCCACTGTTTATTCTCTTGACTTGTTATGGGAACCTTTGAAGCTTTATTATTCTGAGCCCACTTTACAATAGCAATGACCTTACGGAAAACATTCAGGGCCTGATTTTTCCAAATTTCCCTTGCAGAAATGCACACACAGTTGTGGGTCTAATGTGTATATGCCATTACCGTAACTGTATGTGTAATGGATGCCTAATTTCAGCACCCAATGGCTGTTGGATGGCTTTTTTGGTGCTCACACACCGGGTTAGAATGTGCAATAAGATAACTGCATGCTGAAATTAAGCTCACAATTGTGTGAGTACTGATTGGAAAATCCATCTGTAACAGGGTATGTTCCCATCTAGGTCTCGAGACCTCTGGACCGTTAGCTAAACATCTTGAAATTACTTTGCCACTCTTGTTAAGTGTATGGATCTAAAAAAAAAAAAGCGAATGTTCTTGATATTGAATTGGACATTGTGAAATGCAGAGACAGTGACGCCGCTATCATTCATGATTGATTCATCTTATATGTAAGGATAATGCAAAACAGGCTGCCACAAGAGCTTATAGCAAAGATAGATCACATGTGACATCAGTTTCTGCTGAAGCTAGAGGAGGTGAAAAAGAAATAAATAAACAAGAGAATGGGCTTCACATCTGCTGTCACTGGCAGAAGAAGGATCAAGTAGGTGGTTTACTTGTTATCATTTTAGAAAAAAGTATACACAAGTGAAAACTATCACCATAAAGTACTTTGCTCTCTAGATCCTGTCACACATGCTCATACACTTCTATAGCTATTAGATGAATAAACAAATGTAATCTCCATGCTTTTAAATTAGGGATATTCATGGCCAGTTTCTGCCACTGCTACTCATGGGGTGGAGCATCTTACTCCATGAGTAGTTCCATTAGTTTCAGTGAGGTTACTTGCAAAGAAATGGTACTACTTAGGTGTGAGTAAGGTTGGGAGAAATTACTGTGAAAGGAGTAAAATTTATAGTGATAAGTACATATAAGGACATTACACCATCATAAGAAAATCTTACTTGAAGTGATTAATTGTAAATACTCTTATGGTAGGAAAAAACAAAGCAAGAAATTATTTAAAAATAGCATGTGGAATGTGATACAGTAGGGGAAAGAAGTGACACCAAGCCTAAAATAATTTAGCCATTTAAGAATCAACAAAGGCCAAATAATGTACTTCTAAGCCACTTGTGTGAAGGATGAGTGAGCAGCTTGACCAGTGGTAATATATGATGATGCTTACACAATACAGTAATGACTATTATGGCAGGCCAGTGTAGCAGGGTGGTCCCCTGCCCTGATGGGTTAAAAACAGCCCCGGGAGGGGGCTGTGGCTGGAGAAAGCAGCTTTAGGCTGGGCTGATTGGGGGAAGTGGCTGCAGCTGGGGCCATGCCTCAAATAGACTCAGCTGGTCCTCTAAAGAGGCTGGGAGGCAGTAGCTCAGGAGTCTCTCTCTAGCTATAGAGGAAGATGGGCCTGGCTGCAGGGAGCTGGACACAGGGTACCTGAGTGAAGCAGAGCTGGGGAAAGGCAAAGGAGCCGGGGAGCTCCAGCCTGGAAAGCCCCAGGCTGTGGCCTAGCATTGGGCTAACAGGTACTGGGGGTTGTAGAGGGCAGCCCGGGGTAGGCCAAGGCAGCAGGTCCAAACCCAACCTTGCCAGTGATGAGTAGGCTGATACTTCAGTCTGCCCCAGGGCATGGGGCTAGACAATGACTGGCAGTACCCATATACTGGGGCAAGGTGGGGATAGAGGGTGGGGGTTCCCTGGGGAGGGGAGACCCTGAGAGAAAGGGGTTACTGCCAGGGGGCAGCACCCCTGTAAAAGGGCACCAGGCCCAGGGAGGGACACAGGGGCCAGAGAACAGGCAGATCACTGGCCTGCAGAGGGTGCTCCAGAGCTGAATCAAGCTAGTTCCCGGAAGACACCAGTAGGAGGCACTGCAGGGGTGAGTCTGCTCATCTACAGCCAGATTTTCATAAGGACTGAGTCCCCCACAGTCTGGCTCTGAGCTCTTTGGAAAATCTGTCCCTGCATTAAAATACCTAGATTCCTTTACAGACCATAAGGAGCACTTTAGTACATCCCTGGTATGTATGTACAAATATCATCTGCCAGATCTGGTCATGTACCAGCTACACAAATGGTTGGAACAATATTTTACTTATAGAAATATTAATTTGATAAGTATCACCTTGCTGTTAAACACTGGTCAAGGTCTCTTTAAAAGTCATTGAGTCTTACCTAACTTACCTTACCTAATAAGCCCTTGGATGCTTGAAATGGGAATTTAAATCTGTTTCATTAAGTTTGTTGTAAGCTCAGCATGTGTTTGTAGATGATATTCTTTCACGATTGATATAAACATGGATGTCTTTGTTTTTGAAAAATCTATCAGAAGCCTCGCATATAAATACATCCTTTAAATTTTTAACACAGATACGTTAGACTATCAGCAAGCCCAGTCTGGCCCAAGTTCCGCAACAACCTAGGCTGGCTGGGACTGAAAAGATAGATTGGTACTTGGTTTGTTTTGTTCCGAGAGGTCAGAGAGAATAAGGTGGGCATGGTACTCAGGTCTCTGGGGGAATGGGTCAAAAACAGATGGTGGGAACATAGGGCACAGTGTGAGTATAACATGAAGAGTGCACACCTACGGAGATGATGGGTGGGAGGAACTCTTTCCAGGCAAGCATTTCCCTTGTAGAATTGAGAAAGCCCTGCCTTTCCAAGGCACTGCCTCCCATCCCCCAACAGGTTCCATCTATTAGTCAGGCCAGCATGCACCTGTAGGTTACTAAGGGTTAACACAGGCCTGGGTTTTAGTTGTGTGGTGTGAGGGAAGGTTGATTGTACTTAGAAGAGGGTAATAAAAAAAATGCATACACTTAATGCATAGCTAGAGGGCTAAAGATGCCTAGAGAATGTTAATGTTTTATGTGGAGAGATAAAGTGGGTAAATAAAGTCATAACAAGCAGAAAACTCTCAGTTTACTGATAACACTGTGAGTAAATGGTATTGTTTATGGGTCTGTGCTTTACTGTTTTAAGATGACACTGCCATACATTTTCATTTAAGCCATGCCTCCAAAAGATTAAAACCATTTAGGGCAAAGCCAGCAAGCCAGCCTCCCTTACATTTTCATTCAGGAGTAAAACACACTCCTCACTTGGATTCCCAGTAATTTGGGGCTTAACTGAGATTTAGTTTGACAGTAAAAGAGAGAGAACCTATCGTATGGTGTCATGATTCAGTATATAGCCCAGAAGATAAATGACTCGTTTCAAAAGTTGATGAAAATGTATTAGTTTATTTACTGGTATATGATCTGTTATATTTTTCAACCAATCTTACATTATAAATAACATCCATTAGTTTAGAGCAGCTGTCTGTCTGTAGAGTTTAAGAAATTAGGGTATATTCGCACTTCACAAAATGTTTTATATTTTTCTTCTGGTTACTAGTACATTGTTGATTTTATCTTTAAGCATCATTGGATATTAGGGTGGTGAGTCCTGTAGAAACCCCTAAAATGGATACATTGATTAGTTAACAACATGGTACTTACCAAACCTACCCATTCAAATGATTCACCATATGGCAGTTATGGGCCACATCCTAGCCCCACAGTGCAGAAAGCCACCTGAAGCTCTGTGGACTGATCTGGTTTCATGACCAAGGAGCACAGCTGGAATTCAGAAGGTCAGCTCCATAGCAGCTGGATACTGCCTTCCTTCCAGCTGATCTGCCTCTGCCTATTTGGGAATAACATCAGAAAGGCCATACATGCATTGAGAGATTCCTTAGAGTGGGTTTCTGTGACTGACAGATGGTATACAATGCTTCATACCACAGACTACCTTTAGTGGTTGTTTAAGACTTGTCTTTGCCCCTTCTTTTCTCAGTGTGGTAGAGGTCAGGGCTCTGAAGAGGTCACACTTTACCCTAATGAGTTCCTCGGATTCCTCTTTTGTTAAATATCCTTGTAGACAGAGCAGAGGAATGTTTGATGTCATTCTCCTCTCGCTAAATCAACCTATGATACATGCACCTGTTTTCCAGAAGCAGCCCCCACCCTCCATAACACACAAGGTTGCATCTTCTGATCCATTATACTTTAATTTGCTCTTGCTTTCTCCAATCCAAGAACATTTCCAGAAATACAGCCCCAAGTGAACCATCTTAATTCTTCAGTGTTTTTACCAGGCTTAACTTTTCACCTGATTTTCTTTTTTGTACCAACCATTTCAGGCTTTGATTCATTGAGCCCAAAACTTTACAACATACCTTGAAATGGACAACAAAGGATCTTAGTGAATTATCTAGCTTTTCTTGGTTGCAGGTGTCCGCAGGAATTTTACATATTTTTCTAGTGACAGTGGTTCTAGATCAGGGGTGGGGAAACTTTTTGGCCATATCAGGGTTCCAAAACTGTATGGAGGGCTAGGTAGGGAAAGCTGTGCCTTCTCAAACAGAAAATTTAAAAAAATCCTCTTGGCCTTTACAAAGTGTGTGTATGTGTGATTTTTTTCCCCTTAAAATTTGTTGTGAGGTTTATCTAAGTTTTTATTGAGAACAATATCAAACCTGTTCCTGAAAAGGTGTACATGTTTTGATAAATGAAAACCCAGGTTTTGGTAAAGTGATTAAAAATTAGTTTTCAGTAAACAATGATAGATTTTTTTTTTTTTACTGGAAGAATTAAAGTTATCACACACACACACACAGACAAATGGTTCAATGTCAAACCCTGAGAAATCATAGCACTGAAACTTTTCACACATTTTTTTAGTTATTTTTTGTTTTCATTTTTCATCCTGCTTTAGCATTTGCTCTCTAGGATGTATTTTATAGCACTATGTGAACTGTAAATGTGCACATAGCTAATCTATCCAAAAAACACTTTCTAATGTTACTCTGTCCTTCTTTCCCCCCGTCCATTTGTTTTTCTCCCATTTTTGCAATTTTAACTTTAAAAATGGGGCAGGGATGCTCTCTTACTGCATGTCTGTACAATACCTAATGCAATGGGGCCCTGACCTGATCAAAGTCTTCTAAGGCATTACTGAAATATAAATATGTAATAATAAGCAGTTCTCTTTGTGCACTTCACATCCTCTTATCTATGACCCTTATATAAGATTGGTAGGAGGTAGAATAGGAACTATGTAACAAAAAATACATTTATTTAAAAGAAAACATCGGCACATTTCCTCTTATTGTATTGGGTTATATGATGTCACTTACTCTCATATCATGCCTGGTGGGACATAATTGCATTTAATACAATGCACCCCTGGCACTGCACCAAAAAAGCGAACAAAACTTCCTATGTATGGTGTGTCCATTACACAAAGAAAAATGTATTTTCAATGATTGCTGGCTTGCTTACTAATTTAAGGCATATAATAGCCTTGGATTGTATGTTCTGTGTAGACTTTGTGCTTTCTTGAATAACGGCTCAATGCAGAGGGAAGACAGTTCAAGATTAATCTTTCCAACTGCAGCAGCTAATGTCTCTGAGGCTCACTGTAGTGATTTCAGGGTGATTAGTCATTCAGGAACACAATCAAGTACAGGAGAGTTTTTTCAACAAGGTTACAATACCCAAATAAAATCAGCATCGAGAACTGGTATCTCTATGGGCTCTGTGTCAGTCATCCAAATGGGACCTATCTACTTTTTTCATTAAAAGCAGTGATTTACTGTCTTGCGTCTAATAACTACTTTCCTCCCAGCACCATCCTCTTTTCATCTGGTTGAGAACAGAAGAGGCTTGAGCATCTGAAAGTGGTTCTGAGATTCTCTGGCTACTGGGAAGACTATCCTGATTTTGCTCCAGAATATAGAGGATTTAAAACATATTTCCATATCATTGTGCAGTCTTATAATCTGTGTCAAGCTTTTCTGCAAATTTAAAATGTGCCTTTCTGATTAAAGATTCACTCAGATTTTAAAATGTTATTTCTGACTGGACAGCTAGTAAAGTGATCAACTGTTATTTACCTAGAACATAACAATAGGCCTTTTTTTACATTGAGTAGTTTTTGCCTATTTTTAATTAATTGATATATCTGTAAAAGTTGCGGGGGGGGGGGGGAAGAGGAATGAAGGGCAAATATCACTTAAAATCAAAAGCGGATGCAAATGTACCATGGATTTGAATTTGTTCATTAGTTACCTCAGGCCACCTGGTGTAAATTGGCATAGCAACATTGTCTTCAACTGAAGAATGTTGATTTACACCGGCTGAGGGACTGGCCATAATTGTTGAACATCTTCTCCCCCCTCAAAAATCTTATTTCATTTTTAATGGTATTGATTGCAAAGTGATCAGAACTGAAACATAATTAAGCTGGGAGAAATCACCAAGAGGCTAGATTTCAGTGTTGTACATTTAAGAAAATGAAGAAATGCTGACATTCTGACATTTGCAAGGTTAAAAGATAATTTCACAGTAGGCCCCAAAAATGTACTACACTTTTCCTACAGGATGCATCTAAGGTCTGTGTGGTGGGGTCCCCCTGGGGTGCCACCTGGAACTGTGAGCCCTCTGACTCACCAGCCTGGGCTCCCTCTCAGCACTGTGCTGCTGTGACAAGCTACAGACTGCTCCTGGTCCTACACTTCCACTGGCATTCACACAGGCAGGGACACACCCAGCTGCGGTTACATGCAGGCTGACCGGCCCCTACATGAACCAACAATAGACAGGCTACAGCTAAAATAACCCCCAGACCCTCAGCCTAGGACCCCAGATCTGTACAATCCTGCCCTGATCAAAATCCTGACCAGTATGCATTTATTACCCAGTTCACCTCCCCTAAATGTGGAGAGGAATATGCATAATAAGCATGTGTTAAACCAAGCTGAGATTTTCCCCAGACGCTTCAGTCAAAGACACACTGGTTTAGATTAAAACAAGTTTATTAACTACAAAAAGATAGATTATAAATGACAGCAAAAAGATCAAAGCAGATTACCTAGCAAATAAACAAAACCATAAACTAAGATGGAAATCCTAGATTGCTAATTCATATCCAATCTCTCTTACCCTGGCTAATGATACAAGCAGTTCACAAGGTTTCCATAGGCGGGCTAGAAATCCTTTTAGCCTCGGACCAGCACTTCCCGCAGTCCAGTCTTTGTTCCTCAAGTGTTTCTAAGAGTTCTCTTGTATGGAAAGTAAGGCCCTTGGTGATGTCACAATTACACCCCACTTTATATAGCTTTAACAAAAGGTGGGAACCGTTTGTTCCAAAATCAGTTCCCAGCCCAGTTTGTGGAAAAATACAGGTACCCAAAATGGAGATCAGTGTTACGTGGTCTGGTCATATGCCCTTGCATACCCTGCTGAGTCATAGTGACCATTACTTACAAGCTGTCTGGACTGTTCTCAGGAAGGCTCATCAGATTGGGGACAAGCTTCTCATAAGGCCCATTGTTTTTCCTAATGGCCCATTACCTTTTCCTTCACAACCAGCTATCTAGCCTGGAGGCATCTTGCCTAGTGGGTGTCGCCCAGGTGTAACTACATTTGAAATTCAGATACATAGTCAATATTAACTTCAGATACAAAAATGATACATGCATACAAATAGGATAATCACATTCAGCAAATCATTACTTTTCCAATGACACCTTACATGACCCATCCTGTACAAAATGCCTCATAATTATGCCATTATCATATCATAATATTACTAGGATGACTATGGGGTATAGTGTCACAGCCTGATCCTGGTGCTCACCAGCTCAAACTTCGATTAAAATCAATCAGTATTGCAAATGCATAATATCCCTCAAGAGCACATCCTTAAAAGTGACCTGCAATATCCTGGAGGGATGAAACCTGCCCTTCCCCGGCTTCTGTTTATGATGTATAAAGAAGTCTTGAAAGGATGAAGCATGGGGAGCTCATTATTAAGCATTTTTTCTTTTTTTCCCCCCATGCTTGTTCCTTTCCCTTAGAAGTTCAGGAATTGCCTACTCATGTCTCCATTGAGTCTAAATGGATAACTGGAGAACTAGTAACATTACAAAATTGTATCTAACAAGGAATGTAAATCTGAGCAATTGAGAGAGGTGGAGGGTTTTCATTTAATGCTTTTAATTCAAGGGCCTGAAAAACAAAGATCTCATTTGTAACGATTCAAATCACCCACTCTGCACCTTTCAGCTGAAGGCTGAAAAGCACTCGTGGTTCTTTGCACCTTCCAGGAGACCTCCAGCTAAACCAAAGACAAGACAATGTATTCTATGATTAAAAAAACAGGCATACTTAAACCTTTTGGGCCTTCTTTGTACATCGTAAAATAAGCACAATAGAACGCTTTCCTTTTTTAATATTTCCCTTTCTTGATCACATTTAATGGACAAGAAATCAGTAAACAGTAAATCAACCTTGGTGTGTTAGGATTTACTAAACTGAAATTTTGTGGATGTTTTTAGATCATAAAGTTCTGTCCAAGTATTCAGTAAATAAATGCTATAATAAATGTAGTACGTACAGTAATGGCTTGTCAAGAACAGATGAACTGAGCTGTAGACTGTAATAGGCTACTTTTCATAACATCTGAACATAGTTACCAGATATCATTATGAATTTCTTAACAGATTAACATTACAGGAGCAGTGAGATTTGTCACTGTCCTAACTCAAAGCCATCATGTTTTTACCTCAAGGATGGGGAGGGGGGGCATGTTAGCTATATGAATGGCTTTCTAAATTCTCGGGTAGGTTCTGCTGTCATATTTAGTTGCTGCTGTTAATTCCGATCAATGTTTCTGTTGATGTAAAGTAATCTTGCCATTGGAAGAGGTCTAATTTAGATGCAGCATAATTTAATTTGCTCTGTTTGGACATGCTGTGTAATCTGGTGCTGAAAAACAAATCTCAGAACAGCTTTTCTTGTCTAGACTGACAATTGCACACGTTGTTTTGCTTTTTGGGACACAGTGTTTCTATCTATCAGGCAGATTTATGTTCTTTATATTCAGGTGCTATTTCAGATTAGGTTTTATGTGATAATCACTTGGGCAGATAAAGTAGCGTTTTCTTGTTTAGCTAATACTAAATAACTTTCATTGTAAGCAGTCAGGAATATTATAAACTTGTAGCTTCAAGACATATAATTCATAAATAAACACTAATTGCTTTATTCTGGAAATATATACATTACCTCTGAAGATAGTTATACATTTTTAGACTTTGCATTTGCTCTCATATACATTTAATTATTGCATTACCATCATACTCAAAAGCCATAGCTGTCAGCTCCAACTGATAAAGTACACTGACGTGAATAAAACAGAATTGCAGTTCCATATGTTAATATGGTTCCACAGCTATTTAAATAGTCTAAAAATATGCAGAAAATAAAACATGGCTACAGATAAAATACTGAAGTATGAGCTAATTTGTTTTACTTGCAGATGTTTTGTAGGATTATTGGGAATTTAAGATCCGTTCACTCTAAATTATGGAGCTAGAGGTTCACTGGGTGTAAATCAATTACTTCAGTGGAGCTATGTTGCTTTACACCAGCTGAGGATCTGGTCCATTGCCCATAGTTCACAAAATGATCATTTCTGAGTTGGCCTTCTGCCCAGGCTGAATTTCTCCATGGCTGTGTTTGGAGGGGTAGAGGTGGTGGGGTAGAAATAGTCATTCTGCCTTTAAAAGACAAGGTGATATGTAAAAATGAAAAAAAAGACAAAACAAGGAGGTGGTTTTGGTTTCAGATTGAATCCAAACTAGACAAATACCCTGCTGGACACAACCCCGGATTTTCCTTTCATCTGCATGCAAAAAAACTCCCCAAATGCTTACCTTGACATAAGTGTGAGGATAACACTGAAGTGAACAGCAATATATAAAGTGCACAACACCATGAAGCATGCCATACTTCATCATTCTATGACTTCCCATACCTTTTCTGCAGCTTTTTGGACTGAGCCAAATATCACAAGTTGATGTATGATTCAATAAGGGCTGCTGTCACCACTTCTGTGATGTGTATAACAAAATATACAATGATGCCTTAAAGCTTACTATCTGCATTAAATAACTAAGATTTGCATTTAGCTAAGCTCAGCATTGGCTGGATCCAGCACCCATTCAAATCAATGCAAAGTCTTCCACTGACTTCAGTGGGTATTGGATCAGGCCCGCTATGCAATATTTTCTCTCTTTCCTATAGTAAATGCAAGATAACACCACACATACTGAACTAGCCACATCTATTACCTTAAGCAAGTAAGAGAAGTCTACTAAAAGAAACTACAAGAAAAGGAGAGGGGTTTGTTTCACATAAGGCAATATGAGATAAATTAAATGGCACATATCAAGTTACATTAAAAATTGATTAAAAAAACCAAGAATAGTCACCCAATTAAAGAAGAGCTGAAGAGGTAGATCAAGTCCAAGCAGATAAAAAGCCTCATGCATTAAGGACCTGATTCTATAAAACACTTAAGCATGTACTTAACTTTTAAGCATGTGAGCAGTCCCACTGAAATCACTGAAGCCCCTCAAGCTTAGTTGTACATGTCCTTCAGTATCTTGCTGAACTGGTGCCAAAGTTATCAAGTTCATTCAGTACTTGACTAGTAGAAAACATCCCCCCAGTTAATTCACAGAACTTATTATATAGGTTTATCTGTGACAATGCAATAGTTTGATCTGGATCACAGTCTGGTCCAAATATTTTTGACTCTTTCATACTTTATGGTGCCCATATTCAAAATAGTGCATAGGAGATAGGCACGGAACATACACATCCTAGTTTAAGGCTGCTAGCATGAGCCCTAAGCATCACTTAAGTTCTGTTGAACCCTGATTTTGAAGGCATAGGTGGCACAGAGAGACAGATGTGTGTTTGTGTCTGCCCAAGAGAGGTAATGACTGGAGAACCAGAAACCTGAAAGTGGGGGTCCTTGCTGGACCATGGAGAAGGAATACAGGCATAGTTGCCCTGAACTGTGATAGTTATCAGTGCAAACTAGAGCAACCTGCTAACCCACCCTGTGCAATCTTCTCTGTCCTGAGCTCCTTGGCAACAGCTTAGGATGTGGGTCAGACTGAAGAAAGATGTCCCCAGTCATTGAGATCTACAATTTACATTAAGTGACCTTTATAAGAGAACAAAAAGCTTTTACTGAGCGAGCGAGTGAGTGAAATGTCTCATGTATATTAAGAGGATGGTACTAATAGGTGTCCTTATGCACAATATCAACAGTATCAAGCAATGTCAAGTAAATAAACCAGCTCTGGTTATCAAGAAAATCAGAGTTTTAAGAGTTACGTGTACTTGAATTAAATTACGCTAAGAAGTTAGTAACATACTAAAATGATCTTTAAAGGTTTTGGGTTTACTAGCAAGGGCTTAAGTTTCCCCCATTCCTCCTCATCAGTGAGAGTCACTGGGCGATCAATATTGGAATTGAATTAATCAGTTTTTAAAGCCGTGTCAGGTGGTATCCACAACTGAATTATTTATGCTATTGGGTGACAGGTATATGCATCCAATAATAATAATTTAGCACAATATTAGTAATATGAAATATAAAGGGCTTGATTTGGAAAAGTTGTTTCCAAATTAGTGCATAGGATTTTGTGCCCAGAAATAATTGCCGGCACATCTCACAGCACTTAGATCTCTATCTCCCTGCTACTCTGTGGGGTAATTCTTCTCACAAATTGGGTAATATGATGTCTTGGCAATTTTGTGGGCTTCTTTTATAGTTCTCTCACAACTACTTGTGGGTGCAAAAATGAAGGGGCAAAACAGAGACTGCGTTGAGGTGCTTAAAAATAAGGGCCAAAATACAGATAGCCTGCACAAAGATATGGATGACATAATAACCATGGACAAATGGACTAGTTGTCTCTCATGCTCATCTTAGTCACATTGTATGCTTGGAAACTTCAGAGGAAGCATTCATTGGTAAGATATGCAGGATTTTGTGTAATGCCTACATGAGATATATAAAGGGGAAAATATATAAGTTCATAATTATGAAAATATTTCCCCCCCAAAAATAGAATGAGTATGGACAAAGAGAATTCAGTCAGACCTCCCTGAAATTATGCTGATTTACACCAACTGAGGATCTGCCCATAAATCTTTATTTTTGGGGACTATCTCACTGAGGCACCCTTGTTCTTTAGGGTCATATCCATATGCCCATCTCTTCCGAGTAGAAACAGACTTTATTTTGGAGAACAAATATCAAGACGAAGAAAGAAAATCTGTTCTTAAAAGCTTGTTTTCCTGTGATTACATCTTTTTGCTTATTGTTGTACCTTTCCAAAGTTCTGGTTTTCATGCCAGTATAAATCATGCCCAGAGTCATCTGACCCGGTAAATAGGATAATTGATTAACATAATTAGGATGAAACATACCAAAGTCTGTTTGAATTATTAGGGAGTAGAGTGCACGACATCACTCGGTGATACTAGCAACTCATCTATGGAAAGAAATAGTATATCAGATCTCAGGTGAGGTTAGGTGATGTAGTACATCCCAGTTTAAAGTTCAGTGCTTCAGATTGTCTTACTAGAAGCCAATTTATTTAATTTTGTTTAGTTTTACAAAGAAATTACAGTAAGTGGAGATCACCTTGTTGTGACTTGTATTATGATTTTTTTATTATCCTCTTGTAACAAAGAGACACATTTAAGAAATATGTAGTATTCTCCTTAGAAGGCTTACTAATGATTTTGTGCAATCTTTTTACATCTCAATTAAGGAGACGGCATTCAGGAAGTAAAGACAACGAAAGAGCTTTAAATGTAATAAAATATTTTGGTTATTATACAGTTATTATGAAAAATGCAAACATTCATCTAGAAATGTATGAAAATACAACTTGCCGAAATAAAACCTCCATGTTTAGTGGGTGATCTGACATCTTAAATAGCTGCTAAAGTGTACACAAATTTAATACCTGTACGAATATAGAAAGTGAGTACTCCTACCCTTTAATAAAGATCAAAATGTAGGGCTTGATTATATTTTTCAGCCCCCTTTTAGTAAGGGGCAACTCATAGCTGAGCTGCCCCATGAGTAGCCCCGGGAGAGAATTAATATTTATAGAGTAAAATCAGAGGGATTTTTCTCATTGTTGGGTCACAGGGTCATCAATGACAATTAGCAAAGATGGTCAGGGATGCAACCCCATGCTCTGGATGTCCCTAAAGCTCCAACAGCCAGACACTGGAACTAGACAATAAGGGATGGATCTTTTGAAATTGGCCTGTCCTATTCATTCCACTGAAGCATCTGACACTGGCCACTGACAGAAGACAGGATAGTGGGCTAGATGGACCATTGGTCTGACCCAGTATAGCCGTTCTTTTATTCTTATGCCATTGATGTCAATGGAGCCAGGATTTAACCCACAGAATCTCAATTCCTTGCTCTTGCTTTAAGTGGAGAAATATTTTGTTGTTGATGTATACCAGTAGCAGATTAGTTCTCCCTCTGCTTTAATTTAACTCCATTGGTCTTGCAGTCTACTCTGTGTCATAAAGGCAGATCCACAATCTTTCCCTTACTTAAACCTTGTTTATGATGTGAGCACATAGTGCAGCCCTTGGCATATCCACTCCTGATACAATAAATGTACAAAGAAATACGCCTAGGCAAATATGTGCAGATCTCAGTATCTATTACTTGATATGGTCTATAGTACACAGCAAGATGTGCTAGCCTAATACTAACATATCACCCAGATGATTGTTTGGGGTTGAGTGTCATTGAACACCAGGGTGTGCCTCTTCAATGTATGATGAAGGAATTTAGCCATGTGACTGGTTACTGTTAATGGAAGTTGCACAGCAGAAGCCCCACTCACTACCCTGAAGATTTTCTCTCATAAATATTCCCAGGTTATCACAAAAGCAAACAAAGTGAGCATCAATCAGAGCCCTAACTGTGCTGAATAACATCATGCTGCTCCATTATGAGAGCTGGCAGTATGTAATATCACTTAGAATTTATTCATTGCTTATCTGATCTAGTGGTTATGCACTGGACAATGTTACACAACACATGGAGATATTGGCAAGGATCCTGTCTCCCACAGCCCATCCCCTGTACAGTGCTCTGGGAGTGTAATTCCCCCAATGAAGGCACCGTGAAAGGATACTGTAGAGGTCTTGCACAGAATGTGTCTCAACCTTGGTAGAGGGGCATGCTAGGAGATAGAGTTAGGGGTAGAAAGTGCTTGTTGGGGTTGAGTTAGGCAGGCCACAGCACACAGCATTGCTGAGATTCTGGGTAGTGCTGCTGCCCATAGACATTCATGAATGGACAGAGTTGTTCTGGGGCCACACTGGTGCCCATAACAGCCAGTATCAGCAGGACCGGTGCCAGGGTTTCTGGCGCCCTAGGCACCGGGCCATTTCGCCGCCCCGCACGCGGGTCTCATGGCTCCGGTGGAGCTGCTGCAGGCATGCCTGCAGCAGGTCCACCGGAGCCGCGGGACCAGCGCACCGTCCGCAGAAATGCCTGCAGCAGGTCCACCGGAGCCGCGAGACCAGCGGACTATCCGCAGAAATGCCTGCGGCAGGTCCACCGGAGCTGCGGGACCAATAGACCCTCCGCAGGTACGACTGCGGCAGCTCCACCGGAGCCACCTGCCCCCCCCCCCGGCAAAATGCCGCCCCTCTGCCCCATAATGCTGGCGCCCTAGGTGACTGCCTAAGTTGCCTAAATGAAAGCCCCGGCCCTGAGTATCAGAAAGGTGTAAAGATGGCTTAAAGCTACTGTAGCCCCACTTACACCTCCAACAGGTGCAGCATACAATTACTCTTCTTAGCTCAAAACAGAATAAATTTCATGTCCTGCCCTGCCAGCATGAAATCCTTCATGCACCCTTTGTGGTCATCTCTTTGGAATTCCCTGCAGCCACTTTTGAACTTGGGCATTTCAATCCATACCTGGACACCTGAATAAAGGTGGTCTTGTCTTTAGAAATGCTGATCAGCAGCAGCTCCCATTGGCACTGACAGAATTATTAGGGTGCTCTTCTTTCCTGAAACACAGACCACTTTTAGGTGGATGCCCAAATATGAATTTCGTAGCCTAACTTGAGACACCTATGTTTGAATATGTTGGCTAAATCTTTTAGGGCTGCAGATAGGCTATCAGAAATATTGACCTCATATCTGGATGCTATCATGGGATAGTGCAACATTTGACGGTTTGTCCCTGTGGAAACTGCAGGCGGCTCTGTGTGCCCAGCGGGGCAGCCCCCAGCCTGAGTGTCCCCTGCTCAGAGCCTGCCCAACTCAGCCACAAGGTGCAGGTGCTGCTCCCCCGCAGTGTGAACCGCAGCAGCCCCAAGGTGCCAAGGCCGGGTCTAGGCTTTTGCTGCCTGAAGCCCCAAAAAAAAAAAAAAGGCCGGAATGCCTGCCCTGAAAATGTGCCCCCCCAAGCAGGTGTTTGGTTTGCTAGTGCCTAGAGCTGGCTCTGCTTCCTCCCAGAGCTTGAACCCTCTATCCCTCCTTAGCCACAACCTCCTGCCCAATGCTCAGCCTGGAGCCTCCTCCCACACTCCAAACCCCTTGGCCTCAGTCCAGAGCCCGCACGCCCTCCTGAACCCCACTCCCCTGCCCCAATACAGTGAAAGTGAGTGAGAGTGAGGGAGAGCAAGTGATGATTGGGGTGGGGGGGAATGTAGTGAACAGGGCAGGGCCTTGGAGAAGGGGCAAGGTAGATCCTGGGTTGCACTTAAATTCAAAAAGTGATCTTGTGCGTAAAAAGGTTGGAAACCACCGCTATACACAGACTCTCATTATTCAGAGGTGCCAAAGTCATTTGTGCATATTTGCACATCTTAGCAAGCTTTTCAATAGCCTTCAGATATAACCTATGTATTCATTGGATTGCCACTTCTGAGACGTGCACAGTTGCTATTCATTATAAACATTCAAAGTGCTATATTATAAATTATAGTCACAGCTCTTGCAGGACTAAACAAATTTTTGCATCAGTCTGAAGAATTTAATAAACTTAAACCTCTTTAGATTGGCTGATACAGTTGAAATAAAGTAGAATGTGGAATGATCATTAGTACCCACCATTAAGTGAAGACTTCTTCAGACATTTCGGACTTAGGGCTTGTCTTCACTATAGGGGTAAGTCAGTCTAAGTTTCATACTCCAGCTAAGTGAATAACATAGTTGGAGTCAATGTAGCTTACGTTGACTTCCCATGGTGTCTTCACTGCATCAATGGGAGATGCTCTCCAGTTGACTTCCCATACTCTTCTCAGAGAGCTGGATTACCGGGCTCAACCAGAGAGCACTCTGCTGTTAATTTAGTGGGTCTTCACTAGACCTGCTAAATTGATTCCTGCTGCAATCGACTGCAGCAGTGTCAATCTCCCTGTAGTGAAGAGCAGCCCTTAGAGACAAACTGACAGCTGGGATAAGCAGTCTCAACTCCAATGATTGCGATGGAATTGTGCCCGCTTACATCGGAAGTGAATTTGGCCATTATCAAATTTTCTTTTCATTTGGCTCTGTAATGAAGGAAATCATTGTGATCTGGGCATTCCACTCCTGGCACAGAGTTCAATTAGAATCTATACGTATATTTATTTGAACTTGTGGGATCAAGTATTGAATATGGTTAATCTATTATGAGACATACATTCAGTCACATGGTAAAGAGATTATAATGAAATTATATACACCCTCTATTAGAATTCCACTGCTAACTGAACAACACTCATTTTATTATTATACATCCCAAAGTGCTTTTGGCACAGTTCTGACGCACTCAAATAACAGACGTAATCCAAATTTATTGCCAAAGATAGATCCCCCTAGGAATGGCAAACTGTCCACTCAGTTCCTGTACTGTCAGATTCCATATTTTGCCAGCTATCCAAATGACTTTGGGCAGGTTTCCAGGAAAATATATTAGATACATATAATAAAACACTATTTGACCTGTACCTTTGTTTAAAAAAACAGAGAGACACACACACCAAACTTTTAAAGAAGGATTATAGAAGAAAGGCTCTAGAATTTGTGCCTTAAGAATTTGATGGATCATTGAATTGCCTTCACAAAGTAATCACATTTATATACTAGGCATAAACATACAGTAAGATTCTGGAGAAAATAGTTTGGGAGAATGAAATACCAACTCCTACACCTTTTCATTTATTTCCATTCTCCCCCACTCCTGTTTGATTTAATATTGGAAGACAGGTAAATAGATCCTCCATAATGAGAGAATTGGCTGATATGGTTTTTCCATCAATTAAAAAATGTACAGCATCTGGATCAGCCTCCATGCAAGAGACCTAATATAAATTGATTCAGAGAGTCTAATTCATACAAGATATGATTTCAATTCATTATCTGATTTCTGAAATGTAGGGCCTGAAGATTTTTTTCATTATCTAGGCACATGCAGGTCTTGGAAATCAAAAGGTGTACTGTTGCTTGCAAAGGATTTAAAATGTTCTGTGCATGATTCTGCTGGACACCCTGTGCCCCCCACACTCCAGTTCAATGGAAGTTTGATTGGGACCACTGTGTGAAATGTCTCCTTAACTTTTCATAAAGGAGAAGACATCTAATTGCATGGGTTTTCCCTAGGCTAGGTCACTATATTAATCGGGCCTTATTCATACAATTAGTCCCCTTAAGGTCAATAAGACTACTCTGTGAATAAGACAAATGGGATTTAGTTGCGTTAGCTGGATTCAATGCTCATTTAAGTCAGCAGAAAGACTGCCATGGGCTTCAGTGGGCATTGGATCAGACCTTATATCAGTATCCCTTAAGACTATCTATTCTGTTATCCTTACCCCCATTGGCATCTATAAAGATCTTGCCTGAGCAAAGATTGCAAAATTGCACTTTACCACTAGAAGGCATATACTGTTAAACTACTGCTCCTTTGCTTTGTGACAGAGTGATCTATAATATGGTTGAAATTACTGGAGCTGGAAAAGTCAAATGAACTTGACTGAACAAAGTGGTTTCTGGGATTTTTTTGCTTATTCTGAATTCACTAAGGAAATTTGACAGCTAAAGGATTTTAAATCACAGTACTTTTAATGGAAACTCTTTCTAAAAAGAATAATAGAACGGGTACATAACTAATCAAACATATTGGTGCTCACAGGGGAGATTACATTGGTTCATTTGTCTTTTTGTTGGTTCATTTGTCTATATTTTAGATTTTTTTTTTCATTTTCTTTAAACCTTTTCTCTAAGTTTCAATGGGACAAAGTCATTGTGAAATGATTCTGGAATAGATTACATTGTGCTATTTTGATTGTATTTCTGTAAAACCATTAAAGTGAAATATATTTTTAGAGGTTTTAAGTTTATATGGAAAATTAATAAGTATTTAAAAGAAGATAGCAAAAGATTTTTAACAATACTAATGTTCCTGGATTCCATCGTTGCAATAGATCTATGTATTAGTATGTGCCCCTATGCTCCTCATGGAGTTAGCATACTGATGTGACTAAGAAATACTCTTGCAGCTTTCTATAGTTTTCATATTATACTCTATTTACGTAAGATTTTTAAAAAATCAAGTCTTATAAAAGTTAATTAGGTCTTTAAAAATGTGAAGTGTAATCAAAGAGTTTTGCTTCATGTCTAGGTTTCAGTGCTAGACTATTGGCATCATATTGCATGATTAAGAGTCACTCTCATAATTTAGCTATTAGGCAATCATTAGGCTGATTACTACATATTGACTGCTGTACTTAGCTCTCTGATAATGCTACAGGAGGAAAAATTGTACCTGCAGAAATTTACCGACAACAGCTTTGCCTAACAGTTCTCAAAGCTGTTTTGCTTTTTAATATGTTTTGCCTTTCAAAGTAAATTCTCACCTTAGCATTTACAAATGTAAAATCCCTGTCAGGTTGTTACAGCAGATTGCAACATTGTAGCTGGATTTAATGCACAAAAGCCAAATATTCCTTGTGCATCCCCAACCCCCCAAATTCCATTCAGGTCATTTTTTCATATGGGAAGATAATTGGAATGAAATTCAGTTATTATATAAAGGAAAGAGGAAAGATAGTTTTGTGGTTTAAGGCACTATCCTGGGACTTGGGAGACTTGAATTTAATTCCTGTCTCTCCTATGGACTACTTAGGCAAGTCGCTTATCTCTCTGTACCTCAGTTACTTGTCTGTAAAATAGGGAGTCTAATACCGACTTTCTTGTTTACTTAAATCCTACCACAAAGAGCTTATACTCTATCTCTAGCCACAGTTTTGTACACTGCCAAGCACAGTGGGGCCTCAATCTCAGTTGGATCGTTGAGGCACTACTGTCACACAAATGATAGTATGAAGGAGGACCTTCTCAGTGATCCATACTAAATTCTCAAGAAAAACTGGATGATCATGGGCTCCTGAACACTGGGCAGGTCCCTGTTTTGTGGGCTCCCTGTTAGCTTTATAAAACCCCCAGCATTTTGTAAATCCCTCAAGACTTGTCATCTGGCCAGCTGAGACAATGAAACTGAATACAGGCTAGCTGAGTGCATGTGTGTCTGCCTCAAGCATTACCACTCTACATGCCCTGCACCCTCTCCCACAAGGTTTCTCAGTGAGCTACCCCTCTGCTTGGGTCCTCAAGCCAGCCCTCACCTGCATATGAAGTCAAATACACTGGGGGATGGTGAAAGAGACAGAGGGGAGTTTCTTCTTCATCTCTTCCTTATGCCCAAGCCTTCCCCTGAACCCTCTCTAATGACCACAGAAACTTCCCCAGCCTGCCCAATCCCACAATGACCCAGTCCTGGTTTGTCATTGTGAAAATCTGGTCACCCGAGTAAAGTAACAGCTGTGATGTTACACCCCATGTTCTTCATGGAAATATGCTTATGATATAGATATAGCATAACTGAGATATTTTATTCAAGATGGGTCCTGTAAGGTATCATTGGAAAGGTTATAATTTACTGAATGTGATTATCCAATTTGTATGTGTGTATCATTTCTGTATCTAAAGTTAGGAATATTGACTATGTAACAATTACAACTGTTATACTTGGAGATGCCACCAGACAGTAAGCAAACAGCCATTAGGAAAAAGGCAATGAGCCTTCAAAGATGTGGATCCCTCCTTTTCCGGAAGTTCGTTCTTGTGGACATTGCAAATAAATTTGGTTTCATGGTTGCTTTGATACTGCAAGGTCAGGTGATAATGTCACCTGGTAAAAATGCCACCCTGGACACTACTAGTACTTTTCCACTGGAAACAAAGGCTTTCTGCCTTACTTAAATTCTATTTAAGGCTGGGGAGTAAGAAAACCAGGACTCTTCTCCATTGCCTTCCTGTCCAAGAAGAGAGACTGCTGAAAATATCTGAAAAGACAAAGGAAGTGAGCTGTGGGAAAGTCAAGGGCTGAGTCCAGACTGAGACAGAGGAGTCTAGTCTGTAAAGAGAAATACCTGAACTCTAAGCTACAGAAACGCTGCAAATTGCCTAAAGGGTGAGAACATTTAGGGTGAGAAATTACTTCTTGAAACAAGTCTCTTTAAGATCTTAAGCTTAGCATGCATGTTTTGTTTTATGTGCTTAGTAATCTGCCTTGTTATGTTTGCTGTCCCTTATAATCACTTAAAATCTGCCTTTTATAGTTAATAAACTTGTTTTTGTTTGTTATTAAACTCAATTTGTGCAATTTCTAACTGAGGGTGGGGGAAGAAGTGCATATCTTCCTCTGCATTGAGGGAGGGGGTGAATTTATGAGCTTACATTGTATAGATTTCTCTACAGGGCAAGACAATATTATTTTGGGTGTATTTTCCAGAGGAAAGCTGCATTTGAGTGCTGAGCAATTTCCTAGCTGAGTTTTCTCAGAGAGAGCTGTTTGCAGACTGTGATATTCTACAGCTGGTGCATCCCTAGCTGTGTGTGTGCTGCCAGAGGCCAATGAGCCTAATTCACCAAACAGGGAGAGTGAGCCCAGCTTAGTGGAGCAGACAGGCTCATGAAAGGGGGGTCCAACCCATCACAAAGGCAATCAAAGGCATGACTCTATGACCTTTTTGCACCCCAAACTCCCACTGGAGTGAGTTTGGGGTTGTAGCAGGATAAGCACCCACTCTGACTCTGGAGGGGTTGGAAAACCCCTTCAGAGGGCTGGGGCTGGGCAAGATAAAACCCTGGCTAATTGGGGGAAGTAGCCATGCCCCAAACTAAGTAACTGGGCCTTATAAGGAGGCCAGGGAAGTCAGAAATAAGTTTCTCTCTCTGATTAGAGAGAGAAACAGGCCTGGCTGCTGGGGAACTCACCCAGAGGACCTAGAGTGAGACAGAGCTGGGAAAAGGCCTTAGGAGCTGGGAAGCCCCAGGCCAGCAACTGCCCAGGCTGCAGGACCTTGTCCTAGGTATTGGGCTTGCAGAGGGGCAGCCTGAGAGTGGGTAAAGGCAGCTAGTCCAGGCCCCTTTGCCTATGATGAGTGGCTGATACTGCAGTCTTCTCCAGTGAATGAGGGCTAGATGGAGACTGGGCAGTAGCCAAAACTGAGGTGAAGGGATAGTGGGTTGGGGGTTCCCCAGGGAGGGGAGACCCAAATTGGTGGGGTACTGCCAGGGAGCAGCACCCTAGTTAAGGGGACACTGGGGTCCTGGGAGAGACACAGGCCAGAATGAGGTAAGGTGGATCACCAGCCTGCAGAGGGTGCTCTGGAGCTGGAATGAGCTAATTCCTGGAAGTCACCAGCAGGAGATGCTGCAGGGGTGAGTCTGCAGCTCTACAGGGCTGTACTAGGAAGGGAGGATCGGACCTAGATTGCCATTACTGTGAAATATTATACTGAATTGGAAAGGAACTCCTTTGGTTTCATAGCCAGTGAAATTCCTTCTCCCCCATGTAAAGTACTGGAGTAATTAGGCCTCTCGAGGTGAAGTGTTCTGAAGTGTCGGACATGGCCTTTTTCTCCACTTCTGTGAGGTGCTGGAGCTCTTAGATCTTTGTCATTGCTGAGCTATTAGTTCTTCCCCAGTCTGCTCCCAGCACTACCCTCTGTGCAAGCTTGTGTCAGGCCATAGTGAAGCTCATCCCACTGGTAAGCATAGAGTGCATTTGCCCTCCGCTGAATCTCTGCACAACTTAATTTGCTTGACTAGCAGTCTCTGTGTGAATCCATAATTAATAGCCAGATTTAATTTCTCACATATGAAAATGTGGCTGCAATGTGTAATCAGCCATAAATGCTTGGAAACTTAGTCACTTTCTGAAGCATTTAAAATGATATTCATATCTCCTGAAATCTTCTTCTGTGTGTATTTTATATAATACATACAGGTGCCCACAAAAAACACCTTATGTAAAAAAAAGACGTGACTGTTGGTGGGATATAACATCATCTAATGTATTATCCTATCACCAAGTAATATCAAATTATTTTTCGTGTCAAGATAATTGACTGCTCTTGATTGAAGATTCTGTTATCAGTAGAAGAATATGCTTTTGTTTTATAATTTCCCAAACCTGCTATAAATCCAGCTGCTCACCTCTTCTCTCTGTAAAGAACTGACATCTGCCAGCTGTAGCTTCCCACACAAACACAGAACCCTTTGAATAGTTCCTCACAAAAGTCATGTGTATGAAAGACATTCCAGGTCAAAAAAATAATATCATTTAAGTGATACCATTTCAGCCAGCAAGTTAAAATGAAGCATAGGAGAACTGATTTGGATAAAATAACAACCTGCTCAAATCTTCCTGCAAAATACAAACTAATCTTGAACTGCTAAAGTTTGAAAAAGTTCTGTTAACTTTTAGGACATAGCTTTAATTGTTGGAATTCTGAGCGAGTGGTGATCCTTGTTGCTAGCACCGAACACATGTATTTGCACTGAGCTCTTGCTGAGAATAGCCAAGGGATTGCTAGCTGTTCACTCCCAGCACTGTAGTATGTGGGGAGACCTGCTTCAGGACTGATATCAAGGTTAGGGGTGCCAACTATTGGGTACTGTTGAGTCTGAATCCTAGTGTGGCTCATTTTAAAGGTTTTTAACTTGCATATATCTCCTCCTCCATATATCAGCAAACAGGGATGGGCTCCAGAACTGATATCTATCCCCTTCAATACCAGTAAATTCAGAGAAGGGAGAGGGACAGATGCATATGCATGTTTCTACCTCTTTCCTTTGTCTTGTGCAATCTGGATTAGTGGCAGCCCTCATTGTGCTGCTTTCATAGCAGGAGCTGAGTTCACATGGGTGGATTCTCTACTAGCTGCAGGGGGAGCTGCTGGGACAGAATTCCCATGCAAATAGATGCAGCCTAACGTTTTAGAATCAGTTCACTCTTACCTTTGTACTCCCTGCTTTGGACTGGGAGTAGCACTAGAAGTGTGAAAATTATTCCAGAGAATGTTGTTCTTGTGGCAGTGATGTGGCCTGGCAGATCCAGAAAACAGTAGGAGGGGGGGAAAAAGTGTAGGTAGCTTTGGACAAGATTATGAACTGAAGTTTTTGTGGGGCTGAAGTCTTTCCACCAACTTCAATGGGCTTTGAATCAGACTCCTGTCCCAGACATCTGACTCTTCTGATGTTCACTCATCACTGATTAAAATGTATATTTCTTTTAATTTTCAGTTTTCCAGGTGCCAACTGCTCTATAGCAGTGCATAAACAAGTCTCCTTTAGATCAGAAATGCTATGCTTCTTCCAGCCTGTTACTCATAGACTTTAAGGTCAGAAGGAGCTGTTATGATCATCTAGTCTGACCTCCTGCACAACGCAGGCCACAGAATCCTACCCATCCACTTCAATAACAAACCTCTAACCTATGTCTGAGTTGTTGAAGTCCTCAAATTGTGGTCTGAAGACCTCAAGCTGCAGAGAATCCTCCAGCAAGTAACCCGTGCCCCACGCTGCAGAGGAAGGCGAAAAACCTCCAGGGCCTCTGCTAATCTTCCCTGGGGGAAAATTCCTTCCTGACCCCAAATATGGTGATCAGCTAAACCCTGAGCATGTGGGCAAGACTCACCAGCCAGCACCCAGGAAAGAGCTATGGATTTTCTGTGTAGCTGACTCATAAGAGTCTTACAATGATTAAACCCTTTTGTCTTGTCACTTAAGGAGGAGTAAACATCAATTAGGATTTTTTTCCCTGGTAATTAATCACTGAGCGCCTTCCATTCCCTACTCCCTATATTTGCTTTACTTTGTCTGCCCTATTTCTTACTAATGGTACCAGGCAGCTGTACTATGTGGACTTCGCTGCTTTAGTAACAGAACTCTACGCTTGAATCAATCATAGCTTTACAAATTAGAACAATCCACACTGCACACGTTTGAAATATGAAAGAGAAGGATCCTAATTTTTTATAATGCAGCTTTGCATGCGTTATACAGCGTGCATAATGTCCTTTAAATTAAGAAATTAGTTACATTTCCTTGATGGCTCACTTTCTTATTAGGTCACATTTGGCATAAGTCTTCTAGGCTATTTTTGATTAATCATATAATATCTTGAAAATGGGCCATCCTCATTTATCACTAATTTCTCAACCCTGTCTTTTCTTTCTTTAATGGCATATGCCAAGCTACTGATATAAAAGAGAGTGTGTGTGTGAGGGGGGTACAAACAGAACTCTGCTGTACAACTGAAACGGGTAATTAAGCTCTGCTAAGCACATTGATACAGCCCAGCTGGCACAATTAAAGAAATAGCTGATCAGTTCCAGTTATTGATTCTGCTAACATGTTTGTTCACAGTTGCTTCTTGTCTAATTAGTTTTCCTGCTTACTTAGTCTGAAAGCATACCTTTCCAGTCACATTTGTTTTCAGGCATCAGATAGCAGTGCTCCAGTTAGGCTGCTAGCTTCTTCATTTATTTGAATGCAATAGTGCTTATCCTCATATGTTCTTTAACCAAAAAATGGGACTGATATCTCTGGGCCTTTACTGAATTTTTCATAGATATTTGAGAATTCTACATTTATGCTCATTTCTTTATATTGTGGAAATTTACCAGTCTGAAAGGGTCAGAATTAGTGGTTGATTTGGAGACACCTGTGTACCTCTTAAATGTGGATATAGCTGCTGACTATATAAGAATGACTATTTAGGACACTGAACCTGTGTTGTGATCTGTCCAGGGGGGACTGCTGTGTCAGGAATTTTATCACAAAACATGTTTTCACTGATTCATCAAAACTGAAACTTTTTGCAGAAATGTATTGGTTTTGATTAACTTCCTGTTGGGAAGGTTTCTAGGTCCAGGATGGAATATTTGGCCAGAGAGACAGACCCCCAGAACAGCCAATAGCCTGGTTCAGATTCAGGGCCAGATCCAGAACAGAGACTTGCACTTGGGTCTCTGACATCCAGGTGAATGGCTGTCTTGGAGTAGGTCTCTCTTGTGTTTTTTTTTTTTTACACTCTCTCTCGTATATTAATTTTCATTCAAATGGGGAATGAAAACAAATGCTGAAACCTCCAAATTTTACATAAGCAGAATTCTTATTTTCTGACCAGCCCTACAGCTCTGTTCTGCTTATTCTAGTCATGCTGTGTGCTGTTAAACAGCTACCACATTTCACTCCAGGAGTGAATGCATTTCCATGGTGCGTAGGTAATGATTGTGTATGGAGATATGTAACAACAAACAGATCATTGCAATCTGCATTATTTTTATTTTAGGTTATTTAAAAACAACAAACAAGAAAATATACTAACGTCTCCATGACAGAATTCACAATGGATTATGTAGTGGAGATACTGAATATTGGTGAGATAGATACTTACAATGTATGTGTCTGCACTCATGAATGATAACATTAAACACAGAAAAGCTAAAGGATTTCATACATACTAGTACTCTTACAGATGTGTGGTTTAGAAAATAAACCCTGAACTGTTCTATCAATTAAAATACTGTAGGAAGAATGATTTTGTTACTAAAGAGCATTCTTCATGCACCAAAAGTGTTTTGAGAAATGCATTATGTGAACTGATAGAATAAAAAATATTATGTTAAAATCATACTGTGCTTTGGAATCCCTTGCAATAAAAGCTGCTACATAAATACAGGTTGCTATTAACTATATGCAGTACAGTAAGTGGATACGTGTAATGAGCATTACAATACCCTCTATCTCCGTTAATATCTCTTTGGTTCTTGATTTCCCTACCTCTACTGTGTGTGTATGGGGGGGAGGAAATAACCAAAAATTGAACTGTTAGCTGATGAAAGCAATTGTCTGTGCTTCAGTCATCCAAAATACCTGCCACTGCAGCACCATGCAGCCAAGTAGCACCTCTTACTGCCACACTTTTTGAAAGTGAGAAAACCTGTGATAGTGCCAAGCACCGTCACTTGCCTGCTGTCCATACAACCTGCTTTTCTGCCCCTGAATATCTGTGAAGAAACAAGCTTGTTTCATAATTATATCCACAGAAGTTAGAATGAAAGAACTTGCAGCAGGTGTGCTGGGCAGAAGTACTGAGCATTTCACTCCTGCCCATTCCCATATCACTAAAGCAACCTCCTGCCCAGTTGGAGAGAAGGGTGTTAGGCACCATTAGCACAAAGGATAGATAAATAAAACAGAAAATATCATGCCACTATATAAATCCATGGTGTGCCCAGAACTTGAATACTATGTGCAGTTCTGGTCATCCCATCTCACAAAAAATATATTAGAATTGTAAAGGGTACAGAGAAGGGCAACAAAAATTAGGGGTATTGACAATTTCCATGCAAGGAAAGATGAAAAAGACTGCAACTGTTCAGCTTAGAAAAGAGATGAGTGGGGGCAGGGGTATGATAAAGGTCTATAACATCATGAATGGTATAGAGAAAGCAAATAGGGAAGTGTTGTTCACCCCTTCACATAATACAAGAACTACAGGCCATCCAATGAAATTAAGAGGCAGCAGGTTTAAAACAAACAAAAGGAAGTCACACATCACACAGTCAACCTGTGAGACTTGTCACCAGAGGATGTTAGGAAGGCCAAAATTTATAACAGGGTTCAAAAACGAATTAGATAAGTTCATGGACAACAGGTCCATCAGTGAGCCAAGTTGTTCAGAGATGTAACCCCATGCTCTAGGTGTCCCTAAATCTCCAGTAGAAGCTGGGACTGGATGAGATGAATCACTAAAAATTGCCCTGTTCTGTTCATTCCCTCTAAAGCATCTGGCACTGACCACTGTCAGAAGACAGAATACTGGGCTAGATGGACTGTAGATCTGACCGACTGTAGGCCATTCTTATGTTCTTAGGTTAAAGGTGAAGAATCTGTTAGGGATTCAAAGTCAGAGGGCACAAATAGGAGCAGTGGCTGTGGTTCAGGCTCAGAGCATGGTGTGAAAAAAGATTAGGGCATATGTACTTTATGAAAGAGGATTAGTGGATCTCTCCCTATGTGCAAAAATTGTGCATCCGCATGCCCTGTCCCTCCCATCTGGAGTCTTCTGGCTAGATGGCAACTATTACTTGTGTACAACATATGTACAGAGCCAATAATCCAACTGGAGAATGTGACCTTGGGGAGGTCAACTAGGTTATATGGGAATAGCCAAGAGCATAATTTATCTCTAAAATGTACATAAGAATTAAAAGTCATGTATATTGTTTTCTCCTCACTGCATTCCTTATGTCTTCTCATGCTTATGCCTTTACTCTCTTCATTACACAGTAATGATGCTGAACGTTGGTGAGATAGCTTGCCCCAATTTTATGCACTCATTTTTGAATAATTAATGTGGATTCTGATTACAGAGACTACTTTCTTCAGGTACAAGATGAGTTAGCCAATTGAAGGGGGGGATGATCTCAAGGTTAAGACACTAGACTGGTACTCAAGAGACATGGGTTCAGTTCCTGGCTTTGCCTCAAACTGCCTGTGTCCCCTTCAGTAAGTAACTTAGGCCATGTCTACACTAGCAGTTAGGTCAGCAAAACTTATGTCACTCAGGAGTGAAAAAACACTCCTGAGTGACATAAGTTTTGCTGGCATAAGCGCTTGTATGCACAGCATTATGTTGGCGGGAGATGCTCTCTCGCTGACATAGCTACTGCCAATTGTTGAGCTGGTTTTATTACATCACCGGGAAAGCTCTCTCCCGTCGGCATAATGCAGCTCTATGAGTGCTCTTACAGCAGCACAACTCAATCGGTACAGCTGGGTGACTGTAAGCCTGTATGTGTAGACATGGCCTTTATCTCACTGCACCTCAGTTCCCCAGCTGTGAAGTGGTGATAGCGGCACTTCGCCATACGAGCGGGGAGTTGAGAGGATAAGTGCATTAAAGATTGGGAGGGGCTCAGCTATTAAAATGAGGTTGGCTGTAGTAGTGCCTAGTTTGATCAAGATGGGTGTTTGGAGCCCCCTGACCTATCTTTTGTTGAGAACTCACCTTATTGTGGCGAAGCTTTCTCATTTTCCTACCGTAAAATGATGTAAATTGGTAGAATCCAGCATTTATATAAAGCTGCTTGCATTTGTCTTTAAAACACTGAAGTCACACCACTCCCTATTCAAAAACCACGGGCTCCATTGTCACATCACTAGACCAGAAAAAGACAATTATACTTGGTAAAAATGTATCTTCCCTCCTCATTTCCTGGAAACAAAAGCTTCAAGTCATGGTGGTGAAAAAGCTTCCCAGTGGTGCTAATAAGGAAGAAGAAATGACACATGGTACCAAATCATCATCTTTGTCAAAGTGGGAAGGACTAAAGCTCCAAAATATGGCAGCAGATGCTTCTGTGAAATAGAAAGTGTGTCTTTGTGGCCCCACAAAACAGTTTACCAATAAAGCTCTCTTCGGTTGTTAGAGTTGGATTCAATAGCAATGACAGCTGTCAAGGAGCTTGGGGAGTCTCTGCAATGCCTTCAACATTTTAATCACTCCAGCAAAGGCCCAGAATAAATGTTTGTGTTTTGAACACAGCTATTGCCATCCAATATTGAAAAGGAATGGGTTATTGTAGTTTAGCTACGAATTAAAAATGAGAAGGAGCCTTTGATCGTTGTGATACGGTTCTCGTTTCTGTAAGTAGAAAGGACAAGTCCACTTGCTTTTTAATTTGGAATGGTTAATTGGTGATTTGCATAGTCCCTACTCCCATAAAGCTCTCAAACCACAGATGATGAACCATTCCGCCCCCACCACCCGAAGATCAACTGCCAGATTTTAATATTCCATTAACTTTCCAGATTTACTGTAACATTGCATCTTGAGACACTTTGATTCAAACCGCAGGAAATTAATTTTCACTTTTATTACACTACCAATAACTTTCTTAAAAATAAAACTTTTAAAACTATTGATGACATAAGTATAAAACTGTAAAAATGACATGAAGAATTATGAATTTTATTTCCTCAGGAGAAGGAAGAGAGGGGGTAATTATAGCTTTCGCACCATTGTGTTCAACCTGGAATTAAAATGCTTTTCTAAGACATGAAACTCTCATAGCACAAGAAATTATCATGATGTAATTCTTTGCAGTTGAAAGGTATTAACTTTTAACCCCTTTCTTTGCAGCTGGAATGTTTTGAGTGAATATTTCTGTGAAGGGCTCTGTGAGAGGGCAAACCACATGTAAATCCAACATCACAAAGACCAAATCTCTCTGTCGTCTAAAATTAACAGAAATCTTTGGGGGGGGGGGTGGCTTGTTAGTCAGTTAATTTTTGTATCACATTTTAGCTAATTCAGTTTTGTGGTGGTCTGATATTGTGATAACAGCTTGAAGTTATATAGTTGTTTGCACTGTTTTTGTAGCCATGTTGGTCCAAGGATGTGAGAGAGACAAGGTAGTATCATTTATTGACCAACTCCTGTTGGTGGAAGGGAACAAGCTTTTGAGCTTCAAACTGCTCTTCTTCAGGTCCTATGAAGAATTATGAATTTTATTGCCACAGGAGAAAGAAGAGGCGTAGTTAGTTATATAGGAATTCTTCCAACCTATGAAGGCATGTTTTTAACCTATGTTTTTCCTTGTGAAAATTAAAGATTTAAATTAACAAATTTATTTGAGCATAAGCTTTCGTGGGCTACAGCCCACTTCTTCAGATGCATGGCAAGTAGTGGGCTGTAGCCCACGAAAGCTTATGCTCAAATAAATTTGTTAGTCTCTAAGGTGCCACAAGTACTCCTGTTCTTTTTGTGGGTACTGTGGCAAATTGCCGGTACTGTTCTGCTGGGTCTCGCGCTTTCTCTTCTCTGGGGTAGGTTCAGGGCGCTATTGCTTGCCTCTGAACCAGTTCTTAATCACTCCCCTAGTGTCCTTGGAGGAGGGGAGTGGAGAGAGAGGGACCTGGGCCCGCCCTCTACTCCAGGTCCCAACCCAGGGGCCCTGGGGTTGTGGTGAACCACTTGACTAGCGGTTTCTTCCCCTGGGTTACTTCCCTCTCATACCCGTCAGCTTGTGAAGGGCTTCTCGCCTCTCTTCTATACAAGCCTGGTGCCCCTTACCTAGGGTTTCTGTTGGGCTTCCCAATCCACCGCAGCACTCCTCCAAACCTTCTATTTCTCTCTGGACAAACTCTTCTCTTCTGCAATCTGCACTCTGCTCCAATCCAACCTTTCTCCTTCAACTACCACCCCCTGTCTGACTGAAGCAGGGGTTTATATCCCATGACTGGAGTCAGGTGCTCTAACTGGAGTCAGGTGCTCTAATTGGAGTCAGGTGCTCTAATTGGCCACAGCTGTTCTAGTTAATCTAAAGCAAACCTTCCTCCCTTGGAAGGGAATAAGGCCCCCTGTTAACACTCTTATGCTGCCCTCTGGCCATGCTGTATCACAATACAGACTAACACGGCTGCTACTCTGAAACCTGTCAAGATTTAAATTGTTTGCTCATGCTCTCTCTTCCCCCTAGTGCACAGACACATAAAATGAGACAGTGTTAAGTAAAGGTAAACTCAAATTATATACAAGATGTTCCTAAAAACAACATTATTAAAGTATTTTAGTAACAAATTCCTGTAAATACTATAAAGTCTGGAAAGTTAGTTATGTTTCCCAGCCATCACCATTCTGCTGCTAATATTCTCAGCCACCTACTTAGGTACAAGAGACCCCCACTATTCACAACACCTTTCAACTTTAAGGATTACATCATCATTTCTTCCTCAGCTGGAGCCCAGGGAAGGCTTCAATGGTATGAAAATTCTAATGCTAGAAATACAATTCTTCACTTTTACCCAACTGAGTTCAGGAATTGCTATGGCATATTTTGTTATATGATTGTATCATCCACACCCAGTCTCCTAACCAGTACTGGGTACTGATGCTACATAATAACACTCGGTGGAGGCAGATTAACGGAGGTTCTGTAGGCTGTAGGCCCCATACTGGAAGAGATCCCTGGATCTGGCAGCAGACACCTGATCACAGCTGGCCAGCCACCTGCTTCCAGTGCAACATGTAGGATTCAGGCAGAGAGGAGAGAGGAGAAGGAAATGTACTGGATGCATCTTAGCCCTTCCGGTTGGCATTTAGATACTATATTGACAGGCATCTTACAAATATCTAAGATAGTCAGCTCACGTCAGTTGACTTGGCACCTGCCTGGAAGGAAAGACAGAAGGCAGGCAGCAGATGGCGCTCATGTACTGCCTGGGGCATAGGGAGACTGCCTAGTCTGTACAGTTCTGGTAAGTGTCCCCCAGGAATATGGAGTTCAGGGCTGGGTATCTCTATACTACAAACAGATTGATGAATTGGAGGCAGTTCAGAGAAATGCAAAGAAAATTATCAGGGACTGGAAATGTTTTATCTTGTGAGAAGCTAAAAGTAGGCATACGTGGTGATTAAATGGAGGGGGATAAAATCCACAACTAATAGCAGGATACTAATATGAAGGCAGGAGAGCGTATAGGATGGAATAGAGGGGAGGAACTAGAGTTACAGGGATGAAAAACAAAAATGGAGGCTTAGTATCAGGGAATGCTTTTTGACCCTGAGATCAATGAGACTGTAGTGGGCAGCAGTCTCCAAAGGGACGTGGTAGGAGTCAGGCTCTTTGGACCATTGAAAACTAGACAGGCAAAAGCACTCTAAAACATACTGTAGGGAATAATTCTGCATGGGCAGGGGGCTAAACTAGATGACCTAACAGATGTTTTGCGTCTTTGATTCTGTGCTATGCATATGTAGATTTTCCCACACCCATCATCTGGATAGGGGAAGAAGGACCTTCTTATGGGTACTTTGGCATCTGTTGCAAAAGCAGGTGAGGTATCTAACTCCTATTAAGCAGATGAATGATACAATTACAAGGGGATTTCGAGCTCACTGGATTGAAGTGAATGTGGTATCCCAATCACAGTAGGAAGTTGGATGGAAAATAGATGTGGGTTGTGAAAGGGTCAGATCTCTGTCCAGCATGTGGAAAGTAGGATGGAGGATGTTAGTGTTTTGGGCACTTCTGAGGAGGGATGGGTTGGTCTCTGTGAAGGGGAAAAAAGGGGAGGCCTCTCTGGCCTTTTGTTGGAGGACGGACAAGTATATAAAACTAAAATAAAGGCTGGTAATTAACTGAATCTCCTGACATTTCTATGGGATTTAAAAAACTAAAACATTCTATTAATGGTTAATTGCTATTTGTCTTAACTTTATCTTAAAGTTTTTGCCTGGAAATTTCTTAACTTTTTCATATAGCAACATGTGGGGGGGTTTTGTGTGTGTTTGTTTCATGCATGCATCATTCAAATATCACTGAGCAGATTCTTCTTGTAAATTTTTGTGGCACCTGTATTGGATCAGAGATGCTCCTGAGAGTTACAAGCTCTGCCAGCTGTGTGGGCAGAGCTTTCAACAACTGAATCTTGTCCCTCTCTACGCAAGAAAGGTTTAGTCCCACACACAGGGACCCACAACAAAGTGAGAAATGGGTCATTATCTCTCCCCCTAACCCACCCCTGAAAAATAAGTCTGTGTTCACACTGGATACAAACTCCACTCTTATAACTAGATGAGGCCATCCATACCTGAAACCTCAAAGAAATCATAAGCTCCACATGCCTAGGCAGCAGAGCTTGTAAATCTTGAGAGGCTTGTGTGTTAGCAGAGTCTACAACTTCAGTGAAGCTTCAAATGTACTTTTAAGGGCAGATGAATATGGATTTACAAGATGCACTGCCAAAGTATATAGCATAAGTACAGCATGTGATGCCTCTCCAAAGTTATAAGCTTCCCTCTGGCATTGCTTGTTGAACTTACCAGTACTGTAAGGCTCACACACACCTCATGGAAGATGAACATAGTTGAGTGAGCTTGTAACCTTTGTAAGCCTCACAATTTCTGTCAATGATGACCAAGTAATCACAGTGAGAGCCGCATTTCAGGTCTCTCATAACACACATGGTTTCTGGTGATTACGTCTTCACTTGCATGGGGTTCATGGTATTAGCAGAAGGCTATAAGCACATTAGAGTTGTCATTTTAGGTGGTATCAGTTTAAATCCCACCTGTAAACCAGTTAGCTATTAAGTGCCTCTACAGTAAGAGAATGGCTGCATTGGAAATGCTGTAAATGGACAGATCAACAGATAAAGGACTGTAGAAGTAGGTCTATGCTTTATCATACGCAGAGCAACATGTTATTTTAAATCATCTGCTAGAAGTTCAAGTCCGCACCAGGGGACCTGACATGGTTTTCGATATGAAGGAGTTTATCTTGAATAATTACATTTGGAAAGTAAACTCAAAAATGACTTTGCCAATGAACATCAAATTTCCTCCACCCCACCATAAATACACACATTTCCTGTAGAATGAGAAAATTCGACCCCTGCCCAAAAAGTGGTTTCTGAAGTGATAAGGATTTAATATGGAAGCTAGAATGGAAACTGTCATTCATCCTCACATGATTCCATAACAATGGCATTTTATGTGTGAGGGAGATGAGGAGTAGCAGATCATGCTCGCCTACTGTTCTTTTTCTTATGTACTCTCTGGCTGTCCTTTATATGCTTTACATCAATCCTCTTAACGCAACCAATGAAAATGCTTTACATGGTTTTATTTTATGACAAAGAAACCTCTCCTGGATTTTAAATGAATTTTAGCCTCTTTTCTATTGCATATGCTACTTAACTGCTCCTGCCCTTTCTCTAATAACTAAAGAAGCACGTTGTCTTTCAACTGACTCCCCTTGAAATATGGTAATAAAATTTAGGCCACATCACAGCATCGGTCCCTTAACTCATGTAAATTTGGCTTCTCTGCTCTGATTAAAGGCTTAGGCACATACTTCTGGTTAAGTCTCATTGACTTCAGATGTTAACAATAAGCATGGGCTTAAGGACTTTGCTGACTCACTATCTTAAAGTCCATTATACAATACTGTATTCTTAAGAAAATGTAGCCCCCTCAGCTCCAAAAATAGGCTTGTAGGGAGATCTGTGATATTAGATTATTAATATAATATATAACACTGATATAATGCAAGAGGTCAGGTGTTCTCCACAAATCTGAAACTCTCCTTTTCCTTCATGTGAAGGTGTCAGTCCCTGCTGCAATTCTCTTGTCAGGGCGCTTTTGATGCAGAAATTTCCAAAGTCATTTACATAGTTCAGAGAATATATTACATAACAAGGCAGTCAAGCTAAATTACAGACAACTCTTTCCAGTCAGGCTGCTGGAGTTCTGTGTTGATCTGCACAGCTCTTGCTGCCCCCTCCCCACACACTCAGATGTTGTCATGGAAACCATTTTTTGTCATGCACACTAGAGGGTCCCACATGTCTCCTTTTTTTCCAGTGTAATCTGCTGTCACTGCAGTAATAGCAGTAGCTGGTGGGGTTTTTTCAAATATACTCCTCTCAGTACCACATATCACTTTCAGCTACCTAGGTGAATGCTTGACATTACCAGCATGGTGTGCTACTATTCATTTAAACAAGGAGACAAAAAACAGATGCACCGTGCTCAAAAAAATTGCTCAAATTACTTTATGCTCTGCAGGGTTGCATGGTATACATCCACCAACATTTCACCTTTTCTCTTTTAAGAGATGTAGGATGAACATCTTTCAAATGAAAAGGCAGCCTATTGGGGTGGTGAGGAGATGACAAGAAATAAGATCAAAGACATAAATAGAACAAAATATGCATAAGAGATCTCATCTGAGATCAAAGATGTGAGTGTAATTACCATGAATAAGAAGTGCAGTGCTCACCCAGAACAGAATGTTTTGTGCATGGAGAATTCTACAAAAATGAAAACTGTTCTGTGAGAAATTGAGCACTCTACAATGTGAGAAAGAGACATTTATTCTGTGGCGAGTGGAAAAAATCATGTTGAGTCCACTATAAATGTGGTATTGCTAATAACACGCGGACCCAACGCAAGGCAAAAGTCATCAGAGCAGCTCAAAAAAAAATAAAAAATCAGAAATTTTTGTTAAAAGACCTGATCTGGGGAAAAACGTAATCTTGAGAAATGCTTAGTTCACACAGTCTCTCTTTTTAGGGGTATATGCAGTACTCAAAATAAGGGGGCAGTAGAAAGAATTGCATTGATTACAATGACATAATGTAATGCATATAAGAATTATGTAGAAAATGAGAGGGTTCTTTTTATTTAATCTATTCACTTAGGAGTTGACTCTATTTGTGATTTTTTTTTAAGGTCATTATGTCCTATGCCCGTTGCCTTTATGAGACTTTTTAAAATGAACTGAAAGAAGTTGCTTAGAGGATCTGACCAGCAAATGATACAACAGTAACTGACCTGAAAATTCAGAAGTGCTGAGTCTCCCCATACAAAGAGGGTGAAGAAAGATTTTGGTCAGTTATACCAGAGTATTTCTGGACATAAGTAAAGATATTTCAATTTCCATTTGCTACTGAATACAGAATTTACTCTCTGAAACAAAGTATTCTTTCTCCCAGATAAAGATGGGCCTGCAACTGAATACCTCAGACTTGGGGAAAATTGGAATCTGAACCCAGCTACAGAACTAGTTTTGCTGGCACCTATCTCTGTCAGTGATCTGAATCAAAACCTCATATATAAAGGTCCTTGGGCTTTTGGGAGTTTGAAGTCTGATTCTAGACTGAAATTTTATGTCTCAAGCCCAGAAAAAGCCACGTAGGAATATATGAAAAGCCTTCTGTCGGTGCTTACTCTGCATGCACGCACTTTCTAAAGATGCCACTGTATTCAGAACTGTATTTAGCATGTCAATGAATGTTCTTTCAAACAGTAGCTTACAGTATCTTTGCAGAGACATTTGCTTTTGCACCTATAACACACGTGCAGTCCAGAAAAGGTATCTCCACTCATTTTATTCCTGTAGTTCATTAGTTTTCTGGCAGGTGTGGGGGAGCTTGTTTTTCGAGCCAAGGAACATGAATGTATTTGTTGTGTTAGAGCCTCAAATCTATCTAACTCAGCGGTTCTCAACTTATTTATCACTGTGGCCGCATATGCAGCTTTCTGTGTGTTATGTGGGCTGCATCCACACAATATATACTACCTCTATGGCCCTGAGGATGTCACGTAGGCTGCAGCTATGTGCTGATTGGGCCACAGGTTGAGAACCACTGGTCTAGCTATAACCTGTAAAACTAATGTGTGTGTGTGTGTGTGCATGTGGCTAGGGTGGATGCTAATTGTTTCCATGCATGAAAATATTTTATCTGAAAATATGTTGTCTCCATAACCTTTTATGGAGCTGCTCAAAATCACGTGACCACACCTATGTGCAATTCTGTGTCTAGAATAGCATGGAGTTTCATTCTGCAGCTGCTGCATGTAAGCAGATTTGATTGACTTCCTTGGTGATTACATTGACTGCAGATGTTTGTATGTAGCAGCAGAATGAGGGCCAGAGGGTTGGGTTTTTTTATGGCATGGAATTTAAGAATTCAATGGTTCATGAGAGTGCACGAAATTAGACTGGCCCAGTTTCATATGACACAAGAGTCAACATTTTTGTTATTTTTCACTGTTAAACAGAGTGGACCAGATTCTATCCTCAGTCATATCCAGGCAACCTCACTAGTATCAATGGAATTGCATGAATGCAACTGAAAGAATAAATTGTCCCATTTTATTAGTGATGTTATTTAGTTCATAATACTTGAAAAAAGGCTTTGTCAAATCCTTTAGGACAAAAATGGCCTATCTCATTAATACAATCATGTGGTGCTGTTCTGGTCAGGACTGAAGCACATTGACAGAGAGGAATAGGAAAATGGGTCCTGCTATTTCCAATACAGCCCCTTGTTCTGTTGAGAATTCTTACTAGACTTCATACTACAGATCTGTCAATGAGAAATAATCTCACTTAAAAATCAATGACAGCTTTTTAGCCTGAGGGACTTGGCAGTGTCCATGTAAATACACATTTGAAACGTTTCCAATATATTTATTTTAGTGGCAAACCATATAACTCTCTATCCCTTTTTATTCTATAAAATGGGTTCCATTTGGACTTGGTCATGAATATTTTTCATGCGTGTGCATTATATTTAGTCATTTTCATTACAGATAGTGTTACGGACCACAGTTCAGGAAACACAAGCCTTATTTTAGGAATGTGAGTATTCCCAGTGAAATCAGGGGGGCTGATTCTGCTGAATCAGAACCATACCCATGACTTCCATTAACAACATGCTCCTGTTTTGGTGAGTATGAGATATTGGACATAATCCCTGATCTCTATGAACAGAGCACCACGAGAGATGCCACCTTTGCACTCAACTGACTCTGAGCCAGTTGAGAAACAGTCAAGCTCCCTCATATAAATTAAAGCAGGTTGAGAGTTGCTTTAATTTATGCCAGCTACCAACAGCCCAAGAGGAGAATGTGGCAGTTGGGAGTCACTGGGGAAAAAAGAATCCACAAGCTATATACCCTCTTCCTAGGCTATGTCTCCTGTTTGTGGGCCAGCCCTCAACATGGGCAGCCACGAAGTGGTAGTGTAGGAGCATTTATACCAGCTCAAGGTCAGAAGAATGGTCCTCCCCAGTGCAGGTTAATCTGGTTTTAGGGCCATTTTATAAGGACAGAGGTGTGCAAAACAGCCACAGCACAGTCGAAGAACTGGGCCACTAAATGTACTTCACTGGCAAAGGGGCTATAAACTCTGACGCTATTGAAAATAGCAATGTGGATAGTCCCATCCTCTTCCTCTCTGGACCAAGGGACCACCTTTCTGTGCTTGCTCACAACAGCCATCACCATAATTCAAACGAGAGAATCCCAGGAGGGCCAGGTCTGCTACTATAGAAAATGGGATTTATGCCTTCAGTGGAGGGAGTCCTGGACCTGTAAAATGGACTTCGCTGATTAAAATGGGAAGACAAATAAAATTCTCCCTCTACAGCTATCTGGGCCTGCTTCCCATTTACACAAAAGCCCCTTATCTCCCTTTGGCAATGTAAAGTGGATACAAATGTAAAGGGGCCTTTGTGCAAATGAGAATCAGGCCCAGGGGTGTGCATCCCAAGGAACATTTGGATGACATGAGGGGCAATGCACATCTTCTAAAGAGGTTGAGAGCATACTAAAAATAAAATGCTGCTTGTAAAAAAAAGGCTTATGTTTTTCTTCCCTCTGTAAAAGGAAATATGGGGAAAAAACCAAACCCATGTGTATTTGAAAGCTGCCTAAGGACAGCTTTCATTTTATTTTGACCCACTTATATGAAATGCTTCTACTGGAATTCCTCAGTTCTTTCAAAGACTGATCAATCCTGCTAATCTTCACTCAGTGGACAGATCTAGTCCCAGAGCCATTGATATACATCTCACATCCCCAGTCACTCTGTTATGAGAACGAAACAAAGAAATAGATGAGCAGCACTAGAAATGAATGCTTACATGGAATTTCCTTCTAAACAGTGTTTTCTAAAACAGTTTTTAAGGGGAAAAAAAAAGAAAAAACTGTGAGCCAGGTCCTCTACTGCTGTAAATTTGCCTATAGCTCTACTTGACGCATGAGAAAATAAGACGCAAACACAAAGAAATGGCTTTAAACTGCAAACTTTATTAATAAAGAGTTGACAGGGAAATGGGAGGTGAAATGAGCTTTTTCCACTTCTGTCACAACAGACTACCAGGCAATTCACTGGCTCCAGTGTGAGACAGATTGAGTTAAACAGCTTCAGTGATATAGGCAAACCTCATCCTAACCCCACGTGTCCTCAGCCAGACGTTCAGTTCAGTCCACATTTCATTCTAAGCACTCTCCTCTCACATGGGAGCTAAGTGTGTTGACAAGGTGTCTGCCTGAGACTTAAGCCACCCTCTGCTTTGAAACCACCAGAGGTTGACATTACTAACCTTTTGGATCCCATGCTCAGGTTTACCTCAGGAGGTGACTCCCATACTTGGCCCACTCACACTGGTCACGGCTCATAAATTGTGACAAAGTTTAAACCTATCTCATATCCTACCTAATCATCGGACCACCACTAGTGGTATTGCCAAGCATTCAAAAACCATGAGTCAGCCCCCCAACACACACACACCGAAATCCTGATTTTGCTTTAAAAATCATGATTATTTTTTCTAAAAAAGTGTGTTCTTTGTATTTGCCTTCTGAGCCTTTATAATGCTCTTGTTTACAAGCTTTTCTTCACAACTATGAGGGTTATAAACGTCTTTTTTTTAAAAGCTCTGATTCTCCTGTAATCCTATAACTCGAGGAGCTGGAGCTTTAAGGAAAACAGTAATTATAGGGCTTGCAATAGAAACATGAGACTTGAAAGCATTGCACCAGACACTCTGCTAGTCTAGACTAGGGGGGGAATTCCTTCTACTCCCAAAAAGATAATCTGGCCAGGTGTAATGCATACACCTTCTGGGTGTGGTGTTCTGTCCCATCTAGTGGCACTGAGACCACTTAGGAAGAGAGATAAAGTGAGTCTGTTCTACAGCCTTTATAAACAGCTAGTTGGCTTTTAGCTCATGCAGTAGAGGCTTATGCATTTAGCTCAAGAGGGCCTAGGTTTGATCCTGCCTGCTGATGACTGGGGTCTGTCAGTGTTACACAGCACACCTGGGGACCTGCTAAAGCAACTGCAGTTCACGTGGGTGGGTAGGCAGGAGCAGAGTGCCACACTGCAGAAGTTCTTTATGCCCCCTGAGTTGGGGAAGGAAAGGGAAGCCAATCATGAACCCTGCCTCACCTAAATCAGCCATTCAGGGACAGATGGTATAGCGTAACCCCTACCAAAATCCTCACATAGGACTAGAAGGGACCCTATGGGTCAATGACTCTAGTTTCCTGCTATCGCAGGCAACCCTGTCATATAATCCTGTTCATAACAGAAAGCAGGAGGGAACAGAATGAAGGGGGAACATCGGCTCCTTCGCCACTTCCCAAGACCTAAGCTTGGCTATTCACCATCAGTCCAGTCAAGCTTCCAGTCTGGGCTGACAGCAGTGAGGCATTGATTTGAATAGGGCTGTGCCTATTTACACCAGATGAGGCTCTGTCCCAATGTTTTCAGCATTACGGGGCCTGTAAACACATGAGACCTGTCCTTTGCACCCTGTGCTGGCTTTCCACAAAGTAGCAAATGAAGTTTAAGATTTCAGACCTTACCGGCCCGGTGCTCAATATCTAAAAGATCACGTAAAGCCATGGCATGAAGACCATGGCTGACTGGAACCAAAACCAGCATTTGCCAGTTTTTGAAAACTGATTTGTTTTGTTGTTCTTTTGTTGAAACAACAATTTTTCCATGAATTGTTTTGAAAAGAAATGCATTTCTTTCCAAACATTTTGCTGAAAATTTTCATCACTTTCCAAAGAGCTGTGATATACCTATGTACAGCTATGTCTGTACACACACACATCTCTTTAGAGAGAGAGGTGCAGTTTGCAATCCTCTGAATTCTTTATTATTATAGGTGATGGCGTTTTGGCTTTTATTGTTGATTTACTAATATGAACTTTAATTTGAGTAACTTTTGTTGCTCAGGAAAGGTACCAGATAGCCCTGGAAACTGAAATCCTCTTTGTATTCATAATACTGGCACAGCACGGGCAGTGAAGGTGTCAGTTTCAGCATGCCAGAAACCTCCTCTCAAAGGACTACCTTTATGGATGTAAGGGTGGTTCAAGCTTTGTGCCCGTTCAATCCTCTGGGCTGTGAATGCCAAGAAGAGTGTAAATTATGATGCTTTTTCTGGTGGCCAGTAAGAACTGGGCTGAGACCAACAACTGAATTTAAATGGCCAGCTGAGCATCTGACAGATGGTATAATGCTCTCAGTCATTAATAATCTGCCTATATTACTGGTGACCTAAAGGTGAAAGCCTGTGGATCCCATTATCACTCCCCTTGGCTAAATTCTCTTCATATAAGAAAGATATTTAAACTGTGGATAATAGGGGCAAAAGGTATTTTTGGCACAAAATCCCCCAATCCATGTGTCATCTTTGGTGGCCATGTTGTCAGAGGAACATACCAGAAAATATCTGAGCAAATGAGGAGCCCAAGAAAGGCATTTTCCACCTTGATTTTACCCACTCCTAAGACCCATGTGGAAGCCAATCTGCAGGCCAACATGTGTCTGCAGGTGGTGTGGTCTGGGGTGGGACTGGGCCCAAGCAGGATTGATCCACATATTTTCATATATACATTTTGTAACCTGACAAAAGCAACTATCTTTCCAAAATGTAGGTTCTATGTGCTGTTGATAAATGTGTCCAGGTTGGAGATGGGGTCTCTGGCTAAATGCAATATGGTGAAATACAATATGAATAGGCAGTGAACTTGCTTTAGCAGCAAAAATTTGGGAATCATTTAAGCAGAATGTAGTCCAATGAGCCCAGGGCCGGTATAAGGATATTTTGTGCCATAGGCGAAACTTCCACCTTGTGCCCCTCCTCTCCATCCCCTCCCCCGGAGCATCGCTTATTAAAAACTTTCAAAAATGAATACTGCATAATGTGACATTGATCATTAGAATTAATACAAGGGGGTCAGAGGAGATGATCACAACTGTCCCTTCTGGCCCAGGGAAACCTAGGAGTAAGGAGGAGGCTGAGAATGCCCCCCGTTCACAGGGTCTCTAAATGTTCCCAGGTTCTGAGTACTTCGCCCTGCGGGGGAGTGGGGGGAACCCAGGGGCAAGGAGGGCAGAGCCAGGCTCTCCAAGGGAGCAGGTGAGGATCTCCCTGGGGATCAGGGCCGGCTCCCTGCATTGCACAGTGCCACCAGGGGAGTGGGGTCAGTGTTTGAAACAGCATCTGCGCCAGCCCTTTCCCCTCCGTCGCACTGCAGGGTTTAGTTTCACTTTCCCTCGCCCCAGGAGGCAGCTGCCCCTGACCCCAGGCGCAGCACGTTGGAGGGTGAAGCTCACCTGAGCTCAGGACCTCATCCTCGCTCTCCCAACAGCTCCATCCCTTGGCCACGCTGGTCGCTGCACCCGGCCGACTGTCTGCTCCTTGCTCCGCCTCAGGGTCCCGCTGACCGTCCTGTGCAGTCCCCCTCATTGCAGGGGCAGGTTTGTTATGAAGGTCTCACTCCCCACCCTGCCCCGCTCAGCTGACTCCTGTGACGCTGGACACTGCTTTTTGGAGCCCCAAAGTCTTGGTGCCCTAGGCGGCCACCTAGTTCGCCTAGTGGTTACACCTGCCCTAAATGAGCCTGATTCACCACTTTAGTGTATCTTGTGCAGTCTTTGACATTTGTGCGAAGAAGACAGGATAGAATAGCACTGAAACAAAATGGGAGCATTTTCACTCATTTTACACAAACGTAAGTAGTGACACAAGGTTTTACCCCAGAAGTGATCTCAGTGAGGTCAGTGAGATCACTTGTGGCGCAAAGCATGAGAAATCTTGGCCAAGATGTTTGTCATTAAGATGTTACTGATAGAAAGATGCGTTCTTTTGTCCTGGATCCTATATATTATTTTATACCTTTCTTCTTCTGTACTATTCGTGTTACTGCCATGTGTAGGAGCTCCAGTTATGGACCAAGATCCCATTGTGCTATCCACTGTACAAACGCAGAACAAAAAGATGGTCCCTGCCCCAAAGAGCTTGAACTCTTTCTTCTTCTTCTTCTCTCAAGAGAAGGCTACACCCCCTTCCTTTTGAATCCTCTTGGTCTCCAGCTTTTATCTAAGGGCCCTTATTAATGATGTGGCTGCATCTTACTCAGTCCTCTCTGGCTTCCTTGATTTACTAATAAAAATATGTAAAAGGTACCATTGCCTATAGAAACATTTAAACAAACCTTAACAACACACATAGTGTAGAATTATTCACCAAAGTGGGGATGTGAAATTGCCCCAACTCACCCAGCGCCATTACACTACAATGTAACGTGAGTGGAAAGTAGTGAGGTTGTGATGCATGTGAAAGCAAAGGAGACAGCAAGCAGGGTGAATTGATTTAGATACTTAAGTCATTTGTGTCTCAGTCTTGTTTCCCCTTAGGTGAAACTATGTCAAAAATGTTGAGGGTGGCCAAGGATTGAGAATGCATGAGCCCTGTAGCTGGTTTGAGGTGGACATAAACAGGAAAGCAAAATGTTCAAGGGGGGAACATATTTCCCTCAGTCCCTCTCAGAGCAGTTGTGCCCATCCACTTACTCGCTCTGTCTCTAAATCTATCTCAAGTGAAGGCTTTTCTCCTGTTGTTTTTTTTTTTTAAATATTGTTCTGAAATGATGTTGCTGATGTCATCTGATGAAAGTTCAACCAGGGAATTTGTCTGGGATGCTCCATGTATTCATTTGCACTTTTTACAACTTTCATGAAGGAGAAAAAAAATGCACATGCCATTAATAATAATAAAATAATATCAGATTTGCTCTTTGTATATCTTTCACTCATATGTAGAATCAAGTCTAAGGCCCTGATCCTCAACGATATTTAAGTGCCCAACTCCTATTGAAATCAGTGGAAGCTGGGAACCCAAAAACCTTTGAGGAGCTGGACCAAGGATAAAATACAACCTTTAGGAGTTGTGTGTGTTGTGATTGGAAGAAGTGAATCCTCTTAACCATATTTAAAATGTCCAGTCATTTCCACTTCTTTACCAAGCCCACCCATAGATCTGTGTGACTGTGATACATCTAACATGCTAAATATTGTGAATGCTAAGCTGGCACAGACTCATGCGAAAGATCCATCAGAACAAGAAGAATGTGTACACTTCAGTTTAAAAAAGAAAAAGAGCAGGCTAGGTTCTTGAGTCTGTGTTGTCCGCAATAGATGCATGTTGAGTCACAGATATTTCAGGTCACACAGAATGGCTGAGTTATAAAATGAACTGATAATTTTCATGGACATTTGGAGGCTCTTTGTTTTTTCCTAGCTGGGAAGGCTTAGCCTATTGCCTTTGTGCCGAGTCTGCTGGGACCTTGCATGCCAGAGATGATAATTTATTTTTGTTAAGGAAGGAACTTTATGGAAGTGTGACAGATGCAGCAACAGCAACCACTGTGAGAATTTTCCCATAACCTAAAAAATGTATTTCCTCAAGGAAAAAAATTTAGTTCATAAATTAGGTGGGCAAAATCTAAGTCACTGAGCTGATAGAATAGCGAAGTTTCAACTTTATTTTAACAACTACAAGTAACCTTTCGAAGGTATGAATTATGACAAGGGCAAGTTGGATCCTGAAGTTGAGATCTCATTCCACATATGCACACAAATACCTTAGCATATATAATGGAGCCAACTTATTTTGTTATATATAAAGCAGCTAAACTAACTAGCATTATTGAAATGGATATATACATGACTTCTTTTAAAGCTGCTCACACAATGGAATTGAATGCTGTGACTTTCTTTTTGGATTACATTTTTAGGCCTTACTGAACCATATTTGTTGCACCTAATGAAATTCCTAAGGGAGCAGAGGAACAAAGAGGTTAAAGTGCCCAAAGCCATACTTTCAGGCCTTAATTGGACACTAGCAGTTCAACCATAAGCACCCGTCCAAAAGAATGGTGGAGCTCTCTGTGGGCTCCAAACAATGGGGATGTGTGGGTTGACACCATCTGCAGCCTAGGGTTGGTGGAACAAAAAGATGTTTGAAGAGAAGAGAATTTCTCAGAGATATGATAGAATGGGAATGATCTGAAATAATCAATCATTATGGTGACATAAATCACAACACACAACAGCCCTCAGCCAGGAGATGTCAAACACCGCCCGCAGCGTGTCAATCTCTCTGGCATCAGCACTTTTGTGCCTTCTGCCACTGCTCTTTTGTGGGCCATCAATTTTGTTGGGCGATGAGACCCAAGAATGTCACTGTCTCCCTTGCTCACTAATGCAAGCTTTATGATTGCGCACCCTAACATGCACTTGAGGTGCATTCATCTTTTGACACAGATGAACAATCGATTTTGAGCCGGGTGCCGAATCTGCCAGATGTTGCTTGATCTCATAATTATGTTAGCGCTATTGCGCCAGAGTAACTGCATCCAAACAATACAGCCTGATCAGTAGCACAAAAGAGACCATGAAACTCTCATGTGGTCATCTGCTCCAAGCCTGACATTTTTGCCTAAAGCTTTTAGATCTGAAACTTAATTTCCTCTCCTTGATTCCAAGCAAAATGCTCTTTGCACAAAATTAAAATAATAATAATCATTTGGGAAACAGTAAAATAAATGGTTTAAACACATACAAATGTTAATGAGAGGCAGACAAGGTTTAGCAGTAGTATTTTGTTCCTTGAGCTGTTGTACATTTGTAGTAAATAATAATAATTAATTATACTTGTTAGGGTAGGTTAGAATGACATTCCAGTTTAGACACTAAAAAGATTGCTCTGAAATTCACTCAGATCCTCCTTCTGTTACAAGACACAGCTTTTTTAAATGGAACAAGTCTAATTCTCCTCTCATGTGCACTGTTTTTACACTGGTATATCTCTCTTGCCTTCAATGGAGTTGCTCCATCTTTATCCACTAGAGTATGTGGTAGGAGACTCAGGCCATGACACTGAGCAAATTCTACCAAGAAAGAGTTCAGAGAAGTAAAATGGCTGTGGCAGTCATCTAATGGGGCACACTCATCTGAGTTAGAAAGATGTCTTATCATTATAGATTGTCTATAGACAGTCTGACTGACAGGGCTCCCATTCCTAGTATTAAAATAACTCTATGCAAATTACTGCAGCTAAATTATTCTTTATCTTGTCAAACTGAGCTGTAATTTACTAAGCTAAAGCTGAAATAGAGCAAGGACATTTTAGTTCCATTTCTTCTGTCCTCGCACACCCAAAACTGCCATTGGCCTATCCTATTTTTGTTTTCACCGCCTTTACAGTTCAATATAGCTTCATTAGCTTTGGTGGATTTGCTCCTGATTTACCCTGGTGTAAATTAAAGCAGGGTCAGACCACTGCATTCAATGAAGTCACTATTATATGCTCCTGAAGTTGCTACTGGTTTCAGTGTAAGTTGGGGTTCACAAGGACATTTTGTTTTCCAGAGCATCCAGATTTTCACCTCCTTTTTAGCTGGAGGTTATAAGCAATAGTGAAATTACAGGATTTTCCTTTCCTCCTGATTTTGAAGTATAATATGTCTAGAAATAGACCCATGGAAAATTGTAGCACAGTAAGAGAGCTATAAAGCTAAAAGGGAAAAAAAATAATCCCTACACAATAGAACTCTCAAACTGTATGTCCTTGTGATATTCTCTGTTCTTGTATTTTCTATTTAAATATGAACATAGACAACAATATCTAATTTAGAATAAACTTGATTTCCCCAGTACAATTTTTTTGTGCTATAATCCTTGCAGAACAGTGGGCAATTATTATTTTCTAAAGTTTCAGCTAATCACTGTTTGCATAATTGGCTTCTGAGCCTCAATAAATGTCATTTTACAAACTATAATTAGACTGCAATGGAACAAAACTTTGAGAAGAATCTTAAACCTTTTAGCAGACTTAAACTATTTTCAAAGTACACTAAGGACTAGATTCCAATCACAGCAGCAATGGAAGGAAAAAAAGTAACTCCACTGAAGTCAAAGGTGTTACATCAGTGTAAAGCCAGGACAAATGAAATCAGAATCAGGTCCTTTCTTCCTTTCTTCCAGTCAGCTTTGGCATACAGAATTTTCCATTTAGTGAGTCAAAAAGGACTATGAAGGGAGCTTTCAGAAACAATAGAATAAAGTTTTATTATTTAATTTATGAGAAACTGATAGGTATTTTTACATAACCCTGAATATGCAGCAAGTTCTTAAAGGTACATTGAAACAAAATGGGACAAATTCATCTCTGGTGTCAGAGTAGCAACCGTGTTAGTCTGTATCTGCAAAAAGAACAGGAGTACACGTGGCACCTTAGAGACTAACAACACATTTATTTGAGCATAAGCTTTCGTGGGCTACAGCCCACTTCATCGGATGCATGCAGAGGAAACACTCATTGTTTCATGTTCTCTGTGTGTGTGTGTGTGTGTGTGTATATATATATCTTCCTACTGTATTTTTCACTGCATGCATCCGATGAAGTGGGCTGTAGCCCATGAAAGCTTATGCTCAAATAAATGTGTTAGTCTCTAAGGTGCCACAAGTTCTCCTGTTTTTTCATCTCTGGTGTTGTGCTACTAAAGCCAAAGAAGTAACAAGGATTCGTTTGGTCCATTTTTTACCACTTGCTTTTCCCCCCGTAGTGTCAGATTTTCTTTGGGGTACGTGGGTAGTGTTTTGTTTTAATAGTAAAAAAGAAACTTTTTTTTCTTTTGGCCAGAATTTTGAAAAATAAAAGCCTACATTTAGTAAAGCTCCTAAATCCTTATTTAGTTGCCTAAATAACAACTTAAAAGCCAAATATTAATCACCCAATTCTTTTAAAATCTTGGTCTTTGTGCATGGAGTAGCTACACAATCAGGGCCAATATATGTAAACAACTCATTGCGCTTAGGGCCTGAGCTAGGAAAAAGCATTCTCCTGGACATGGAAACTCCATGAGCTTGCTTAGTACTGCTGAAATAGTTCATAGGTGGAACTTCAGGATTACCAGCCACAACATCTTCATTCCAATTATTACACTATCCTGTTGCTTGTCCCCTTCCTTGCAAAAGGAGATTGTGAACTTGGTAATCAAGAGAATCCTCAGCACATCCCCCAATGTCCTAGTGAAGGGGCTGATTTAGTCTGCAGGGGAGGAATTCTGAAGGCAGCTCAGGGCCTAAACTGTTACATCCTCCAACTGCTAGGCCTATTTCAAAGTCCAGTTAAGAAGAATGACAGGTTGGTCCATTAAGCCAAAGGTGTTTTCTGAGCTCCCCTAACAAAAAAGGCTAGAAAGGTCTCATTGTGGAGGTTAAGCTACTCTTCCATTTATCAGGTAATATATTATTTTAGATGACACTATAATAAGCAGTTTGGGACCTGCCTGTCTCTTCTAGGTATAAATGAATCCTTAGAACTGTAGCCATTTTTGTGGCCTCATTGAGGTTAGTGAGAGGACAGATCCAGAATAGGGACCTGCAGAGGATATACATGACTTCTCCTCACCTATCTGCGCTAAGATGCTCTGCAACTCCATATTATACTGTTTTTCTAGAGCAGCTGGGCCTCCAGATAAGGACACCCATCTCCTCAATAAGTCGGTCTATTCTGTAGTCAGTGTCCATGACATTCTGCAGCCAGCAAAGCTCAGAAGGCTGTGGGAAGTTTGATATGGTAAGACCTATGCGGTCTGATCTGGAAACATCAACAGGAATGCACTTGCTCAACACCCCTCAAGATCAGGCCCAAAAGGATACAGAACAGCTACAGTATTTGAGAGTTTGGTACGTGGCTTGCTTTAACCCTATGACTTAATTAGCCCTCCTTGTCCCCAGTCAACTCCAGTATGGAGGCTGAGAATCAGGGGATCTACTCAGAAGTTCTTTAACCCCAGCCCTTTCCAAGCACTCCTGCTGTTTCCATACCTGTTTTCTGTGTACTCCCACAGAAGGGTTCTGCACCTCACAGGAGATGGACTCTGCAAAAATATAGCTCCCTAACTGTGTATAGTGGAACTACGCTGGCTCAGACCTTGTCTACACATTTAGCTAAATCAGCACAAGCGCTTGTGCGGATGTTCTTATTTCAGATTAAAATAGTAGCTTCTTTCAGTTTAATTTAAACCTACTGTTAATCAATTTAATATAATCCAAAATAAACCTGGTTTAAACTGGAATAAGCATCACAACACAGCCTTTTGCACTGGTTTAACTAAATAGTTGAAAATTAATATAGAAACTAAATGCAACTCTGCATGTAGACTACTCTTCTGTGCCAAAAGTACCTCTGTGGCCGTGGGTTACAGCTAGATTTGCCCTGATCAAGGAAATTTAGAGAGACCCTAAACGTATATTTTAAAGGGATCTCTCTTTACATTTTATTCTGGAATGCAGTTTTTATTACTGATACTAGATTTCGTTCCTAGTCCCAAACCAAAAACATTTTTGAAATTTCACACATTACTTGTTTTCACAAAGAGTTTCTTTCCATGGATTATTTTTAAGCAGCACAATATATTTGTTCCTAGGAGCATATCCTTCTATGCTTCATCACAAGAGGATGGCGGATATGTAGACTAAAAGCTGTCACAGCGGCAACATAATGAATTAGTTTGGACCATACAGTCTTCCTCAAATCAGAATACTTTGTATGAGTAGCCACATATGACATTAAAAAAGTATTGCTGATAGCATATTCTTGCAAGACCCCTACAATATTTCACTTTTAACATTCCTTAATATAAAAATATTGCATTAATTTCCCTTTATCACGCAGCCAGGGATCTGAGCTGATGTACAACATACTGGGCCTTCATGATTTTGCAATAACTCGATTACTTTTCCATATCTTTAAATGAAACAAGAGTTTTCAAACCAAAAGGCAACAGCCGATTAACTAATTAAAAATGTATCCATCTGCTGGTTTGGTGCCTGATTTGTTATTCAAAACATGCAGATCTAAGTAGGTTGTTTTATTTATGAAGACCTTATGACACTGAGAGATTTGCAGTTGTAAACATGTAAAAATAAAAGTAGGTGCAGATGGATAGATACACATAGATCTTTCTGGGGTTCTAAATAACTGGTAGGAAAAATTTAGAAAATGGGCTCCACAGAGGAGGACCTCTCTATTTATGTTAGTTTCCAATCATTTAATATTCATAGTCAAAATAACAAAGCAGCCAGCTAATATGTTGCAGGGTGACGTTAGCCTAAAAACCAATAGAGTTTGTTTAAAAGATGCAACAATTATGTATAGTAGTTCCATGTTGATGATGGACATTTAAGAAGATTCTGCATAGCTGGTTTTTAAAACAATATTTACCTGGAAAGTGTCTTTCAAATTAACGACAATCAAAAGAGAACATAATCAACACTTAAAATATCGTAGAATTGTAACACACATTGGAAACATGAGTAACTTTTGTTTACAGTAAATATTTTGAACTTCATCAATGTTTTGTGCTGATCCACCTGATTAAATTTAGCACTAGTTTGCCCAAGGACATGTAAACACTACTGAGCACTAGTGCATTCATTAATTGTGCCGAAAATATGTTTGCATTATTAATGTAAAGTGAAGTTCACCCATCATTATATGGACTGAGGAAAAGTCCCCAGTGCACAGAAACCAGCATAGTCCCTCTGCGTGAGACAGGCAGCTGCACAGCCAGAGCATGGTCTTCTCACACTGGTTTTACTCTGGTGTAACTCCAGTGATTTGAATTATTTAGCAATATATGTGAGGTAATAATCAGGTCCTGCACACACTGGGGGAATTCCACAAATACTGCTCATGGCAGAAGTTGACTTTTCACCAGTTCTTTAGACCAGCCCAGAAGTGTGTGTTCAGGAATTGGAGAAAGACATGGTCAGTAGCAGCTGTGGAGGGTTTTAGGGTTGCTTGCACTTTGCCTGTAAGTGAGGGGGTGACCTCTATCCCCCAACCTACATACAAGTTTCCTACCTAAAGCATGTTTATTCAAACTGTGTGTGTTTCTGTGTGTGTGTATACCTAAAGCAGATAATTTCATCCACAATTTATTTTTAAAAAATCCATTGTAAAATATCCTGATTACAGTGGGACTCTTATATTGAAGCCGTGTCTACCACCAAATGATATTTACGCAGCATGGAAAATCACTTTAAAAGCATTGAAATGATTTTTTTCTACTTCACCATATATATGAATTCACTAAATCCATGTTCATTTTAAGCATGTTGCTTCGTACAGTGGCTCTCAATCTTTCCAAACTATTGTACCCCTTTCAGGAGTCTGATTTGTCTTGTGTACCCCCAAGTTTCACCTCACTTAAAAACTACTTGCAAACTCAGAGATAAAAATACAAAAGTGTCACAGCACACTATTACTGAAAAATTACTTTCTCATTGTTGCCATATAATTATAAAATAAATCAATTGGATATAAATATTGTACTTACATTTCAATATAAACAAGTCATTGTCTGTATGAAGTTTTAGTTTGTACTGACTTTACTAATGCTTTTTATGTAGCTTGTAAAACTAGGCAAATATCTAGATTAGTTGTTTTACCCCCTGGAAGATCTCTGCGTACCCCCAAGGGTACATGTACCCCTGGCTGAGAACCACTGCCTTCCTATACATGAGATTTGCATTGCTGCAGATCTCTTTCCATGGCAGAACAAGCATGTTGGATGCATGGTATCAATAAAATACATAAACACACTTTTTTTTATGTGTAATTTAGCTGATGAAAAGGATTGGTCTGAGCTGATTTTTGGTGTTATGCTATCCCAGCAAATTCCCTGGTGACCACAGAGAAACTTCCATTATGTTTGCGGAGAAAACTTTCTACATGTGACTTGAAATGCTGTCTTCCTGAGTCTGCAAATAGCCTGAAAAATATCTCTGAGGCATGAGTTGTTATCTCTGAACCCTAATGGTAACAAATGTTACCTGCTGTTTTACTGCAGATCATTTTTGCAAAAGCATCTAGGTATTTTAGGATTAAGGATGGATTTTAAATTGGGCCGCCCTATTCCCCTCCGCCCCCTAATTTGTTCTGTAGATGTATTTGGAAGCAAGTATCATAATAATTTGGGAAAGAAAAACATGCAAGTCTTTATATGCTTGCACTTTCCATGATATTTGCCAAGAGGAAACATTCACTGATGGTTACAGAGTAACCACTTTCATTAGTAAAATGGCTAATAAAATTACCACTTCACCCTTAATCCATGATGATATTCCCTAAATTTTGCAAACTGTTGCTTCCAATTCTCTTACTATTGGTGCCTCTGCAAACTTTTGGAATGGTAGACAGCTGATCTTGACAGGTCATGGCAAATATAATCATTCACAGTGTCCTTTCTTCAAAATGGACCTATTGGTGGACAACATGTTTCACAAGAAGTCTACAATGGAAACATTTGCTGGTTTAGTAACGTTGGTTAAGGGTATGGTTTTTGGTGACATTTTCATGCCAGCAAAACCTCTAGTGTATATGCAGTTGTTTTTGAAAAAAGTGCTTTTGCCGGTATAGCTTATTTCACTGGACAAACCATTGTACCATTTTTTGCCAGTAGAAGCTGCGATTACATAATCAGTTTGCCAGTATTGCTATACTGAATAAAGCCATACCAGCAAACCTTTGCTAGTGTAACCCTGGACTTAAAGTAGAGTCCTCCAGGAAAGGTGCTGAATGAGTTGTTGCTCTTTTTATCCTTACATAGTCCTGTACAATTTTAAAGAGAACAGTGTTTTGTTATATGACTCCCATTAAAATGAGGAGAGAGAATTGCTGTTAAAGGGAAACTCAAACCTGACAGAGGAATAGGATTTTTCATGCAATGGCCACAAATAAAGACAAAATATTTGATGCAATAAATAGATGAAATGAGAGAAGCCAGTTTGTACCTCATAAATTAGAGGAATTGTTCAAAAGCAGTTTTTGCACATGGAATGCTGTCAAGATCACTGAGAGTGAGGGGGTGAGCTGATAAAGTACTGGCCCGAGGATATCTTTAACTTATGCACAGAACAGTTCTAAGATTGATTTAAAACACAGAGGAAAAAATGAATGCAACTTATTTGCAATAAAAGGCCAGTTTCTTCAATTGTCCTTCCTGGAGATCCGCAGGTGGAAGGTCTACACACAGTTCTCACACTTAGTTACCAGGTCTGCCCTAAGTAAGGTTTCCTCAGTATTTGCAGTATGCTTTGCTATAGAGAACATTCCAAATATTAAGGTAAAATACGCGTGTACACACACACACTCTCTCTCCCTCCATCCAGTGGTCACACTTAAAAACATGCCAATTTCCTTTTTGATAACTAACTTGGTATCTGCAATATTTCCTACAACAAGGATAGGGAAATAAAGAGACTATTGCAGATTCTGAGGTAAGTTTATCTAAGGCAAAATTAGTATGTTTTTAAGAGCAACCACTATATATAGCAACTTCCAATATAAGATCTCAAAGTGCTTTACAAATGTTGCTGAATTAAGCCTTACTTCTATGAAGAAAGTATCCCTTGTTTAGAGATGAGGGGAAACTGAGGCATGTTTAGTTTAAGGCCAAAAGTTTTACATGGGTGAGTAAAGTTAAACCCCTTAATTCATACAGAGGGATCTAAATGGGTGGGCTGATTTTCAAAGGTGTTGAGCTCCCTGCTGTCTTGAAGATTAGCACCTCTGAAAATCAGGCTATTTACTTACAGATTTTGGTAACAAACTCAACTGCCAAGTTTCAAAGTTTTAGCCTTAGGCCAAACTTTCAAAAGTGATTAGTGATTTTTGATGTCTCAATTCTCAGATGCTTAACTTGTGACATTGTTAGAGGTCTGATTTTCAGAAGGCATGCGTTCTAGTATTTCTGAAAATCAGGACCATTTAAGGCATCTAAAGTTGGATGTCAGAACAATGAGAGACCCAAAATCACTAGTCACTTTTGAAGATCGCAATGTAAGTGACTTGTCTAAGGTACCACAGGAAGTTTTTGGCAGATCCTTAGCTTCCAAAATGCAGTTCCAGGCTCTAACTACTAAAGCATCTTTGCCTTGCCCTCTGAATACAAATCCCTCTTACATATCTGGAAAATTTTCAGGGATCCTTTCTCCTTTCTAGGAGGCAAATACTAATGTTATATACTTAGCCTAAAGGGAAGGTTAGGACCATTTTTTCCACAGTTATACAAAAATCCACATCATATATAAGTAAGGAGTATTTAATCTTTTATTCTAACTACACTACAGAAATATTTGGTTTTCATCCACGTTTGCAAATATTTCATTCATGCTTGTGGGATAGTCTGTCTCAGATAGAATGGTTTAATCTGCATTCATTAGGATTTACACTCCTTTAGGAATGACAGAAATCTTCAGTGCTCTGTAGGGAGCCTGTCTGGGGTGTGGTTTGATTTTTTCTGTCATTGCATAAATGATCTCCATGAAGATTTCTATCTCAAAATACACGGACTAAACACAAATTAGAGCTCTGCAGCTCACAAATTTGTCACTCTTTTCCTTATGTTTTACCAAAAAGATGACTCATAGAAAGGCTATTTCACTGCATTGTCTATCAGTAGAGGTTTATATGGAATATCTGCTGGTTTAGTAATAATAGTGCTTTATTAATAATAATGCAAGGAAAAAATTAAATCTCAATCTGAAAACAAATCTGAAAACTGGATATCTCAGTAATATTAATTGCAAATGTACTTTTTTCCAGATGGATGATCCAATTCTGCCCCTCCCCACCCCCCATTTGGGTTTAATAAATAATCAAATTGCTCTTGGAGTAAGATGTAGCTTTGCCTGAGGAAGAGGGGCAGGGTCTGACCCAAAGTTCTTAAAAGATTTACATAATCTTATTCTTGAAAGGGGAAGATGAACAGTCAGACTAAACCCTGTATTTCTTATGGCACAATGTGAGCTTCTGATTTTCAAAAGAAAAATCGTTCACATGCAGTTTGCAACTCTGTTGTTTTTACCCTTCAGTCTGAATTTAATTGACAAGTCTAAATGTGCTGGAAACAGACTTTGTATGATTTTGCACAGACTATTTCACTTACATTTGTTTTTTGTTAATTGTGTGCACTCTTTTCCAAACACTCCAAGGAATTCTCATTCAGAGCTTGATTGTGTAATCGTTACCCATCTAGGTGAGCCCTTACTCACATGAGCATTTTATTTATGCCAATAGGACTGCTCACGTGAATAAGAGCTTGCCAAAGTGAGTAAGTGCTGCACAACTGAGTCAGAATAACTCTGTTTCATGAAGGCTGCTTATACTCCCAAATGATAATAAATTAGAAAGATGCAATGTCAATGAAAGAAATGGCTATAGATTGACACTATGAAGCCAATGACATTCCAAAAGCATTTTGTAATAATTGAGGTCTCATTAACTTCAACTTTAAATAACCTTTAAATCAAATGTCTCTACAAACATTTCTCATTGGGTTGCCAAGCATCTGTGCCAGCACCATGAACAACCTCCAGGGTTATAAAGATATTTGCACAGGTTTATTGGTCACACTTCTACATCAAAAAGCTGCAGATTGCCTTTTGCCTGTCCGTATTAACAAGGCTGATTACAATAATGGACTGTGCTTACAGACATCTAGCAGAAATGGGCTCTTATATTTATTATTTTTGATGGTTATTATATGAAAAGCTATAATACCAGACTTGACATTCTGGTATATAATTCTTTTCTCTGAGAGATCTGTATCTCTTTTCACTTTTCCCCTAACCCTTTTCTCTTATCAGAATCTATCAGTGTGTGTTTCTATATATATAAATATAAATTTATAAATATATATAAAAAGATAAAAAGAATAAAGTGCATCATAAATATTGCTGTCTTCATAAATATTTTTAAGTGACCCAATTTTCTTTCTAGGACCTGACAGTGGTATATTATAAATGTCACTCTAACACTGAGATTAGAAGAGTATTGTAAATAGCAGGGTAGCAACTAGTGCTTCTATTGTTATTGTTAAAATCTTGTTACATTTCATTTATGGTTCTTATCTATTTACGCACTGATCTAGAGACTAGTGCTGATCAGAAAAGAAAGCAAAACTATTATCTATCCTCAGTTTGTCACATGTGCCTAGTTATAACAAGCATAATATCAGATTTTCTGCAAGCTGTATGAAGGCTATCGCTAATAAAAATAATAAAAGCAACTTGAAATGCCTAAGTCTGACTCCATGCTATGATTTTTAGCTGTGTGGATTCTAAAATGAGCTAATGGCCTGATCCTGTTCCCATAGAGGTTAATGGCAAAACTCCTGTTCACCTCAGTAAGGTTCAGTCCCCTAGCTTGCCTTTTGCAGAACTAAACTATTATCCACATGTAGATGTTCACTTCGTACAACTTTATATAATGAGAAGTAAAATCTTACTCATAACAAATAAAGAAGGCAACAGTTATTCTCACATTACTAGTAATAAATTTCCTCAAGTAATTTATCAGCATATATATGAATACTCACAAGTCAGTTAAGAATCTGTAAATCCAAGGGAAAGCTTAGGCACATCTGAAGACTTGTACTGGGAAGGAAACTATAGCAATTCTCTGGTGACTAGCCTGGTAAAGGTCCATCTTTTGTGCATTATTCCTTTTGACAACTAGACTATGAGTGCTAAACTTCCTAGTGTGATTTTACACTCCATTCCAAATAGCTGTGTAGGGCTTAAGGTGTGTGGGAGTTCAGTAAATGGGCTTGCATTTTTGTGGGAAAGGACTTTTCAGGTGATTTTTTCCTCCAGATTGTGGAACTGCATACTAAAGGAAGAGCTTGTGTTTCCTTTTTTCCTTTTTCCATCTAAACGTTGTGCTGGGCCTCAAGAGGTCCCTGAACACACAAACCACCTACTGAGGCTGTCACTTGACTGACAGCAAAAAGCTTCTTGGGAGATGGACGGACATGAGTAGGTGGACATGGAAAAATAAAGGACTGAAAAGATTAAATAAAAAAGACCAGAATGCTAGTACTAAATCACAGTTCTTTTCTGGTCTCTACTGCATTCATGGTTATTGTAATTGTTAGATACATTTGTGTCATGTAAAATAACTCAACAAATATGAATTAGTTTTAGTGTCAAGTTAATGTCAAATGTTTAACAAGAAATACACTAACTGCAAAAATATATTTAAGACCAACCTTATATGGAAATGCCCAAATATCTTAATAATATAGATTATATATAATATTTTGGACTATTGTAATAAGTTAGAAAAAAGTAATATAAAAGTATAAATAAAAAAGTATTCAATAAAAAGGGTAATATAAAAGTAATGGGTAAAATATATTTAACTGAGTCTTTCAAAAACCTAAATCATCCTGAAATGTGTTCTTTGTGTATGTGTGTGTACATCACTGTTTGTTGATTTTTAGACTTATAAACTGTTCTAAATAATTCAGTCCTGGTCAACCTCTATGAAATAGACATGACCAAACATTTAACACAACACCCTAATTATTACAACATGTCCTTCAAGTAAAAGTGGTTTCAAAAGTTTTGAATATAGAGCAAACCTGGCTATGCTTTGCTGAGCTGCATTAAATTGCCTATCTAAATTATGTAAACTTGATTATGGTGCAAACATGATTAGTCCCCATCAAAGTTGAATCACTTCTGATAGTGGGTCACAATAATATTACTAGGCAGGTTGACAACAGAGCAGATTGCTCTGTTAATAGGCAGTTTAAAAAAAAAAGTAACAGATCCCAATTTCTGTAACAAAAAGTTAAGGGCTAAATTCTGAGATTTTCCTTGTAATCTGGAGTTAATTTGGTTTAATATAACTAAGAGCAGAATTTGGTCTAAATCTCAATTACACATGTTAGAACTAAGATGAATGTAGAGTTGTTATAAAAGATACAAAGCAAGGAAATTGTGATTATCTTGGCAGAGATTTTTAAGAAAGTTTATTTAGGACCAAAATATTAGATGGTAGTGGGAAGTATGGTGGAGTTTTGGTAAAATTGTGCATTTTTAGTGCATTCCATTTACTGTCCCTTTTTGCATTATCTGTGGTGATTTTATGTTGAAACGCTTTATTCTAATAAATGTAAATGATCCTAATACAATAAAATAATTTTTAGAATGATTTAAAAATATTGTGTAGCTCAGATTGATTTCTCTGACATTACTACAAAAGTCTGTGTTTTGTTACTAAAAAGGGAGGCGTTTTTCCTGACTGTTTCATTGCTCCCATAAAGTTTCCATTGACCTAGAGTGGATCTGTTGGATGTCTCTGAGGTATGAAAATAGAAATAGTCAGACTGCTTTAATTAATCATTGGCTTAATTTTTGTATAAATAGCCAAAAAAGAGATAAGCTCCGCCTTTCCCCCCACATTAGGCCAAGAAACCTTGTAGATAATTAAGCTCTGGAAGTACAACATTTTAAAAGCTGCATTTGCTTTGCAAGGACTATTTTCAAAGTTCCATTATCTGAACAGCCACTTAAAGGATTTATTTTCTACTGCAAGAATGAAGTATACTAGCTATACGAGTTATCTTTAGGATACTGTTAGTGGTGCATGTCAAAGAAATGTTTGGTGGGAAACCCTCCCCCTCATATCCTGACCCTAGCAACCTCATTACAAAAACAACATTAACACACTTAAATATATATATATTTAATAGGCCAGATTCTTCATTTCACATGCAGCAAAACTTTCATTAACCCCCAATATCAGCAATACCTTGATGCATATATATATATATATATTAGCCATTTAAAAATGTTGACAAAAGTTATGGTAACTGGATCCTAAGAAACAAAAACAAAACATAACAACAACTTAGTCTCTGTCTTTGGATGCATAAAGTTATATTACAATATTGCTTACAATGTTATTTTTTGAGAAAATTAGCTCTGTTTAATCATAAAACAGTTGATTCTTATTATATTTCTGTCTTGTGTTTACAAAATAATCATAGTCACACTTCAAAATTGACAGCTGTAGTTTTGTGAAGAATTTTGTATCTATAGGCCTCTTTTGAATAAACTAGAGTTAATACTCACAGCAATAGTTCATTTTACATCACTCAAAAAATCTTTTAAAAGGTCTGGATTTGAGCTATCAAGCCAAGGCATCTGACTGAAGATATTAAGGCCCTGATCCTGCATGCTTATTCCAACAAATCTCTTGCCGAGGAAATCAAATTCTGAGCCAATTTTGAATTTTATCTGTGCCCAAAATTCCTATTAAATTAAAAAGAAGTTTTGAAGATCAAAGTGATCAGGACTAGAGCTGAAATCCTCGTTACTCAGAAGTCAGTGGGAATTTTGCCATTTCTTGTCTTTGGTTCTGCCCATTAGACTTAAATATTACAGCTTATGTGGGGCCCAATCCTGCCAAGATGTAATGCTATGCACAGTGATGATTGTGCTAAGTAGTCTCACTGAAAACTTGAGATGTAGGATCATCTATTGCTGCTATGCTGTATTAGCAGAGAGGACTATAATAGGCCAGGTTCTTCATTCCACATGCAGCAAAACTCTCATTAACCCCCAATATCAGTAATATCTTGATGCATAGGGTGAGTTAAGAATGGACTTCCAATCCTTATCAAACCTAAACTAAACCTTAAAAGTTTAATTGTTTCTTTAGGGTGCAATTCTGCAAAGAAACTGAGTATTCCAAAACCATTTGCTTTCCACACAACGAAAGGGTGGTTGGTATCCAGCAGCTGCAGGGCCTTAATTAGCCAGTGTTTGCAATGCATTTTAAAGAAGAAAAGCAATATATATACACCAATCATTATTATTTATCATTATTATATTTATTATTTATCATACAATCAGTTATTAAATACAGGTTTATACATATAAGAATTTAGTAACATTTTGCAAGCTATCACGTTGGAATAAGTTAGTCTGAGGTTTTTCTTACATTCTCTTTTAAAAGGAAGGAAATATTCCCTCTGTAAAGCAGAAGTTCAGACTGTTTTAAAATATATATACTTTTAAAGAGCATTGTTTACCATAGTGACACTAGCTAATAAACCAAATGCTGAGGGATCTTTAAAAGCATGGGCTCAATGTAAATGTGCATTTAGAGATTTTAAAAAAAACTCTCCTGGATGAGAGTTTTCAAAGCAGTGCAGGGATTCAGCCACAGATCTCTCATTAAAATTAAAATCCCCTGCACTGCTTTGAAAATGTCAACACATTCTATTTTTACTCATTGACAGAGGCTCTGAATCTCTGCTTTAAAAAATAAATAAATAAAAGTGGGTATATATGTGTGTGTATCTGTGAATCTCTTTAACCAAATGGTCCATAATGTTCAGAGAATGAACAAAAACTTGATTTTTTCCCTACAGACCATAATACCTTCAAAAGAGCAATTACATTTGCCCTTCCAGTGAGTGTTTACAGATTCCTAGTTCAGCAGAGTATTTGTCTGAGGCAGGGGCTATTTTTTCTTTTTAAACTCACTGCATGTAACTGAGAAGGACACACTGATTTGAGGCAGCTGCAATGGGAAAGGTTTTAATATTCAGAGTGCATATTCCAAAGGAGTGGGAAAAAGTCATATTACTACAGTTTCATTGCCCTTTTTTTTTTTTTAAAAGTCCCACAGGCTGCTGTCCATGTGCATTAAAAAATGATTGGGTTTACATCTTTTCAGAAAACTGAGGGCCTCCTCCTCAGGGAACATTCCTATTGGTGTGCAGAATCGAGCCTTGCCTTCATAAATGACACATGGTAATTGCTTTACATTTGTTTATTACATGTGTTTCACCGGAATCATTTGAAGGGGGAGAATAGCAGGTGGTGATGGCATAGCGTTGGTTGGAAAATACCTGCCATTTGGTGCAATCTAGCACATTCTGACGTGTGTGGGGGATGCTAGAGGGGGGAGAGAAGCTTCAGACATACCTTTGCTGAGCAAAGGAATAAAATTAATCTGTGGCAGGGTCCAGGGATGATTTAACAGCGCCCAGAGATCGGAATGAATTTCCCCAGCAGCAGAGAAAAGCACCATCCACCCCTCATCCCCTTTCAGTTAGAACACTGTGTGTTTGTTCATACGGATGCAGACTCCGGTACACGTTTGGACTGGCGCCCTTTTAAAATTCCAGTGAAGGCAACCCCCTTTGTTATTTATTTTTAATTGCAAGAGGAGAAAACATCATCTGAAAACTGTATATTTCAGCTACATTTCTTTGTAAATGTTAAATGCTAAGATTTTATCCCCCCCCCCAACTTTTTGTTACCATCCTCTTCTCCACCTAGGAAAAAATGAGCCGAAATAGTCCAACCCCACTTTTCCAGCTTGCAGAGGCTGCAACTGGCGAGTTGTTAGCTTCTGGCAATAATGAAGGATAAGGAAATAATAAGGGCTAATCATAATTAATAACCCCGACAGTCTCGTCACCAGATCAGCAGTAGCAGACACTAAAGCCTCTCTCGCGTTCAGAGCTATCCCACATTTTGTTATTACAACACTTGGGGGTGGGGGTGAAATCAGCTAATTTTATATATTGTGGGTTTTTCAACATACTTATATACAGAAGTGATGGTTCTTTTCCCTCGATAAAATCACCCCTTCCACATTAAATCTTTTCCAGCATTAAAAATGTGCAGGGAACGAGTGAATGTGCTGCAAGTATTACGCAACCGTTCATTTCTAAGCACCAGACAATTATTTAGATACAAACACCTTTAAAAAGAATCCTCATCCTTTGACTTGTCACGTTGACGTCTTTGTCTGGGTTCCCCAGCTATCCCTCAATCCACGAGGTGGTGCTGTTGGTTTATGATGACCAACTCCGCCGGTGAATGAGACCAGCGCTTTTCTGTGAAGCCAGCCCTAAGCTTGCAGGCTGAGGTGAGGAAATCCTGACCCCAGTCCATGCACTAAGAGGAAAGGGCAAGAAACTGCAAACTTTTTCCTCGTCTTGATTAGGCAAGGATGCTCCAGGATAATATACATTAAAGGGCATGTCCTCTCCTGCCAACTATCAGCTTAAAATGAATGTGTGTGTGTATGACACTATTTACAAATATCAGAGGAAAAAGCATACCCTGCCCTGGCTTCTGAGGCATGACACTATTTTTTTGCAATGTGCATTATCAATATGGTTGGAGCTCACTGATCATCCTCCCCCAAGCAAAAGAAATCGGTTTGGGTGTTGCAGATACTGAAGACTATGCGAGAAGAATCGCGGCGGGTGGATAGCATACGCTGCACCAGTCTCTTCGATTTTTCTATTTGAGTATCCTCCAAGGAAATCGCTGGAAACAAGATAAGTAGCGCGACTTTGAGGAGTTGTTAGCTTCAGGGACTTCTCATTTCTCAATGCTCTACTGTTAATGACAACCTACACACTTCCTCCCCCATTTCTCATATGTATTTCGTCACACTTTGAATCCCTTTTCTTTTCGCTGGCTTTGAGTCAGAACGTGCAAACCAAATCTGTGTGTGCTGACATTTTTGCTGGATTAATGGGGACAGATCAAATATGTTACCTGTCACCAGATGCTCAAGAAAGTAGTGGGGTTTTTATTTTTGTTCGTTTGTTTTGCTTCCCGTCTTGGGAGCAAATTACTTGTGTGCGTACTGAGAGTTGGGGACTGGGGGAAATCGCATGAAATTAACAGCTAACCTCTACAAAAAAAAATTCGATATATTCCCTTTGCACATCACTTCCCCTACCAAACATTTATTAAACACCATGAAGTCCAGAATAATACAGATCGGTCAGAAACAAGTTCAGCTCCTTTCGCGCTCAGGAGTTTTGCTCTTGGGTTGAAAGAGTTTTTTCCTTTTAAAAAACAACCACAAAAAACAAACTACCAAAAACTCAGCCCATTAATTTTAGGGTAAATTTACTAATCGCAGCCTTCCTAACTCTTGTCCGGCCATCGCTTGTTAGCTCTTAAGCTCAAGAGAGGCAGGGGCTTAGCAGCATCGCAGCCACCTCCCCATTTGCCAAACCGCAGACAAGAGCCTTCAACCACATTATGAGAAGGATAGTGCTGCCTGGAGGGTGGCACACACCCCGCGCCAGCCGATTGCCCCGTGCGGCGTAGCCCAACCAGGGAAGCAACTGGGGGCGGGGCTAAGAGGGAGGTGGGGCGGGTTTGGGCAGCAGGGTGGGGTTTGAGCTGCCATGAGCTACTCCGAATGGCGAATGGGGTTGATGGACGGGCAGACGTCAGCCGCCCGCCCCCGCCCCCTTGGCAATGTCTACAGCTTGCTGCCCTCCCCATTGAAGCATTTATTCCACTGGGATAGAGGCGGCTGGAGCGGCACTGGCACGGGCGAGCCATGGCTGGGATTGTCTATTTCACCCTCTTCTCGCTCCTCTGGGGGATCTGCGGCGCTGTCACCGGCTCTCGGGTGTATCCGGCCAATGAAGGTAGGTGGACAGGGGGGCAGCCGGGCTCTTGGCTGGGGCTCGGGGCTCATGTGTGCCTGGGGCAAGTTGCGGCTTTGAGCAGAGTTCATCAGCAGGGAAGAGGGGGGGCGAGGCGCTGGCACCCGGGGGCATTGCGGGCTGGGCACCCGCCCGCGGGGGGAGAGCTAGTAGGTGCAGAGTCCCTGATGCAGCGGGAGCTGCTGGGGTTGTGAGCTGGCTGCAGACGGGATTTGGTTCCCAGCAGGCTCGCTCGGCGCCTCCTCCGGAGACTTTTGTCCCAGCACTGGGCCAGTAAAGTTTTAGCCTGAAGCGGGCTGCTGCGGCGCGGGGCCTCCTGCGGCCAGATTGCCGCAGACTTGACATCTGCGCAGCCCCTTGCGTGTGGACTGGCTCCGCATACACGCGCGTGTGAGCCTGACCTGGGTTCCCAGGGCAGTGTGCCTTGCACTGCTCCCCTCACCGTGCGCGCACGCACCCCGGGCCAGGGACCAGCCCCCAGTAGTTGGAACCCGCTGGATCCGAGCGACTGAGGTTGCAGATCAATTAGTGACAGTAAAATGCGCCGCGGAGCAGTTTCCCTACTCTTCACGCGCCCCCTTTCTGGGGCGGTGGGATCGCTGCGAGAACTGGGGTAATTTCTTATTGATGAGCTGGTGGAGTGGGCGAGTGCTGATCAGAGAGAGGGAGCCATGGGGTATTCCCTGCCCTGGAGATGGAGGGGGTGCCGGTAGGAGGCGAAGCTGCAAAGAGTGTTGCATAATCGCATGGACCCACACATGCGCTCCCTGCAATAGACCTGGGCACATCTGGCTGCAGAGAGGTGCTGCTTCTCTGAGACTTCTCTCCCAGCCGGTGCCCGCTGGAATCTCAGCTCTGCTGCCACTGGCCCCCAGAGCAGAGGACTGAGGAACGAAGTCTTGTGTTAGTTAGCTGGGGATTTCATTGTCCTGCCTGCATTCCCCCTAACGCACCCTGCCTTTTTGAAAATTAAAGACCTGAAAGGAGGCTCTGTATGTGACACAAACTGGGCTCCCAGAGTTTAAACTTGAGAATGGAAGGAGTTGCAGATGAAAAGCTGCTGCTTGGAGCTGCTGTGGGTTGCTCTGGCCTCTTCCCCTCTCCCTTTCATTTCGTGTCTCTTTTTGATTCTCCTCACGTTTCCTTTTCTCCCCCCCCCTTTTTTTTTGGGTAAATTGGGTTGCATTGTTCCCTTTGTCTCCCTAATCCACCTTACATTAATCCAAATGGATGTAGGGGGTTTTTCTCCAGGGACAAAAAGAAGAATGAAGGGGAGTTTTGAGAAGGAGATAGCGACATTTTAAAATAGTTACAGGACTAAATGTCATCTTAAATCTACAACATCTGTCTGGAATGAAAGATGGACGGGTGCAAGAGGATGATTTTTAATTAAAGCTATTTAAAAAATACTCAGAGATTCCACATTTGTCCTTGTTGGCCATAAACAGGCCGGTCAATAATCGAGCTCTTCCTTTCAAACGGGGTTTGCCACTTGATTGTTACAGTTGGAGCCTTAATTTATAGTGGTCTTCAGAATCTGTGGTTTTGCAGAATCGCTGTGGTGAAAAGACCAATTTCACTGGGTCTGGTTTGAAGTCTGTAGTTAACTCCATATTAGGTGAATGATCTTGTATTCTTTGCATATAACAAAATCACACTACCTTTGATGGGAGTCTGGGGTAGTGCAAGGAATTGCAAGATTGGGCTACAGCACACTTAAAATCACCTGGTGTTCTGTTCTTTTTTACTCTTAGAACTGAAGTGTGTATGTATGTGTTCATTTATCTACAAATACAGATTGGTGAACTCAAAACATTTTTTTTTAAAGGGCAAACCCATTTTTCTGCAAATGCAGAAGAAACATCCAGAATGTGAGAACAATGTTATGGGACACTTGTGATGTCACAAATATGCTGAATGTCTAAGCAGTTTATTGAAGCCTCCTCCTAAAAAATATTCACCTATCTGTAAGTGATGTGAATATCAAACTGAAACAGCAAACAGAACAAATAAGGTGTTTATTTTGGTCTGAAAGGAGTCCCATACAAAGTCACTTGTGGCTTTGCCATATTCAAGAGTCAGGAATTATGTGATCATCCTAAATCTTAACAAACAGTACTTTCCCATTCTTTTTGTGTAGCCTAATGTAAAATACAGGGGTTACATAAATGAGTATTTGGGAGCTCATCATTTGCGGTATATCTTCTATCATTTCTGGTTGCCTTTGTTTTTTAATTGAGAATTATTCTATCTAACAGATGGGTTTGAGTACTAACAATGTTAGATCATCATCCTTGGAACAAATTTTAACAGTTAAGGGGGTTAAACTCGCTTTCAAAAATGCTCCAAGTTTAAAAGTGAGAGAAGATCGAGTTAATGTAGATATTCACCTAACTGAAAAAATTTTGGTTTAGATCTAAGTTGGATATGGTCATGTCTGCATGTATAGAAATGCTTGGGTAAATACTGTCTGTCATTTTGACCTTTGGCAACTGGAAATGAATCCATTTTTTTCTGTCTTTCTGCAGTTACCCTATTGGATTCCAGATCAGTTCAGGGGGAACTTGGGTGGATAGCAAGTCCTTTGGAAGGAGGGGTAAGTTCTGAATTACTATCTGATCAAAAGGGTAAAAGAGATTGATTAGTAAGTTTCTGCAGAGTCCTAATGTCTCGATTATTGTTGATTGTGGAGGTCAGATTTTTTCCATGCCTATAAAGTGAATTACACTTTGTTGGAGAAACCCTATACTCCCTTCGGATAGTTCTATCATTGAAGAACTAGAAACCAAAAGGGCAGAAAAAGGGTTTCAAAATTAGGAGATTGGTCAAACCATGGACTTAAATGCCTATTTAAAACTGAAATACCAACAAGAAATGTGATCTGGCGACCAAACTGAAATCCATCCCTGTAATTGTTATATCCATGGACAGTCTCCTTTCAGAGCAATTGCTGTTCTATTTCTAAATTGAGTGTGTGGTGTGGGGGAGAAGGAATCAATAGACAAGATACAAGACAGACCTTTCTTATGATGTGAAGGGACAGTAGTTTAAATAGATTTATTTCAAAGTGTAAACAACATTACATGGTTTGATCCCTGTACAGATAAACCCCCATCTCAGATTTTATTAGGGTTTTCTTTTGTACAGTGGGCAAATCATATGAATTTCTTTTGAGTACCCTATAAAAAGAGTAGTAAGCAACAGTATGTTATGTTTCAGATCATGAAAGGAAGGGTCACACGTTTTGGGGTTGGATTTAGGGAGATTTCAGCATAGTCCCTTGTATGCAAAACCTTAGCTGCTAATTTAAGTAAGTATTTGAAGGCACAAGGTGGCTGCTACCTGCAGTGTTCCCAATCAGGCAAGCTGCAGAGCACATCTTGTGGGAAGCTGCTGAGAACCCTCAAATCCCTCAATCAAGGACTATATAGGAGCTGAGAGCACTTTACACCTTGAAAGATTGGACCATTTAAGACTGAAAAAAATGTATCAGAACCTTTTTCTCTGCAGGAAATTGTAAAAGTGAACAATTTAAGAAAAAATGTTGGCAATGTACAACCTGCTCCCATCAAATTAAAATACACTCAGATCCTTTTTAAAAAACAAATAAGCCTTCTTAAATACAAATACACACTATTACTAAGTCAAAATGAGTGAAAATAAAGGGGCTGAAAGATAAGTAGTTATATAAGTGGATTCTTCCAGTGCCTTAATGAAACACACTGTAGACTAACATTCCACCCTGTGCCCCCACCCCCGCCACCCCTACTAAGAAGGAAAGGAAACAGTAGCAAATGGAAGGAATTTGAGGCTATTTATTTTAGTGATGCATTATGCATAAGCTTTGAATTAACCATAACATGGGAAAATGGAGGATTGTTTTGCCCCCCATTGTTGTTCTGCCTGAACTTGACTGCAGAACACTGCGCAGTCTCTGAGACTATTTTTTAAAGAGAGGGGGAATGATTGGCAGGCCTCTGGCGGTGTAGACAGCACACATTCATTGCTGATTGCAGGCAATTGCCCTCATCTTTTGACGGTGGGGAAAGGTACAGCTTTATCTCAGTGAGAGTCAGGCTTCCTTGTTAATTCTATACCCTGGAAAGGTCAATGATTCAGACAGAGCTTTTCTTATGCTTCACTAAGGGGTACCTACAGTGTAGGTTAAAATATATTAGAGTCTTTTAATAAGTCAGTAGCAGACTTGATGACCAAAGGAGCTCTGTATGTTTTTAATACTTACTTGATTCCCCCTCCCTCCCCTTAGTCATCTTTGAAGACTCCTCTCAAATTTGAGAAGGAAATGGGTACTGTTTTATTGTGGACGTGACTAAACTGACCTGTGTGTGTTCTATTTTTAAGCTGGTAGTGAAAAATTTAAGAGCACATGATATATCTGTGCAATAGAGTGCTTGGAAAGCATTTATTATAACTTCATAGGCTGCAAATTTATTTCAAAATAGCAGAAAAGAACACCCTTTTCTCTTTCTTTTTTTCTTTGTTCAGAAATAACCCCGGAAGTTCTATCCTTCCAGGCCAGTTTGTTTTCTTTTTAACTGTGTGTAGCTTATTGTATGTACTTAAAAAATCCTGTTTGATAGATCTACAACAGACCTTTAGATGTTAAGCATTTTATTGGTTTATATGAGGTGTTGAAGGTAAAAATAGGGTATTGACTAGAACTAACCATTATCAAATATATGTAGTAACTATGGAGGAAATAAAGTATTGCATTATAAATTTAATTAATGAATTACTCTTAAGTTTCACAGTTGAAAGAGAGGTTCTCTTTCCGGAATGCTTTCTGTGCACCATTAAACCATGGGATGAGTTGTATTATAAAAGTTCATTTTAAAGGGAAAGCAAAAAGACATTTCTTTGACCATACATTTAGAGTTGCATATAATCTCAAGTGATTGGAAATTTAGGACTCTAATTGTTTTCAGCTGCTGACAGATTTTAAAAAAATTAAATAAGAAACAGATTTTTTTTTAAAAAGGTCATGCATGTATTTTGCACTGAGGGCCTGATCCAACACCCACTGAATTCGACTTTAGTCTTTTCATTGACTTCAGTTGGCTTCAGATCAAATCCTATAACTACATCGTCTATTGTATGAATGTGCTAAAGGAAATTCCCATCCCCTCACACACTCAGAAGGTAGTGCAGGCCATCGGAAGATAAAGAGAATGGAAAGTAATGGATCATAAAAACAGCACTGTAACACAAAACTAGTTTCACGGCAGCTGTGAATTAAAGAACTCTATCTGGTTACTAATTCCGTGTTACGTTTTACATTGATAGATGACTTTCCAGTTTTTCCCTTTTCTGCAACATGTAGTGTGACATGATGTGTATCGATTTCCCACCTACTTCGCTCCTTTTTAATTCACAAGTATCTCTAGGTAGAAACTAAAATATTACCCTGTTTACTACTTTTAAGTCATGGTGCCACTGCTAACTGCCATAGATCCATAAGCAGATTCAACTGCTCTGGAGGCTTTTAAATTAAAGAGCACTTGCAAAAGAGCAACTCTGATAAAAATAATGCAGGATATTATATGCTGAGGTCCACGGTGTTAAGAATGTTGCCGTTTATCAAAGCAGCACCTTTAGTAGTTTTCAAAAGCATTTCTAGGAAGCTCCTGGAAAGTTGCATTATAACAATTTTCTGAGCATTACTTTCACGTGTTTCATTTTACAGCCTGGAATCTGAGCCAGACTGTAGCTTTTATCAAATACAAATGTTTAAAAAAAGGATTCCCCCCCCCCCCAATTCAGCAGAACCACGATTCTTTTTCTGAAAAGGAGACAAAAGAAGGCCACTGTGGTGGCTTTCTTTTCTTCATTATGTGATTATCATAATCTGTAACATTTTTTTCAAAGCTGTTATTCACCATTTCCTTTCTTTTATGGTATGTTCATCACACTTTTGCTGAAACATTGGTTCACACACATGGGAGCCAAATTCATCCTTCACAGAACTTCTCTGACACGAATGTAGTTAGTTACTTCAGGGATTGAATTTGCTCCAACGCGATAGCTGTGTTGCTTTTTATTCCCCCTACTTTCTGTTCCCTTCAGGAGAGGGAAATCCCTACATCAATGCAAGTTTAAAGCCTGCCTACAGCATTATAACATATTAGGGTTTATTAGACTGTAAATTTAACTGCCTGAGATTTCTGACTCCAGGATGGTATGAAAACAAAAGGTGGTAAATAAGAGTTTTTATTTTTGGTGTCAGGAAGCAAAGTTCTGTCAGTGAGTCTAATTAACGGACAATATCACATTCCTCTCTCCTTGTCTTTAACAATCCAAGGGTGAAATCCTGCCTCCATTGAAGGCAATGGCAAAAGTCTTATTGACTTCACTGGGGCCAGAATTTCCCCCTTGGTCTCCAGTAAAGCAATGCTCACAATAATAACTATCCATTTGTAACTAAATTTGTACTGTTGCCACTCCAATTTGAGGATGGTTTCGTGGGGGAATTTGATTGTAACTGGTTTTTGAAAGCGTAGAGAAATGACTACAAAAACATCCTTCCTTATGAAGACACTGGACAGGGACTCTGGAAATCTGGATTCAGTTCCAGCTCTGCCACAGACCTTCTGTGTGACTTTAGGCAATTCACTTACTCTTACCATGCCTCAGTTTCACATCTGTAAAATGAGGATAATTAATACTTTGCCTATCTTTTGATATTGTACTCTTTCCAGTGCAAGGGCTATCTTGAAGTATGTGTTTTTGCAGTGATTAGCAAATATGGGCCAGATATGGGTGGGGGCCTTTAGGGATTGTTGGCCTAGCTCAGTGTGATGTTTTTTTTGTTTGTTCTTAAATATATGTTCATTGGGGTATTTTACCAACCTATTTTTGAACGTGCTTTCCCTGTAACAGACTGCTTTTTAGGTACTTGCTTTAACACATATGACTTGGTTTAACGACTTTTCTGTAAATGAAAACAAATGAAAGCTGTGTGCTACCAGTGGAAGCAAAAGGATTAATTCTGTAGTGAAGAGTTGATGTACCTTTGTTAACACTGATGTACTTTTTGCTTTGATTCATCACAGTGGGAGGAAGTAAGCATTATGGATGAGAAAAACACTCCGATCCGCACCTATCAAGTCTGCAATGTGATGGAGCCAAGTCAGAACAACTGGTTACGAACTGACTGGATTCCCCGCGAGGGGGCTCAGAGAGTGTATATTGAAATTAAATTCACATTGAGAGACTGCAATAGTCTGCCAGGTGTCATGGGAACTTGCAAAGAAACTTTTAACCTTTACTACTATGAATCAAACAATGATAAGGAGCGTTATATCCGGGAGAGCCAGTTTGCCAAGATCGACACCATTGCTGCTGATGAGAGCTTCACTCAGGTGGACATCGGTGACAGGATCATGAAGCTGAACACAGAGATACGTGATGTGGGCCCGTTGAGCAAGAAGGGGTTTTACCTGGCTTTTCAAGATGTAGGTGCCTGTATCGCCTTGGTGTCTGTCCGTGTTTTCTACAAGAAGTGCCCATTGACAGTACGCAACCTGGCTCAGTTTCCAGACACAATTACTGGGGCTGATACGTCCTCTCTAGTGGAAGTTCGTGGCTCCTGTGTGAACAACTCAGAAGAGAAGGATGTGCCAAAAATGTACTGTGGGGCAGATGGCGAATGGCTGGTACCCATTGGCAACTGTCTCTGCAATGCTGGCTATGATGAGCACAATGGAGAATGCCAAGGTAGGACCAGTCATATTGTACTTTTCATAAGGGCTCAGTGTGGGTAATTGAATGAGAGATTAAAGTAAATGGAGTAACGCCAGTAATTAGCAGCCCCTGTGGGATGCAATGGGACAGCAGTGTCTAATGAGAGAGTGCAGTAGCTCCAGGTGGCTAGGCTAAGAAGTGTATAATACTGACAAAACAAATGATGCTACCGCAGTCAGCAGGAGGCAAAACGCATTTGCTAACAAGCACTTAGATTTGAATTACTTTGGTGTAGCCACCGAAACTGGATGCAAAAGTAATGCACTGGAGCCACCATCATTTAAAGAGAAAAGATCTCTTTTTCACAAGCAAAGTCTGTTAAGCTGAGAAAACTCTAAGAAGGAAAATTATTCCTTTTCTCCTTCAGGATGCAGTAGAGAACTTTGGTATTAAAATGGGAGAAGAATCAGTCAGAGAAACTTCAGTTTTATTTTGATGATTTTAGCTCTCCTGGAAGTGTAAATCTTTGGTGTTTCACTTGTTGCAAACTTTTGTATTAAATAACCATTTGATATTTGATACTGCTGCCTTTGTTAAATATTTTCATTTCTCAGAGGGTCTCTATTGTTGTCATTACAATGGAGGTGCTAGGATACTCTTAGAAATGCTACAGGCCTCCACCTCCCATACTAGGCTCTGCAGAATTAGGGATTAAAGTTCGTATAAAAGGCAGATTATCTCCAAAAGATTTACATTTCCCCCCTAAGATGTTACTATTATTTTATAAGTAAACTATTAGAAATCTTGGGCCTGATCTTCTAAACCCTTACTTGTGAGCATAAATAAAGATCAGCCTTTAATGGCTTCTTGAACAGATGAATGAGCTCAATCCTACAAGGTGCTGAATTGAGGATGCTTAGCATCTTGCATGATTGGGCCTTGTATTGTTCTTTAAGATGTTTGGAACGGTAGTTTTCTTCATAATGGACACTCTTCTGTTTTTCTACTTGTGCTTCTTTCCTAGGATAAGTTTAATATCTTGTGACTAAGAAATTGAGAGTGAGGTAATAACACAAACAACTGACAGCTTTTCTGCTAGACCAGTATAAGAAAAGAGCTATTTTTTCTTAAATGCCCTACTGAAATTCTTTTAGATGATAATTTACAGTCAATGTGAAGTTCATTGTTATGCGTTGAAATTAACGGTTGGCAGGAAAGCAATGCTAAGCACAAGCCTCTGCCTTCGTTCTAGCGTTTTCATTTGGAGAAAAACATAAGCATATCTTATCGGCCACAAAATTACAATGGGCTGCAGTGAGAGTTGAAAAATTAACAGCACAATGGCAGGACACTCTATTTACAGTAAATTACTCTGTCTTATGGAATGTTGTGAAATAGAAGCTTGGAACTCTTTGCATGTCAGTAAACATACAAATGTGGCTGATGTGGTGACTGGGGGCTATAGGAGAGCATCAGTGGCTGGAGCGATTTTATTATTATTTTGAAATGGCCCAATAACTTGTAGGCAAGGCTCCTTGACATTTTTACAATCCAATTTGTGGGAGGAGGAGGTGAATGAAAAGGGGATCTTAGTTTATTGCATGGAGATTATCCTGAGTTCTCTTCAAGGGCTATTGGGTCAGTAGTGGGTCACACTGACTGAGGCAGATCTAACACTTTTTTTTTTTTTAGCTGTTGGCTCAGAAGCGATGAGCTAATTGCATGACAAATGCTGTGTTGTTCCAGGGAACTCATTCTAGAGGTTTTAATGGTGGGCAGTACAGATGATTGGGCAGTTTTGGAATAGGTATCGGGAATTAATGTCTACAGACACATTCCCTATAAACTCTCTACTTGACCCATGAAAGCTGGAACCACAAAACCTGATTCTCCATTTCCTCAGCTAAAGAGAAATCTGATGGGGATCATGTATAAAAAGAGAAAGAAACTCTTGTGTAAAGCTAGCCTGTTGAAGTTATTTTCAGAGGATGCAAGCCATCAAGTAATTTTAAATAGTTAAAACCATTTCATCACTGATTATTTGTGGTTTCCCTCTTGGCATTGCCAATCCCAAAGTCAGAGTAGTTTACCAGGAAACTCCTCTGATTCATGAAGTTTACAATAAAGTTCACAATTCACTCTCTGTTGGTTTCTACTGAGGTTAAGGCCAACTAGGCTTTTGACATTGCTGGAGAAGTTTTCCCATTTTACCATTTCCATAGTCTAGTTAATTTTACAGTTCAGCAATTTTGCTTCTTTCACAGGTTTTTCTGGGGGGAGGCTTGAAAGGGGGAATTGCTTCCCAGGGATTTTGAGGGGATGGTGAGGGGGGGACGAAAGATCTTAAGTCTGCAAAAGCCTATAAAAAGACACCAGCGTATGATTGGAAACTTGCAAGCAGGTTCCACCCCAATTGTTTTTCAATGGGTCGACTGTGGCAGGACAAATACAAGAGTAGGTCAGAGGTCACCCATTTCCTCATCCATCTTCTTCCTGTGATCCCGAGGTCAGAGTTGATTGATTAAGATCTTAAAAGTTTGAAAAAGGCTTGGTGGGCAAGAATAGTTAGGGTGGATGGAGAGCGCACCCCTGTTGTTGTGAGATCTAACGCTGGTCATCTGCTGGAGACTTCAGAAGCCTTTGGGACAGAACTACACTTCCTCTTGCCATTCTCATCTCTAGCAGTGTATGCTAATGAAGGCCAAGAATGAGGAGACATGTCAGAGTTTATAAGGTGACGGCTGGATTGCCCCAAAAGCAAGTCCATTCCAGCTCCTGATTTTGAATAATATTTTGTGAGCTGATTTTTTTCAGTCTTTGGTGGGAGACAACCACATAGTGTTAAGCAACTCATCTTTCAAGGGTAATATATGTCTGTAGTTAACAGCAGTTTGAACCTGTTGAATAGTTGATGCTGAGAATTAGAACAGGTCAAAAAAACAGGATTTTTTTTTTTTGTGACAAGTATTGCAAAATATTCGCCCCTCTTTTGTCGGAAAATTTCTGACAAGCTCTCCTGGAGGATAATTGTTCTGCTGAGACCTTGTCATCTGTCAAAAATCAATGAAGGGGAAAAAATAACATCTTAAACTTTATGAAGCTCAGGAAGTTTCTCAGATATGATACAGTGGAACACTGGAATATTTGACACTGATGCACACAAACAAAGTTGGTTAGCTGAGCAGTCATTCTCCTATCATGATAGAGGTTTCAGCTTTAACACCCAGTAGAAAGAAGGTAAATTTAACATTGATTTTTGTCCTCTTCTCATCACCCACCAAGGTTTTAGGAAAGAAAAAAAGTCATGGGGAATACTGTTAATGAAACATTAAATTACCTTATCTTATGACCTATCTCAAGGCTAAGGTAATTACCCATCAAGGAAAGTCAACTCGTAATGTGGTTTAGATTTAGTTAAGCAATTTTCTTATCACAATAAAATGGCTGTCTATATTTTGGGAGGGGAGTAAAAGGAAAAAAATAGACCAATTATAAATATAATAGATTCTAACCATCTGGGATGATTCTGATGCTGTGAAATTACAAGTCTCAGTTTAGATCTGCCATTTAGTATAATATGTGAGACAATCAAGAGGTTTTTTTTGCTATGATTTGTATAAAGGTTATGAGAGCTAAGTGCTTTGTCTTCATACACACTTGCTGTTGTGAGTTCTGAACAGGCCTGTTGGCAGAAAATCCAACATCGTTTAAAATGTGGCTTGGAGCATTGCCTTTTCATATCCTTGCCATTTTTGGAATTTTCCTCCTACCTTTGATAATGGCAACCTTAAGAAGCAATCCCTTGAGTAATGTGATTGGTTTTATCTCTGTGGCTTTGAATAATGGCTGTGATCATTGAGAGAAGCAATTCATTTTATATCAGAAGATCAGAGTTTAATTATTGTTCCTTTTCTGTAACACATTGATTTGGATGCGGCCAAATTTTTGCCAAAATAACTTCACTGCTCTTTCCATCTGCACAAAGGGCAATCGTGGAGGTTACCCAGAGAGGGGAGAGTTGAGTTTGCCATTTAAGGTGTGCAAACTGATTTATTTTTTTGGCCGCAGAAAAAATAAAAAGTGGAAGAGAGAAGCTGCTGGGTGGGGGAAAGGGGAGTCTGTCTGAGCCAAATTAATTTAAAGACTTATCTCTATAAAATAAGTGATTTGAAAATATCTCCTTTAGCAGAGCCCACCACATCTTATTAAGATAGCTCCCGATATGATTTTGTACCACAGTGTGGTGCAAGATGTCCACTTAAATATTTGGCACACTTAAAATTCCCCCCTTAGATGTAAATCTGAAAAGTTCCTTTTAAAATCTTCCTTGGCACATATTTGTGGGTGTGCTTCCATTCGGAATCAGTAACAAAACTGTTATTCATTTATGTGAGAGCAGGATCTGGTCATTACATAGGGTGTTATTAATAAGAAGGAAGATCAACAAATTATGTTAAAACCAAATAAAGAAAGATCCTTTATTACTTTATTAGAAGACTGGATAGCAGCCCTTGGTTGTTTTTGTAAGATAAATTCTATTGATAAAAAATCTCCAGAACCTGGCTTGTGTTACATGTGGTGAGACCTAGATATATAGTCTTGCCTGTCGAGGGGTTATTTTATCGGTGTCTAATAACATGGTCCAGTGGTCTTAGATTTTATTGTGCTTTTGAGGAGGAATGATTAAGGAAAAGCTCAGCTGTACACTTGTCTCTTTTGAGACTCTGCTCCTCCCTCCCAACTTGTGATCTAAATATCTTCTCTCATTTCATCCCATAATGTTGCATCTTTTTATATGTTTTTGGGCAGCAGGCGAGATCATAAAGTTTCATGAATCCGAGACTATTAACATTCCCATGACTAAATGGACATTTTGTGAATATTCAGAGCCTGTTTTACCTCCCTGGGAAGCAAACATTTTGGTTTCTTCTCTTTACTCCTGTTGGAGACTAGGAAAGTTTTCTGTGTGAATGGGGATTGTCAACTGTCTGGCCAGTTTGCCTTTTGCATGCAGCAGATTCCTCGTTTGCATATTTTGTATACACTCTCATGCAAAGTAGCACACCCGTTTCACAAGGAGATAAGAGCTTCCTTTGGAGACACTGGCCAAAATCTCCTTCTGTTTAGGCAGACCTTGAAGATTTGGATTTCATGCAAATTAATTCTGTTTTGATTTAAGCTCTTTCTTTAAGAGATACAGAGTGCAATATTTGCACAGTGTTCATATTGTACCCCGGCTCTTCTCCTTCTGAATATGGCTGATTGTCACTCTCTACTAAATGCTGGAGCCCAGTTGCTCAATTCAAGTTGACATATGGGAAAGTGCTACACTCTAGTAAAACTCTCAGCTTGTTTGTAAACTGATCACTCATTTCAGGTGTCCTTTCTAGTGCTTTTTATTGAGGGAAGGAGGGCAGTGCATGTTGCTGGGTGTGATTTTACTCACAATATTTATGGGTGACCTTCTGTAGCTACATCTTCTCCAAGGGAACCAACTTCAGGAACTGGACCCAAAAATAAAAGCATAAAGTTGTGTGTCTCAGGAAGAATCTGATGGCCAGTTCAAATGGGGTGTAATTCTTTTGACTTGCCACAGAAATGAATTTGGCCCAGAATTATTAGTTTGGGGGATGGAGAGAAGTCAGCTTGTAGTGCTCGGATAAACTTAAATGAAACTGCTACATTTCTTTATCAAAAGAAAATAATCTCTGAAAAAAGAATTATTGCCTTCGGTAGGCTTCCTAATTAAAAATGCACCTATATATTGTGGTTTAAATAGCTTTCCCTTTTTAATTTTTTCCTTTTAACTTTACTTAAAATTTGCCTTTGGCCTGCAGGAAAGCTGAGGCTCATTAAATGCTCCCCAAACCCAGGCTTGTTTGGGACGGATTTGTTGAAAGTCTTATTGATTTAAATCAGAACACATGCTGCATGCATGTACTGTATTTGTTTAAAAAGCACCGTTTTTCATTTTGTGTTTTATAAATCAACAATATGAAGTTAGGACTGTGATCAGATTAGGGGCTGCATTCTATAAACTGAAAAAGGCAGGGTTTTTCATTGCAAATATAAACATACAATTTTAGATGTCCAATTAGCGTTTAACTTAAAGATAATTTCACAGGACCGTAAACTGCACAGTGTGAGACCATGTGGCACAAATAAGTAGAGGCAGGGCTGTTTAAAACAACAAAGGAACGTGCAGAAACTTTGGTTTTGTCCTGTGCAATACCTCAGGAAGTGAGATGGTGCTGTTCAAAGTGCAATTGGAATGGACTATTAGGGTTAAATAATACCAAGAGGCACTGTGTGTTTGGTATGTGCTTCATGAGTTAGTCATTAGAGCCAAGAGAAAATTCAGAGAGAAAATTCTTGCTCTTAGAATAGGTTTAAAGTAGTATTTTCATTATGGTAGCACTTGGAGGCTTCAACTGAGATCAGGGCCTTGTTTTGCTGTGTCTAGCACAAGACGGCCCCCTATACCAACACCCTTACAATCTAAGTAGACATGACAGGCAAAGTATGGGGAAGGAGAAGGGAGTAATGCTGTCCCCATTTTAATGGATGGGGACCTGAAGCACAGAGAGATTAGGTAACATGCTCAAGGTCATGTGGGGAAGTCTGTGGCTGATCTTGGAATTGAATGCAGATCTCCCGAGTCCTAGTCTAGTGTCTTAGCCATCAGGCCGTCTTCCTCCCTCAGACAGATCCACGCTTCTCAAAGGTGATCCTAGGAACAGTGCCCTAATATGTTACAGATTTCCATCTGTTTGAAATCTTAAATTACCATTTGAACCAAGTTAGTTGATAGTAATCTTTTCTCTTATATATGCGAATACACAGCCCCAATACAAGGCTGTGGTACAGTGTCTCAATTATCCAGATAATCCTGTTTGCTTGTGTTTTTAAACTATGAAGCGCTGGGTAATTATTCAATTCTTAATAGAAGGCAAATGGCAATGTAAACAATAATTAGGATGTTAGACTAATGCGTTTCAAAGCAAATTGGATTTTTTTTTTCATACTGTTCAGCATGAAGTCCTATAAAGCTAACAATTTAGTGGCAAGGAAACAAGTTACATTTTGTTCATATTTTATGGTGTTATCTCTTCATGCCTTGTTTCTGTGAATAACAGTTTGCCCCAATGAAGCTGCCTAGTCCAGAGCCAAATGTCGCTTTAACAATTGGCTTCCTGCCGTTTGCTGTTTGGCTACGCTCTCCCATGACTCCAGATTGGCTCTGTCTCCTTCAGTTCCAGGGGCTCAGAGGTTAACAGAATACTGACTTCCACCCACAATACTGACGAAAGGTAAATATGGACAGACTTGGTGCTTAGTTAAGATACAGTCTTGGCTGGAGAACTTATCTGCAGGACTTTGTTGCAGATAAATGGGCTAGATTTTCCCAGCTACTGTTCTTCTGAATTATAGATTTCTTAAAGGGATCTGATCTTCCCTTGTTGTATTTCCGTAATGAGAAACATAGCCTTATAAGTGCCTGATCTAGAATTCCATATCTAATCCCTCTTCACTTTGGAAAAGTTAAGATCTGGATCTAAACTCTTAGTTTCATCCAGTCTTTGTAATGGGCCAGAACAGGAACCACAGCTCCAAAAGCCCTGAACTTGGAGAAACCCCTCTTAACTTCACAGCTCAGGCTCAGTTTCATTTCTACCAGAAGCCCACGTGTGACCTGAAAACAGATGCAAAACACTCACTGCTTTCATTTAATAAACGTTATGTATAAGTAGCATAGTTCAGACTTTCCAAAGTCCATTAATTAAATCTTGTCAACATATCCATTCCTTGCATTGTATTTATCCACTGATTGAGCACAGTGCATGTTGGTAACAAAAGCATCAGTCAAGGAGGTTGCATCTTTCCTAAATATTTTAACAATGCCTCTGTCACACACAGGTGCTTTCTGCCTAACATTTGCCATGCATTCTCATCAGCGTCTGAATGAATGGGTTCAACAGTCAGCTCCGTTTCTCCATTATCAACATTTTAAGAAAGGTTCAAACATTCATCAGTATTGATGCTGTTAATGAATTACAGCAGTTTAATTGCTACTAGATTAATTTTTATCCTGAGAAGAGCAGGAAGCTTGGTTTAAAAATAAATAATAAAAAACAATGAAACTCTTCAACAGGTTACAAATTATAATTATTATTTATTTTTTTTAAAAAAGAAATCTGTATTAGTTTCAAAGTGTCTTACTTAAAGGGTGTGGAACAGTCCTTTTTTTTTAAATCCCAGAAGCTTCCTGCCAGGCCAGATTGTGAAAGCATTAATTAACAAGTCTGTCTTTCCAGACATAAAGCATATCTGGCTGGAGAGATGAAAAAAGTGTTGAGGAGGGCTTCTGTGAACTTGGTGCTTGAATTCATTGGTTTTCAGTTTTAAGTGTTTTCTGTAGTTGAAAAAGACATCCCCACTTTGAAAACAGTTTCCTTTTGAAGTGTCCAGTCTGGCAATGATTGAAATAGCCTCTAGGCAAATTAGCATGTTAAAAGAATTGGATCAATACTTTCCCCTTTCCCTCCTTCTCCCTCTCTCCCTCTCTCTCTCTCTCTCTCTCTCTTCAGAGCAGAGAATTTGAGCAGCACTAGAAGCCTCGTGACAGCTGTGCCAGTATGATTCAGGAGAACTGTCGATAATAGTATGGGCAACATGGATATACTGTGATCAAGCTGAGACAGCTTGATCCAGTGCCCAGACTCTTTCAAGGATGGCCATTTGAAAATGGAGTCAAGAGAAATTGACAGCTCTGGAAGGCTCAAGCAGCTCATATAATTATGGAGAGGATTAGAAGGAAAGTGTAGGGAGAAATAGGAGATCAATAAAGGGCACAAGTTGACTGAACTCCTCCTTAGATGTTGCAGTTCTCCATTTGTAATGCTTAGCCTGAGCATGTAGAAGATTTCTTGAACTGTTTTCAAGGGGCAAGTAAACAAAAATTTAAAAAGGGCTGGGGTCAAAGACAGCAAACTTCTAGGTAGTACACTGAAAAGTACTAGTTTACAGACTGCAGAACCCACTTCTGGTTTCTCTGTGAACATTATTTTATTTTAAGAAATGTAACCCAGTTTTCTGGTTGTTTGTAAGTTGCCTGCTTCTGTCGTTGAGAGCCAGGGACGCTTGAATTCTGATGCTGTCTACTTCTGCAGCCTTTGGGCTGTCCCTGCTTCAAATACTGCATCTGTCTTATGGGACTAACAGTTCACCTCCTTCCCTCCCTCCAGAAGTGCTTTGAAGATGTGAAGTGCTAAACATTATACAGTACCTCCTTACCAACAGGGGCATCATTACCTGAAAACCACTTCCCTGACAGCGCTGTGGTAATCTAATTAGTAAATGGTGCTTGTTGAAAATCATTGCTTTGCTTGTCCTTTCCCCAGCATAAAAAACCTCTTATTGATCCAAATTACATCCTAGTCTTCCTAAAATGTAGGAACCATAGTGGCTTCTCAGCACAGTCATTCCAACTCTCACAACCTTTGGATGATATTTACATCTGGTTGTAAATGCTGCAGGGTGGCTGATTGATGATAGCAGGAAAGCAAATCAGTCTCGTTTTTTTCTACCTGAAATTGTTTTGAATGACCTGTATATTTGCCATCCTACCCTCCAGCTGTGAACCTTCTGTTCATCCCATTGCCTTCACATACAAATGAGCTGGTGCGTTTTGCCCACTCAGAATTACATTACTGAATTTCCTCATTCGTTTTTTGTAGATTGTAAGTGTCCAAGTTAGAGCTAATAAGATCATTAAAATCAGGAGCTGGTCCCTAGATATAATCCAGTCACTCATTAATCAAGGGCTCTGCAGTTAATGACAATATGATTGAGATAATATTTAATGTTAGCAGTATTGCATCCAATGGTTGCAGATTGCATCCGACGAAGTAGGTATTCACCCATGAAAGCTCATGCTCCAAAATGTCTGTTAGTCTATAAGGTGCCACAGGACTCTTGGCTGCTTTTACAGATCCAGACTAACACGGCTACACCTCTAATGTTTGCATTGTTGTTGTAGCTGTGTTGGGTCAAGGATATTAAAGAGACAAGGTGGGTTGGGTCAATAAAAGATAGTATCTCTCCCATGATATTTAATATCAGATTGTCACAGTGCCACCTACCCAGTCTGACCTTAGGTTAGTTATTGCCTCAGTTTCCCACTCTTGGGCTCTCCAGTAAATTCAGCAGAGGTTTTCATGTGTCACGTAACACCTCCAGGGTCTAGGTTTGTTAACAAAGTTCACAAGGAAATGCAAGAACTCCCAGCCAGCTTTCCTGGCTGCCTCACAACACTTGGTACAGCACTGAAAGGTTTTTTGCATGAAATGTGTGCTACTGAGGGCATTCTCAAACCCTGACAGATACCCTCTGTTGAGTCACAGATGCACACAATGCAATGTTTGGCATGCATTCCCTTCTCGGTCTTGACTAGAGCTTTGTAATAACCAAAGAAGAGACTGCTCCAGAAAATCCATGCAGGGTTGTACATTGGACCCACTTCCTGCAGAGATGGGATTTTGGGTGTCGTGAATATCGAGTGCTGTAAATGGGCCACTCTTTTAGAAATAGTCTGGAGAGGCTAAAAGTGATGAATTTATGAGAGAACACATAACACCAGTCCTGTTTATCTACAACCACTTACAATATCGGAGGCAAAAGAGCTTTTGAACATGTCAGTAACATAGGGAGCAAGAGTAATTGTACCTGACTGAAACAGATGCAAGAGAAAGCCATACAGAGAGAGCTTTCTTGCATTTTCCTAAGATCCTGGTGCTGACTATGGTCAGAGACAGAATACTGAACAAGATGGACCTTAGATCAGATCCAGATTGGCAGTACCTGAGAGCAGAACTGAGGCACCTTCTTCTTTTCATGGTGGAACACACCAGGTTGTCATGGGAGTTGTGCATAGACCAGAAGCAGCCTGTGGCTTTATTAAGGGATTATTTCTTCCTCTTCCTGTTAGGGATATACTGTGTCAGTACTCTGGGTCAGCTCTTTGAGCGGGGCACAGGACCTCAAGGGACTGAAGAAAAAAGATGACTGTATACCATTTTTTTTGCTCCCTCCTTCCCTGGGGCTGCCAGAAGCTTGTTTGCTCCACAAGTTAGAACAGCCCTTGTGCTGGTGGCTGCAAGGTGTCATTTTGCCAGCCAGGTATTGCTGAAGTTCAGGAGTACTCCAGCCATGTGTCATCCCCTTGCCTTGCCATGTGTCAGGGGCCAGGATTTAGCCTGCGGTGTTTCTCAGCTTCTTTAAAGTTCATTTTAACTTCCATTTTTATAATGTGCTGTTGGCTAAACTTCTAGAGAGTTCATGATAATTTGACCTCTGAGTACACCTGTATTGAAACCTGGTTTTAAGAATACTCTTGTAACAGACTAATGAATGGGCATTTTTATGCAGGTTTGCTCAGCACTCCTTACTGGCTAAGTTGACTCTTGTGTAAACATTACCTCTTTATTTGGTTTGAAATTTGCCCTTTGAAATCCAAACGCATTCTGTCAACCACTACTCTCTCTTCCTAAATTCTGGATGACTGCAAAGAGAGAGATGGTTATGCAATTATTTTGAAAAAGGCCCTTGTTTTAAGGAGCATGGAGTAATTACTATTTTGTTGCCTCTATCTCGAATGAATGACAGTAGGGTGTCCTTCAACATTGCTAAATAACAAGGAAAATATGTGCTTGAAAAACCTTGAAAATTTGCAACATGTAACAGTTATCACATCACAGTAACCTTATGGTCGGGTAAACAAACATGTAGCCTTTCTTCCTCACAGCTTAAGTCCTCAAAGAGAATCCTCTCCAGACTTCTGGTCAAATTCTGCTGTAAATTACACCTGTGTCACTTTAATTGAAGTCAATTGGATTGCACAGGTGTCACAGAGGACAGAATTTGGTCATCAGAGGACAACCTGAATTAAATGGGAGGGTGGAAAGATAACTAAAAAGGTCACATCTAGGGTGTCTGGTTTTGTGTTGAAAGAAATATTTCTTTTTAAAAACCTGCCGTAAAGAACAACTAGATTTACCAGCAAATACTGGCATACACTCAAGTGGACTCTTAACATTTCTCATGTTTCCTGTGATGCCTGCAGACTTGAGCATTGGCATTAGGGTTCTCTAATCAATTTCTAACTGAGAAGTTGGCAGCCAGGTCTCTGTGGATTGGGAATGACTCATACCAAAGAAACACTGTGAAAATTAGTCTCCATAGCTCTGTATTCGCTGGAAAATAGCCTCCTCTTTTTCCAGATTTTTCAGCAAATATCATGTTGAAAAACTAGAAACCTAATGTAGAATTAATTTCATTCTTGCATGGCTAACTGGAGATGACTATCTGCTTTACAAAAACACTTAAAAAGACACCACCAATGTGGTTTGACCTGCCTTTTCTCTTTATGTAAGTTTGCAATGCCTTCATCATTCCCTTTTCAATCTATATCTGATTTCGCAAAATAAATTCTTTAATACCCTGTGCTCTTAGTCATAAATCTCACAAGTAACCCTACAAATAAGTACACTGAAATGATACAAGGAAATACAGTCTCTCTAAAGGAGCTATCATTAGGGGTCAAAATCTGATATTCCTACTCCCACTGAGTAGTACTTTACTCCACAGGCAATTCCTTTGGCTTCAGTGGGTCTGCTCAGATAAAGTACTATTCAGTGCTACTTGAGATATCAGAATCTGTGCACAACGCTGTGGAAAATATTTGAGAATAATGAAATACCTAGATGGTGTTCTTTTAACTAATCCCGGTCCAAATCCTGCCTCATGGTTACAATGGAATAATGGGGACATTAGCCCCCTGACTCCTACATTCCCCTGCCCCCTCCCCGATTGCCTTGGGAAGAATCTTTGTGCCGCTGGCTCCATTGTGTCTGCTGGCTGGCATTTCTGCTTTGGTGCAGTTAGGCCAGCAGCTACTTCCTAAGGTTCAGCCTGTGGGTTCATTCTTGGAGACTCTTGCAGGTTTCATGTGTCCGATCCACGTTACTGTGTTGATGGCTTTAACTGTGTGACCTGTTTTGGCTTAATATCACATTTCCACCCCTCTGTCCCCCACAGTTTTGTTAGCTTATATCATATCACATTGAAAAATAGCCTAATTTACATTAGCAGAAACATTTCATTTGCACCCAGATTGGTTTTAATGCGCAGCATGTGTATCCACTTACTAATCTAAGTAGATAATTAATAAGTAGATATCTACTAAGGAGATGTGGGCTGTACAGGTACAGTACCTATATCTGTTGGGAGGTGGAGAAGGGATATTAAAATTGTTTACGAGTTAGGGCTGTATCGGGCCTTGCACCATTTTTGAGTTATGATATCATTACCTGAGCTGTGGAAGCCAAGAAATAAAACCCTTAACCATGATATATGAGGAGTGTTTATGTCTTTGAAATATAGAGAGGAAGGAAAAATACACCCACAGCGTAATATATTTTTGCCCTGTTCCTGTGTATGTGTTTTCCATTAACACATATAGAATAGACACATCATTCATTAATGTGTACATCAGAGCATGCCTTCTTTTAATGATGCATTCCATTCCGCCAATAAAGTGTTTGTTTCTTAAATCAATGATTCAAGCTCATTGAAACAAACATGGGATTCGTTATCTACCTGGTAAGCATTGGTACAGGCCCCGTAATTTTTATTCTTTGCCTCACAATTTCCCATCACTTTCTTTGAGAACCCTTTTCTTGCCACTTTGGAGGAGGGTATTATTGTATTTGTAGCCAAATGAAGATTTGTGTTGGAAACACCAAACTGATTACTGAAGCAATATTGAGCAAACTGATTATTCTCAAATAGACCATTGGCAGCACTTATCTATTTCCGTGTTGGGAAGCTGTAACAGGGTGGTTTGCCCTTGGGCTGGAGAGTCTGGGACCCAGCCAGTCCTGATTACAGAATGAGTCCCCTATGAAGTCCAGGAGGTGGCTGCAACAGACCAGGGAAATTGCTCCAGTTAGGAAGGGATGGGAGGAGTCTGCTAAGGTAGGAAGGATTCTGACCAGACCAGGGAAGCTTCAGCTGTACCCATCGGAAGGCTGGAGAAAGACTTTTGAGTTTAATTTTGAACATTAAGTTAATAAATCAGATCCTAATCCAGACTGCTGTGATTGGACTGGGAAAACCATGTGTGGAGTTTATTTGGGCATCCAGGAAAGGAAACTGAGGTCCATGCAGGGCTGCCTTGAGACCACCAGAGGGCACAGTGAAGTGAGCACTCATCTACAGAAGCACATAGAAGACTTTCCAAGGATCACAAACAGCTGGTATCTTATGCACTCTACTAGATACTCTGTCATGCAAACTGAACACACTTTTCAGAATTAAATAATATTATTACAAAGTATCAGCAATGGGAGAAAGAAATTAAGTGTTTATAGACAAGGGAGAAAAGCATGTTTGCAGTAAAGCGTGGAGTAGAGATGGAGAGACATAAGAGGTATGTTGCAGTTTTCATGAGTTTTAGACTCTGACACTAGTGGTCATGAGATCATCTGGATAAGCCAGTACTATCAGAATTAACAGTCATTTTATCTGCTACTGTGTAGACAACAAACAGCACGAGGTGCTTGATTTAAAATCCACTGAAGCAAATGGAAAGACTCCTACTGGCTTCACTGTTCTTTGGATCAGGCCCCAAGTGCATATTGCTTTACCAGATACTTTGAAGTCTTAACTTTCATGGAGTCCCTTTATGCTGCTGGTAATTTGCGCCATTTGTACTTTGCATGAGATGTTCTGATGCAAATGAAATTAAAATAATAGTAACAGCCATGGCTTGTGCGTATGCACAACACAGGAAATTTTCATTTTGATGAACTGAATGGAAAAAGAAATTTGCTTTACTTGACATTTTCATGTTAGAGTGGACTGATAATGTTAAATAGAGCTGCAATCAGATGTATTGACAAGTGTGTATAAAGGGCTATATAAAAAGTGCCAAAATATGTTTTAATAAATGTGTAGAAGACCAATTGATTTTTGCAGCTTGTGCGTGTTAATGTACATTTTCTGTATGAAACACATTTGTCACCAGGTTTTTACAGTTCGGTAGATGTCATAAATTTAATCACTGTAATTGAACCTGAATTCACTACAGGCTTATTTACCAGATCAAAGAGTGACGTACATACAACACTTGCTCTGTTTGCCAGCATAAACTCATGGGTTTAGTGAAGTGCCAAGGAAGGACTGATAATCTGAATTATGTTAGTTCTAGCAAATGACAGGTTTTGTTGTTGTGACATGTTCTACAGATTATAATATTAACAGGTGCAAACCTCATATAAAGGATATCATAGGGCATGCAGTATGGTCTAGCTATGTAATAGTGTGTTATTTAGTAGTTCTGGATAAACGGATCAAGCCTAGAATGTACCGGTATCTCCATTCATATGATGGTTATACACAATGCACTTGACTTTTATTCATGAAGAAAGTTTTGTCAGCCAACTGTACCCGGATGCATTCACAAAGTATGAAAAACATCCCTTTCACAGAAAAATGCATAATAGGTAGTGTAATACAAGAATGATTTATAAATGTTTTTACATACAACGGGAGATTTTTTTTTATTTATGACTTTTTGAAATGTAAAGGGTTAGTGACTTATTTTTTTTCTCTTGCACCCCTGGCTGTTCCTTGACTCTCTTGCTTGGAATTACATTACTGTAAGTGGGGAGTAGCAGGAAATAAGGATAGGGGTTCATGATGCTATTCTAAAAGGGTGTGTCATTGGAGCAGGGATCGGCAACCTTTTGGGATGTGACTGGGCCATTTGTTTACCTGCCGCGTCCACAGGTTCCACCGATCACGGCTCCCACTGGCTGTGGTTCGCCACTCCAGGCCAACGGGGGAGGCGAGAAGCGGCGGCCAAAACACCCCTCGGCCCATGCTGCTTCCTGACGCCCCCATTGCCCTGGGATGGTGAGCCGTGGCCAATGGGAGCCGCGATCGGCCGAACCTGCCGACGTGGTAGGTAAACAAACTGGCTTACCCTGGTGAGCCACATGCCAAATGTTGCCGATCCCTGCATTAGAGCATAATTTGTAATTTGGAGGTAGTGATCTTTTTCCTGATTCTTATGCTAATCCTCTCGTCCTCCAAGAACTAGAAAGAATGAAGAGCTAAGATGAATTAATGTTTATGGAATTGTTGGTTTTGATTAGTAAAAGTGTTCACGATTTTTGTAAGCGAGAAAGCAAATCCACTGAACAATGAAAATTGGAAGCTTTTTTTGTTTTTGTTTTATATTGCCGCTCCTCTTGTAAAAACTACAAGTCAACACAAATATTTTTTACAGTCAACAAAAGTATTTTTGGGGAACAGATACTGGGTTGTTTCTCCGGCCTCACCCCAAAGCCATCCTAGGAAGCTGTAATTTAAGTATTTTTGAAAAGCATGGGATAGCAACTGCAGTATGAGCCTGATGCTGCATACCTTATATATGTGATTGGTGTGACTGACTGTAGTGGGCAGGAGAACTTGTGTGAATCAGTGCTACTTGAGCAAGTAAGGATGGCAACAATGTTTGTCTCTACCTGACACAGGCCATTGAAATTAATGGAAAGAGTTGGGTTATGGATCAGAGTTGGGTTGTGGGTCAGGTGCATTGCAGAACTGAGTTTGCATTGTGATAAATTGGTACATTTTACACATCTCTGGTGGGTTAAAAGTGCCATAAAAGACAGTATATTCTCCCACCAGGAAATACCCCTTTCCTGTGGTTTCTCTGAATGGCATCTAGGCCAGCTGTGTTGACTTTACAATGCTCTGCCCCCCTTGTCGTCCATAGACTAAGGAGCATGCCAGGGTATGGCTTTAGGACATAGCTGGCACACCAGTGCAATCCTCTATTCTCAGTGGATGCAGTGGTCTAGAGGGGTCATTGTAGCTGAGCATAAATCAGAGTAGCTTTGAAATTGCTCTAACTCAACCCAGGAACCAAGCAATTAGTTCCCTGCCATCCCCAGAATATGGAGAGCTACAAAGGTGGCAGAAATTCTGTTTTATCCAGGTTCATACAGTGCATCCATCATCATGATATCTGAGCCACTTCTGTCTTCTCCCCTCCATCCGTGTATTCAGTATGGCTCTTATGGGATGGAGACTCAGGAGCAGCAGAATGTGTGAGTATTTGTATCTTTTTAACAAAAGTCTGCGCAGATGGTTCAGAGCACAGGTGCAGTTGGAGTTTGAAGACTGAAATGATGTTAATTTCAAGTAGTGGGTCACAACACAATTGTAAGTAGTCTAAATGGATAGAGCAAGTGGTTTTCTTCAGACCACTTTACATGTTTGCTTTTTAGTCATTCATACCAAGGGCAAAAGCTTGCAAACATCCTCAGCGTTTCTTGAAGTCAGTGGGAGTGGATGGTGCTCAGCACCTTGCAGGATGACTCCTAGCTGGATTAATGCAAATTGTTGGCTACTTTGGACTACTTTGTTTAAATCCAAACTATAGCTTGGTCATGCTAGATGTGTTGCAGTGGCTGTACGTGCTATACATTAGTCTGTACTGTTTTATTATAAAGCAATCCGTGTCTCAAATAAGTATGCAGTATTGATGCCAAAGTATCATGAATATAGGGTTGTCATTGGTATAAAAGCTTCATAAGAAGGACAAATAACTGCTTCATTCCTGGAAGAGGAAATAGACACTGGCGGTGATTGATATTGACAAAGTATCTAGTTAATTTTTGAACCATTTGCTTGCATAGAAAGTTAAAAGCTGATCTCAGACTGTCCATGACATCTGGAGGATAAGCTAGATTATTAAATTTCAATCTATCAGTTTGTTTCATCTTTCAAGAGGACCATTCAAATCATACAGTGACAACCCTGGTGTTTGAAATTCACCTTGTGAGTCCTTCAGTGATGCCTTCCCCTTTTAAAGAACACACGTTATCTGTCTGAATTAGCAGTCCAACTGAGAACCTTAGTCGTCCCAAATTTGCATTCCAAAATAAATTCAAGCTCTTTCAGAATTAGTGCACTTTGATAGTGCAGAGTATATTATCAGCTGCTTTGTGCAGACCTTAGACAGTTTTCTCGAAACACCACCACACACTGATACCTTTTTAAAAGCATGCATTGTTTTTTAATTATTTTTTAAAATATTTTTTACAGTTTTGTTGTCCTGGGTTATTTCACTATTTTAAGCTCGTGACAGCTCTTCAGACTGGGACAATTTTTTCATTCAAATAGAATTGTAGAAGCAGAATTATCTTTTAAGACTCAAAAATAGCACTGTAGTAGAAACCAGAACAGTATTGGAAACTCCAAATCTTAAAAACATTTAAATTAAAAAAAAAAAAGTGTTTTTGTCTCTTTATCACTCATGTCATGTTTTCAAGCTTTGCTCCACAATCAGCAAGGCTTCAGTTCAGTTCTTTCTTTAAAAAAAAAAAAAAAGTTGAGGTTCTCACATAATCCAGTTGTCTCCCAGATCTGAGGCTTAAAAAAACATCCATGAGAGGTGGCAATAGTGATTTCCCTTGCCCATAATACAACACATGGTAGCCAGTTTCCATGTATCATTTGAATCTGATTTCCTTATCAGTCTTCTCAGGGCGCAGTACAAAGGCCCGATTCTCTGTTCATTTACATCTGTGTAACTCCGTTGATTTTAAGTCTGTTGATTTCTTACTCCTAATGTACATTGGTGTAAGTGTGAGAAGAATCTGACTTCCTATTTTTAGAATGGTCCCATTAGAGTAGTAAGCAGATTATTAAGATATAAAATTACTTTTGATTTTTTATGGATATATGGAGGTAATTATTTTTGTTTGTTTAGATTTCCTATCTCTAACTAATTATATTATCTCTTCCATAGGAAATTGCTGCTAGTTCTTCCATTACTGAACTGTGTAGTGCCAAAATTCCTGGAAATATTCAGATAGGATTTAAGACCCGGATGTATATTGTTTTATTGTAGCTTCAAAAATACATGAGCTTTTGGGTTGATTTATTTTCTTTCTTTTTGGAAGTAGAAACAGGCTTAATGCTATGCAGAATGTGCACGGTGATCAGAACTTTATAGGCATATGTAGTAATTCAACTAATGTGGAAACTAAACCTATGCGTGCCAGAGATTTAAAAGTGGGTTCTGATGTTAAAACCAAGCCAGCAAGTCATATTCTGTATTTGTTTTAACATTTTGTGGAATTATTTGTTGGTTGTTTAAAGTTCCCATAGCTATTAAATCCTGGGAGTGCACTGACATGACACAGTATGTGAGCTGTTATTTGTGGGGTGTTTCATAGACAGCTATTCTTTGACCTTGCCCGATATGAGGATTTTAGACTTCCTTATCTGGATTACTGACTGCCCTCTTTCTGTATCTCACTTTCACCTTAGCTTTCTAAAAATGCAGTGGCAAATCAGATTGCATTAATGGAAAATGCCATGCCCCAGAAAACAGCTTTAACTGCTGACAGAATGGACTGATGGAATCAAGGCTGGTAGGATACGCTATTTTTGACTGTGAAAAGGGCGTATTTTAATGGCTTGCTGAAGGTCCATGATGTGATTTCGTGTTCTTTCTTGTTAATCATTTTTGGCTGTTATTGACTATAATGGATGTTGTTAACATTTAAACATTTTATCAGACAGAAGTGTCTTCTTTTGTTCTAAATCTAAAACAGGTAGACGTTTGTCTGATCCTTGTAGTTTTCTAAAATAATAAATAACAGCTGATAGGGAGGAATTTGCCAAGATCTGTAGAAGTATGAAGCCAAAATTCGTTATTACACAAAAAGTATTTGGGCTTTGCACCAGCTTAAAAAGATACTTGTGCTAATCATCAGTTTGTGCAACGGTACTGCTTGTTCCAGCCTTGGTGTATGTCTCTAATAACATCTGATTCAGACTGATTCCCACAAGCTTTATGATTTATTACCCGCAGAGGCTGGAATGTGTGGATGTGATGTATATTTTTTACTTTATTAACACCTGATACTTTGTTTCTTCAAGGCAGTGCCTTTTCCTCCCCCCTTTCCCTCCACCTCCTGCTTCCAACCCACGCAGGTGAAATTTCATAAGCATTTAATCATTGCTCATATCTCAAGCATCTGGACACACCTTTCTAATTGTCATTTATATCCGACTGTCATTGCCTGTGGCAGTTACAGAGCTCACATTTCCACATAATTTGCTGCGAAACAGTTTAGTAAGTTACTAATACACATCAGCAAAGAAGCCCCAAGAATCTGAAGTTATGATTGTGCTCATTCTTGTATTGTTTTCAGGAGGGGGATGCTAAAAATCAGTCTCATAGCATTGCTGCTGCATATTTTGCACATAGGGAAGGATTTCGGAGCTAGAAAACTTTGACCTTGAATGCTATAGTTCTTTGAATTGCAAATACTTTGTTTTATTGGCTCTGTATGTGCAAGTGAAGGTGGATAAGTTCTGAAGCAGTGTGTTTAAACTCCCTGTTGCAGAATTTTGTGCACAACTGACTTATAAGTCAGCATTAATGATGCTAACATGCAGGTAGCTATTAAAGTATTTAGATGCTGAGGCTGCTGCTTAACAACAGGTCTGGGAAATCTTTTACTGTGACAGGGCAGCTGTTTTGTCTTGTGTACTCAGCCTCTTGTAACACTTACTTTCTGCATGATGCTGTGTGCTTACATGAGTGGAGGAATTCTCTTGGATCTCTGCTATTCTTGTTCTTTCAGCAGAGCAAACTGCAGATCAGAATTCTGATGGAGAGCCCAACATTTTCAATGAAGAACCTCAGTTCTCTTGCACAGCATTGAGATGCACTGAATCAGGACAGCATCACAAGCCTGGTTTTGAGGAGTTTTGTGCTGTAAACAAGTTGAACAGAGCGGTTGCTGCGCATGAATGACCCCCTTTGTTCTCCTTTCTCTATTAGTTTAAAGCAATTGGGAACTAGAATCCATTCTCACTTTGATTTGCACCTAGGTATCGCACTCCAGTGAAGCCCTGAAGCAAACATCCAGGTGATGGTGTATTTTTCAGTATGCAGCACATCAACTAGAATTGTCATTAAATATTTGTATGGTCAGACCTGGCTTTATGTTGATAAAGGTGATTTATGCCGGTGTTCCAACAGATTGATGTACCTTCTCCACTGAATTAGATGCAATTTAAAAAATAGCCCTTTTTAAGTGGCATGTTAACAAAATGTAGGCAGAAACATACAAATAATATAGGAAAATATCCATGGTTTCTCCCCATTTAGTGATTGATCTCAAATACCCAGTTAGTTTTGCACTGGCACAGTATAAATTTAGTGAACCATTATTGGCTGCTATTTGGCTTCACCTTTACGTGGAGAAAAAAACTGCATAGCGAATAAAGTTTGACACATCAGACATGCCATAACTAATTCATTGCAGTCACCGCTTTCCCTCTCTACTCCTCGCACTCCTAAACTGTGTTAGTTTTTTTCTGTTACTTTTTAATAGAAAACACTGTGTTTGTGTCCTCAGATGCATTTTTTAACAAATGAGCAGAAGCAAGGAAAACTCTTGTCTATTAACTAATTGTCCCTAAAAAATCAGGGAAATCAATGCTTATGTTGCAGTACTATGCACCAATTTTATTTGAGTGAATTTAGCAGGTAAATGAATGTTTCAAATAATATAGGGTTACCATGTTACAAATTTAAGTAAATATTACAGAGTTTATAATTAAACAGAAAGCCAGTGCTCTCTTTGCAGTATCCAGAGGGATAGTAGTGGAAATAACATTTTGGTAAATACATCGTATGAAAAATTATTTTCGGGGTTTGTGGACAGCATATGTAGAGATATATTTCAGATATGTAAACTTTGAAGATGTTGATTACCCATTAAGGGAAAATGCTACTAGTAAAGGAAATTACTGTGGGCATGATCTTGCAAACACATCCTGCTGGTCACAGTAAGTACTACAGTGAGTGGTCCCTCATTCTCCTTCCTCTACAGCAGTGGTCCCCAACGTTTTTGTGGCCAATAGCACATTCATGTTTTCAGAAGAGTGTGGCGGGTGCCAACAATTTTTCAAGGCTTATTTTGTATTTGTACATTAAATAATACAAAAACATCATATTTAGTATTACATAATATATGAAGCCATAAGATTAAAAAGGGTAATTTTACATGTAAAAGATATTAATTAAAGTATTCGGCAATTACTCTTTTCACCTTACAGTGTGAATTTTCACTTTTTTATCTACCTGTAAGAAAAATTAAGGAGTTTTTACAAAATAAATATCATAAACAGTTTTCATTGTACTTATTTTAAAAAAGTAAAACATTGTTGAACTGCTGGTCCAAATATATTTATTATTCTTATTTTAACATAGATAGCCAGTTATGGTTAATGAAAAATATTCTTTGTATTTTTACTTATATCTGGATTTCAATAAACAAACAAATATGAAAAAAATTAATCATACGCACTCATCAGCGCTTAATGGAAAATAGGTATCATTAATTCACGTGGTTTTTCTAATAAAGTCAGTGTGATTTTTGGCACTGCATTTCTTCAGCCAATTTTTCGTAGTTGGGAGAGTAGGATGATATTCCCATTCATAAAGCAATCACCAAGATGAGCATCTGTAAGTCAAGATCTGTATTTTGATTTTATGATGTTCGTTGTAGAAAACAGAACTTCGCATAGATAAGTGGAACTGAAATAAGGTTTTATTTTGTATGCTACATTTTTTAAGGCAGGAAACTTTTTTCAGTCAACCAGATTCCAAAAGTTTTCATCTGTTGCTTAGGATTTTAGAACAATATAAATTTGAAGGTCCAAAATATCCAGTTCTGCGTCTTCTGTTCTTACTTGAATGAGACTCGCAATTGATGTAGCCATTTCTGTTACCTCTATTTGGCAAGTAAAACGATTCACAAGAAAGGCAAATACAGGATCAATGATGGTTAACTGTTGAAATCTCTTTTCAGATTGTTCCAGAAGTGTTTGAATGTGGATAACAAATGGTGATGGGTTGAAATCACTGTCACATAGTATTTTCTTCATACTTGGGGAAATGTACGAGAAACTTTGTCTTCATTTGTGACATCCACAAGATCAGTTTTGCTTTGAATGATTTTACAGAACCTATCATTTGAGTCACATGTTTTGTCTTTTCCCTGGAGCTCAAGATTTAAAATGTTCAATTTGTCAGTGATGTCAGCAAGAAAAGCCAAGTCCATTAACCAGCTGGAGTCTTCTAGTTGCTCGAAGTTCTGATTTGTGGACTACAGAAGTTGTTTGATCTCTTCAATTAGGTTTAAAAACGTGCAAGAACTTTACCTTTGCTCAGCCATCGTACTTCTGTGTGCAAGATAAGATCAGATTATCATCAACATCTTCCAATAGGGCCTTAAAAAGTCAGTGTTGCAAAGGTTTCGCTTGAATATAGTTAATTATTTTAATAACAACATTCATGACGTGTTGAAAAGAAAGAACTTTGACGCACAAAGCTTCTTGGTGGATAAGACATAAAGCTTCTTGCAGTGATAAGACATAAAGTTCAGAAAGGATTCATTCTTCTTACAGAGTGCAATGAATCCATTGGCGCTGCCCCTCATTGCTGGTGCCCCATCAGTGGTGATTGCAGACAGCTTGTGTAGTGGCATATTAATTGATGCTGTGTATGATTTGAATAAATTATAGATGTCCTCACCCTTTGTTCACCCTTTCATAGGCAATACTTTTAGTAACTCTTCTTTTACGGTGAAGTCACTAAATACCATCCTCACCATAACTGCCAACTGCACTGTATCCGATATATCTGTCGACTCATCAAATAGCAGTGAAAACCAGTCACATATTTCCAAGTCATCCTTTAGCTGAGTTTGCATGTCGCTTGAAATTGCATGTATCCTCCTTGTAAATGTGTTGTCTGGTAACTGCAAGTCTTGTATTGACGACAAAATCTCATGCTTGTTAGGAAATCCTTGAAACAGGCAATCAGCACCAGTCAAAAATGCTTCCTTCAACAATTCACCATCTTGAAAGAGTTTTTTCTTCTTTGCGAGCAGACGAGCAATTTTAAAGGAAGCAATAGTAGCACTTTTAGACTTTACCACTTGTCTAGTGAAAACAGATTGCTGGGCTGATAGGTTTGATTTGAGCTGATTAATTTTCTTCTTTCTCAACTCAGATTTAAGTGGACGGCTAATGTCAAAAGAGCCATGATTAGTTTGGAAATGGCGTTCGACATTGTGTTATTTTGGCACAGCAACAGCACCCCCGCACAATAAGCAAACACATTTCTCTTTATTTTCAATAAAACAATCGGATTCTTCCCACTCTCTGCCTTGAAATAATACGTAAGTTGTCTTTTATTTGAACCACTCATCTTGGGGCAAAATGTTAAAAAAATAATAAATCACAAAGCACAAGAAAACAGCAGTATCAGTGCAGCGGAAGAATACTCACATACAAGTCTGGCTCCAGGAACCAGTTGAGCAAGCACGTGATTGGGACAGTACATGCTACGGGGCGGCATTCCCTGCATTCTGCAGAGTCGGAGCATTTTTTTTTTTGCCAGCAGTTCTGGGTAGTTCAGAGAGAAGCCGCAAGGACAGAGAATACTGGCGCCCGCAGTGTGGAGCCCTGGAGTATTCTGTCCCCAACAGGCGCAGGGCCCTGGCTTCTCTCCCCTGCTAGGCACTAGGCGGGCCCTGCGACTGCCGGGGACAGAGAACACCAGCGCCTGCAGCCCACAGCCTGCAGCCCCAGAGTTCTCTGTCCCCAGCAGACGTGGGGCCCTGGCTTCTCCCTGGCTTGAGCTGCGGCCGTGCGCCTGCTGGGGACTGAGAACACCGACGCCCGCAGTCTGCAGACCCGGAGTTCTCTGTCCCTGTCAGGGGCGAGGCCACGGCTTCTCTCCGTCTTCAAAGCCAGAGAGAAGCTGCAGCCCTGCGCCTACCGGGGACCGAGAACACCAGTGCCCGCAGTCTGCAGCCCCGGTGTTCTCTGTCCCCAGCAGGGGAGGGGCCGTGGCTTCTCTCCAGCTTCAAAGCCAGAGGGAAGCTGCAGCCCCGCACCTGCCAGGGACAGAGAACGCCGTCACCAGCGCCTGCAGCCTGCGGCCCCTAGAGTTCTGTGTCCCTGGCAGACGCGGGGCCATGGCTTATATCCCCTGTTGGGCACTAGGTGGGCACACAGAAATGCCCCGGCGGGCGCCATGGCACCCGCAGGCTCCATGTTGGGGACCACTGCTCTACAGGCTCAGCCATACCAATATAACGTGTTTTTATATCACTAAAACTGTCTCTACAAGGCGAGGGAGGTGGGATAGCCTGTACTGTTTTAACTATCCAGTACAGCCACAGAAACTATACCAGTATAATTAAAGCAGTACAGCTATTTTGTGTGTGTGTGTGAGAGAGAGAGAGAGAAAGAGATCTCACTTTGATATGGATCAGAGAGAAAGAATGCTAAAGAAAATCAGTAGCAGTCTGTCCTGTGGTAAGCAGTTCAGCTGGTAGTACATGTTTGCAGTTTGGGGTACCCAGGACAATGCAATGCTTTGTACTAATGCAAACCTGCCGTTGATGGCAATGGGACTTTTCACCTGAAAAGAGCAGCAGCATCAGGTCCCAGTTAATGAAATGGGAAGCGAGCTGTTTTTTTGGTAATCATTTTCTTTTTCACAGAACAATAAAATTTTCTAGCTACTGATCTAAAAAACTAAATATCAAAATCTCTGCTTACAATGAGACTGATAACATGAAGCATTTGCTCTTTCTAAGGTCACTGTGCTTCTGTGAAAACAGTGTTTTGTGTAGTGTTACTTTGCATCTTCACAAACTTCACTGAGTCCTAGAGTTTAAGACCAGAAGGGACCACCAGATCATCTGACCTCTTGTATATCACAGGTCACCAGCAGCACCCAGCACTCACACACTATACCCAACCATGGAAATCAGACCAAAGGCCTTGGCTACACTTGCGAGTTACAGCTCAATAAAGCAGCCCTGGGCACCCTCACTCCCTGTCCACATTGGCAAGGCATGTAGAGCGCTCTGACTCCGCAGCTACAGCGCTGCTGGTACTCCACCTCGGTTAGTGGAATAACGTTTGCTGTGCCCCCACTGGAGCACCGCGGCGCAAGTGTGAACGAGGTGTTGTGCTGTGATCAGCCTCTGGAAACATCCCATAATCGCCTTAAGTCAAGTGTCCACTCTTGTCATTGTTGTGAAATCGGGGCTTCAGGAATGTGGAAATGCCCTTTCAAAGCTCCATACTGCTGCTTATCAGCTCCGAGAAAAGCAAACATTTACTGTTTGCTTTGAGTGAGTGAGAGAGAGGTGGGGGGCGGGGAGAGAACGGGGGTCTGAACTTACAAGACAGCCTGCTAAGACACTCTCAGCACCCCAAAACCCCACTCTCTCTCCCCCCACATACACACAAAACACTCCCTGTCACACTCCAAACCTCGCCCCCCCCATTTGAAAAGCACGTTGCAGTCACTTGCATGCTGGGATAACTGTCCACAATGTACCTCTCCCAATGCCACTGCAAGTGCCGCAAATGGGGCCATGCCAGTGAGCTTGAAGCTGTCAGTGTGGACAGACCGCAGTGCTTTACCTACTGCGCTCTACAAAGTCAGGTTTAACTCACAGCATTCTACATCTGCAAGTGTAGCCATGCCCAAAGTATTACAACTCTCAGGAGACTGGATGTGTACCACAGGCAGAGAATAGGAGGGACTGAAGTGCACCAATGTCTAAGGCCTCTGCAGTGACAGGAAAGTAGTTAACTGTGATATGCCCAGATAATCCTGTCAAGTGACCTGCACTCCATGCTGTAAAGGAAGGTGAAAAAACCCCAAGGTCACTGCCAATCTGCCCCGGGGGAAATTCCATCCCGACTCCACATCTGGTGATCGGTTAGACCTTAAGCATGTGAGCAAGAACCAGCCAGGCAAGCACCTGAGAGAAAGCAAGCTCAGTGCCATTCAGAGACCTGGCTCTCTCAACCAGTGTCTTCATCTCCAGCCATCCTGAGAGCTTCAGAGGAAAGAGATTATCTTAAAAAAAGAAAGAAAACTGGAATACATTAAGTGGAGGGAAATCTCCTCCTGACCCTTGCAGGTGGCCCAACTGGAACCCTGAAGAACATAAGACATAAACCAAACGTGAGCCCCAGGACTGCTGAGCCCTGCCCGCTGCTCTCACAAATAACCCTCCCATACAATCATACTTATAGATTTGTCCAGCTCTCTCTCAAAGCCAATTAGTTTGTTTGGCCCCACAACGCCTATTGGGAGGCTGTTCCAGACCCTCACCCTTCTGATGGTTAGAAACCTTCTTATAATTTTCCGCCTGAATTTGTTCATGGCCAGCTTTGTTCTTGGGCCAGCATTATCCTTTAGCTTAAATAGCTCTTCACCCTCCCTGCTATTTACCCTCCTTAAGCATTTATAGAGAGTAATCATGTCTGAGAACAGCACATCTGAGGTTGTGTACACTAGTCTTTTAAACTGTCTAGATGTCTTTGCACACATCTCATTGCAGTAGTGGTACTGTATTTGAAGTTGGGTTCATTTGAGTTTGGTCACAAAGTTACATAGAATGGAGAAATATTTTGTATAAAATTTCACATGGATTTGATAACAATCCTTCAGCAGGTAGATATATAAAGCGAGACATCTTGAAAAACATCTGCGGTCTCTTGGCAGAAATCTGGTAGCAGATATTTTTCCATGTGAATTTGGCATCAGTAAGAAATTGAAATATGTGTTTCGCAAGTGACACTCTTGTGCACACAAAAGCTAATTTATTTGTTTTGTTGAGTGTAAGGTTACCCTGTTAGTGATACACTAAAGCCTCATTGTGTAAAGCGGTCTTATGCACAGTTGGGATGTTACTGATAGCATTCTGTTAATCACTGCAGCAAAATTAAGTCTTAATATGGGTTATTGTAACTAGATAAAAGTAATGTCATAAGAACTGTAAACTGATAGCTTTAATCACCTCAGAAAGACACCAGGCCAAATTCATAGGTGATGTGAGTTATATATCAGTAAGTAGGTATATAGAGAGTCTGAGAGTATCACAGGGCCAGATTCTCAGCAAGTGTAAATTGTCACGGCATCATTGAAATCAATGGAGCTTGGACCAACTGAGAATCTGGCTCTTAATGCAGTTCTGCTCTGGAAATGACTCTGCAAATGGTTTTCTGGGCTTCCATGTTTATTATCTTTTACTAATTTCCATATCAATGTATGTCTGAACAAGTTGCTAACACACATCAGTGATGAAGCCCCCAAGAACCTAAAGTGATTACTGTACTCATTCTTTTTTACCGTTTTCAGTAGCTGAGTGCATTCCTTGGCTTACAAGTAAAATCATGTTTTTTTCTGTCAGCCCAGCAACATCAATCATGAGTGTGAAAGTCCACCTGGATTCTTTCCTTTGGTAACACAATAAATTATCATCACCATCATCAGTAATAAAAACTCTGTAGATCAAACTACATCCTGACTTACACCTGTGCAGCCTCATTGTCTTCGGACTATGCCATCAGTGACACCTGTGCCGTCCCAGTGTACCATCTTTGGGTTTGCACAGGTGTCACTGACTCGAATGTGATAAACAACTATATTTGATGCACAAGAAGGGAGAGCATCTTTTTCACTTGCTCATGCCAGCAATCCATTAACATTAACCAGCACCTTGAGAACTCTGACATTGCATTTTAATTACTTAAATTGTGAGGTCATTCTTTGTGTGTGTAGCACCCAGCACAACGGGGCCTCCATCCCTGACTGGAGCCTAGGCGCTACTGCAGTGTAAATGTTAAATATTGACTTTGGTCAGGGAACAGGCACAAAAGCTGGTATCTTGGATGTCTCCATCCAACCTTCCATTCACAGTTCACATTTCCATTAACTGATTGTTCTGTTTGCATTAGGAATCTTATTAGAATGGCTTGTTGAAGACCAAGCCAGTGAGGAAGAGAATGGTGCCTCATCTTGTGAGATTCGGGCCTCATGCACATTAGCAGCTGTTTTTCTGAAGGTTCCCACTTAACCCTATATATTTATTCACATTTGTTGTAATGAAAGCGCCCATCCAGTGCTCTAGGGGGAAGCTCAGTTCAACCATTTTCAAATCTTACCAAAGAACTGGGCACAATTCTGCAGGCTTCGAATTGCCAGAATTGTATTGTCAGCCGGCTTATAAATCAGTACTTAATCTGGACACTTAAAACTAACTGTCAAAAATATGGCATCCTTTGCTGAGGCAAAAAAGGGGCTCAGTGTGAAATTCAGGGTCGTAGACTAGTCAGAGATTAAATCAGGCCCATATTCTAACTCCATGTCTCATGAATTTCCTACAGTAAAGACTGATTTGGTCAGAGTCTAGCTGGAGAACTTGTTCTTTTTTCCTAGCGCTTGTTGCCTGGGCAGGTAGCACTGAGTGAAGAGCTCCACAAATCCAATTCCAGCACCTTTATTTCCCTTCCTTATCCTCTGCAGGAGGCATGTGTGGGAGGGGAGAGCGTTTTCACTTTGACGGGGAGAGGTGCAGTCCTTACACAGAGAATGCTAGAAGACAGAACAACAATTAAGAAAATCATTTTGAATGTGCATAAAACATGAACAGAGACAGTACTAATGTTTTATATTATGCTGGTTACAATACTTTGTTGCTTTCCTGCTTTTTCCAGTATTCTGAGTGTGCCAACTTTGGTGCCTCCTTCCATATATCACAGTGCTCAGTTTAAAAGGGGGTTAATAGTACCAGAGTTTCCATTCATGACATAACAGATTGTCTCAGGGTTACAAGTAATATATTTCTCCCCAAATAACTTCCTGCCTCGCTTTTTGCTTATTTGTAGCAAAGGACTGTCGCAGGGAAATGAGCATATTCTCACATTACTTGATAATTTGCCAGGCATCGCTGAAGGTGATTTATAATTTATACATGGAAGGGATTCGCCGATCTCATTAATTATCAGCCAAACAGCTAGATAAACACACTTTCAACTCATCATTCTAAATCAGATGTACTTGAAAGGGCCAAGGAATTCACCTGCAAGGGCTTTTGGCAGCCTGTGCTTTCCCAGACAACCAAAGTATGACAAAAGAATGCAAAAGCTGCCAGAATGCATTCCACCTTATAGCTACTCAGAGGTGGGAGGTTTCATCTGCCCTTGCTATATTGCTCTTCCTGGCTGAAATAATCTTCAACGGGATCTGATTCCTATTCCTTTTGATTCTAGTGGGAGTGAATTTCAGAGATGGGAATGTGAAGCCCTTACAGGATTTCCCCTCTCTGCCCTCCCCCACCGAGCATTCTGCTGAAGCTCTGTGATATAAAAAGCTGGTGAACTGAGACTCTACAAGCTTCACCATCATAGTCATAAGAGAAGACACAGATATGTGTATCACTTCCCTTATATGTCCCTTTTTATCTGAGGATCTCCACGTGCTTTACAAACATTAATTAGTTAACTAAGCCTCCCAGCATGCCTATGACATAGTTATTATGCACAGTATGGCCAATTTTCAGATACATAAACTGAGGTAGAGATTAAGAGCCAGAATATGGCTTGCACAGGGGAGAGAGGGTTTAGTTAATCCACCTCCCTTTCCACTGTGATCAGCCTGCGTTAGGAAAAGGAGCCACAACTATAGCTCCTGTGCTCAGGAAGTGACCTGAAACTGGTCAAGGAGAAGGCTGGGCCATGCTTCTATCATACACCAGTTAGACTGGGCAGACTGTGCAGTGAAAGCTGTACTGTCCTTTCAGGATGTAACAGTTTGCTCACCCTCCATCCACATCAGGAAAGGATTATGCAGGGCTGTGCTTTAAAGGTATAATCTAATCCGTAATGACAAAGCCAAAAATAGAACCCAGGAGTCCTGACTCCTAGTTTCCTGCTCTAACCATCAGATCATACCCCATTTCAGGAAAACCTGGCTAAGAGAGAGTGTCAAAGCTGAAAAGCTCACATCATGAAATTGCAATATTTGCAAGATGGACAAATTGTGGAGCAGGTTTTCAGTCTCCTTTCACTGATCTGACATGTATAGGACAGAATGGGAGAAGTCACATGTGGAGAAAGCCTATTAAACTGTTTGAGTCCATCCCTTGCAGCTGCAGGATGTAGTCCTTTGGTAAAGAACATACTGGGTATTAAACTGATAGTGAACTTGATCTAAGCCAGCAGGCTGAGAATGAGAAGTTTGTTGCTACAGATGAAAATTGCACAGAAATGTAGAAAAATAATGTGTCTGCATGAGTCTTAGGAAAAAGGGAATGAAACAAAAAGCAGCTGTTTTCTTACTCGTTTAGATTAAACTGTGTGATGTTTGTTAATCTTTGCATCTGTAATGAGCTAGTACTGATCATGCACCCCAAATATCAAAAGGTGAGGAAAACAGAAGCACCTCATCAAATGTATGATCCTCTCTGAAATGTCATAGGTAATCAAGTGTGGATAGTTAATGGATTGTGATTTGCATGCCACCATTTTTACTGATGGTACATTAGATAAGAACTGATAGTTTTTACAGGGATGCTTATGTGTGTCTTTTAGAAGTATGTCCATCTATTTGCTGTAATGTTGAAGAGGTTTGTTGCTTAACATTGTGGTTAATCACGATTAATTTTTTAAATCCTGATTAATTTTTTAAAATTAAGTGCGTGAGTTAACTGCGATTAATCGACAGCGCTAATATATGTTAATGCCAAAGGTAAAAAAAATAAATAAACGAATGAACATGACAGTAGCATCTAGAGGTTCCCATTTGAAATCGTGACCCCATTGTGCTGAGCACTGTACACACATCTAGTAAGGGACAGTCCCTGCCACAGAGAGCTTACATTCTAAGGCCCTGGTCCTGAAAACACTTATGCATGTGCTTTGCTTTATGAACTGTTTGTAGTCTCATCACTGTTAGCAGCGTGTAAAATTAAGTACGTGCATACATTTTTGCAGAATCAGTGCCTAAATAGACAAGACAGACAAAGGTTGAAAGAGGAAATGGGAACATGTAGGAAAAGTGACTTGACCAAGGTGTCATAACAGATCGATGACAAAGCCAGGCACAGACTATAGTAGCGGTTCTCAACCTTTTTCTTTCTGAGGCCCTCGTCAACATGCCAGAAAAACTCCGGGGCCCAGCGGGGGTGAGTGAGTGGTGGGTGGCTCCGGGCCAGGGGTGGGACTTCTGTTTCGGGGAGGTGGGGTGCAAGGGCTGGTAGGGCTTGGGCCAGCTCTGCACAGCGTGGTCCAAAGAGGGAGTGCCATCTCCACCCCCTGACTCACCTCAGCAGGCCACCCACCTTTCTGGGGCTATGTGCTGGTGGCTACTCCTCGAAGGCTCTGCTGGGGCCCGAGCTGCCTTTGGCTGTGTGAGCAGGCTGAGGAAGAGGAGGAGATGGGGGGCGGGTGAAGTTGTCCTCAGCATTACCCCACTCTGGGTAAGGTACTGCAGTTTGCAGAGCAACACCCTTGTGCCCCCTTAGCTCTGGCCATGGGCTCAAGCACCACCACTCCTGGCTTCACGTGGACAGGGCAGAGCTCGGGGTTTCGGCTTGTCACTGCTCCTGGCTGCAGAGCAGGGCTCAAGGCTTCAGTCCCACGCCACTCCTGGCTTCAGCCCCATGGCGGGAGGGAGTGCCAGAGCTCAGGGTTTCAGCCTCATGCCACTCCCTGCTTCAGCCTCCGCAGGCAGGGCGCTGGGGCTCAGGGCTTCAGGCCCGCACGTCTTCTGGCTTCCACGGGTCCAGCTGAGAGCCACTGGGCTATAGGAGTCCTGCTTTCCAGTCCAGTGCTCGATCCACTGCATCATGCTACCTCTGTTGACCGATAGTTTAAAATCCTAAATTAGTACAAGTAAACAGTGTCCTTTTTTTAAACAGTCGGTTTGCCTCTTTCCTTCCGAGGCAGCTTTGCAGTGCACTGTGAGACTCTGACTTTGGCCTGGGATCTGCTAGTCTTTGTAGAGAGGACTGTAATTTTCTCTGTTTGTACAGCACCTGTCACGGATGGTTCCCAATCTAAACCTAGTGGGCCTCCAGGCACTATTGCCATATGAGTGTTAAATTATAATAATGGTGCAGACCCTTGAACTTATGTGGAGTTCTGCTGTAGTCAGTGAGATTCTGCCTCGGGATAGAGGTCTGTGCTAGAGGATCCGGGCCATGGGTCAAGGCCATAATTATTAAAAAGAATAGTCAATTAAATTTTAAGAGTCATATGATTTCAAACAATTTCAGATTTCTTACTACTTCATATGAATTATTGGTGCACTTAAAAATAATTATTCATACTAATATGTATTGGACAGTCTTCTGCTATTTTATATACTGTATTAGCAAACTCCCTTTTTTTAAAAAAAAAATTTTTTTTAGACATCTTGTTCATGACAGCTAATGCTTGTGTGCTTGTGTCAGTAGCAAGTGGACCTTTTAAATAATACTGTCAGGGCTAAGTGTTAGGGCTTCCCGTTTCAAACTGCTCAAACTGCTACTGTGCTTTATCACAGACTTCATCTAACTTTGGAAATTTAATTGCCTTTTTACAGAGCTGTTAAGATTTAAGAAATGAGAGATAATGCCAGGCTGACTGGCCAGTGCTTGGAGATATAGATCTCCATTCCCATCAGTGCTTTTCACTGATTGGGGAGGGAAGCTTGTAAGCAGGTCTCCTGACAAAAGGATTAGAGCTTGTTAAAGTGAACATTCAGCCAATTAATCAGCTTTCACCAGAGTATATTGTAAAAATTTAGCTAGTGGTTTGTCCTGTAAATGTTCGCATCTTCCGCTCGTAAAATAAAAATGGCATTAATTTATGTTTAAAAACAAAATAAAAAAGGGTGTTGTGTACAGCCTTAGCTGCTTCTTTTTCCACTCCTGCTCAAAGGAAACTGTCAACTTTTTTTTTTTAATTGACTAATTATTTGAAACTGACCTTGGAATCTCAACAGCTCCTGAATCGTAGAAAAAGGCTACTAAACTTCCAAAGTCAGATGAAGTCTGTGACAGAGCACAGAAACAGCTTGAACAGTTCGAAATTAGAAGGTTTAATACTTAGCCCTGACTGTAATGGTTTAAAGGCCTTGTTGCTACTGACACAAACATCAGCTGGTATTTAATTCAGGTCTGCCTTAAAAAATGACTAAACCACTCATTTCAAACAGTTCAGTTTTCTGACAGGGCACCCTTTAGGTGTGGCCTGCATTTATTATTTAAATCTTTTTTAACAAAAAATAGTTTCTGAGAGCTTTTCTTCTCTTTTAGCCCCCAATTCAGCAATCCAACCCTATTCAGCAAATGCTTCCCCACATACCTGAAGTTAAACACGTTTAAATGCTTTGCTGAATTGGGGCCCTACTGATATTTATAAGGGAGGGAGCAGCCATACGACACACGCTGAGGTACACAAGTCCTTTTCCTTCTCCTTCCTGTGTGTTCAGTGCCTGCCCTCTTTCTCTTCAGTTCACCTTTGCGGTTGCTCATAGTGTAGATCTAGCTTTGTAGTGCTGGGCTAAGAGAATGAAGCTGGTTTGAATTTTTTTTTCCACCATGGAAAATTTTGACATTTGATCAAATAATCAAAAATTTTCTGAGGAAAAAAATGTTGAGGAAAGCAGGAACTTTCCAGGAGAAAATTTGTTTCGTTAAAAGCCCAGTTTTTTCATTGAAAATACAGTTGTGCTGGAAAATTTTCTATCAGTGCTAATAGAGAGTGCCTAGAAGCAGCTCCTGAAAGTGTCGTTGATCATGACAGTGTCTGAGACAGGAAGTACAAATGATCACCAACAAAACAGTGGAACTACCTATATATAAATTTATAGTATTTCTAATTGTTTTGAGGATATTTAAATTATTTCAGGAAGTATATCTGCTCTGTATTTGAAAGGAGGAGGTTCTGTATGTGCCTTGCAGTACTATAACTTAAATACAAAACTTTCTGAGGCTGTGCTGTCAAGATGCACAAAATAAATAATGGAGAAAGAGAGTCTTTCCCCAAAACTTCTCCCTTTTTTAGTAATATTAGGTGTTACTCTTGACTGCAGTACGTACAACATTTTCATAGAGAAGTGAGATTTCGAGATGATGGCAACCCTTGCAGTCCTTTCCTAGTTGTGTTCAGCAGTTGTGATACACTCTCTGGTGAACTGTAAGCTTCAGAATACCTCTTTGCATGCTTTTTAGCAGTAGCATTTTCCATTTAGGGCCTGATCCTAGACCTGTTGAATCATTTCAAAGGGACTATGATGCAGTCAGTGTCAGTTTCTCAGGGATGTCTTCTCTGGTAGCAGATACCGGGTAAGTCCAGATATATCAGTTTTGACTCAAAACAAGCATAGGGATCTACTGGGGAAAAAAAACAAATACTCAAGAAATGCTGGAAAGGGGGATGCAGTTTTAAAAATGAACTGTTGGCTGAGTTATCAGACTAGTTTTGGTTTTATATTTTTTTTTAAAGGTTAAAAATCCATTAATAATCAGAACAGGTTACTTTAGTGCATTCAACATGTGAGGACAGTTTCTTCCTTTGATTAGTATTCTGCAAATGAGACTGGGGGAGAAGGATTGCTTAGTGTGAGTGATGGTGGCTGACTGAAGTCCTAATGGAAGGAGTGGCCTCTTTTGAAATGTGATGATGCCATAGAATCACACTGTGCTAGAGATGCCATGATCCTGAATTTACGGAACACAGTTTCCAAGCTTGGGCACCTAAATTGTCCCAGATCCCCCAAATTGGGCACTGAATATGGTCTGAAATCAGTATGTCTTGAAAATTGGATCTGAAGATGATAAAAGGGCAAATAAGTCCTTCATGTGTGGGATTAACATACCATTCTAATTTTAGCATCGTCTGTCTAACTGCTTTGGTTTGTGTCTGCGGTGTTTTTTTTTCAGATTTCCATATCCCCTCTCCTGTTATGCTTATGCATGGGATTGGGCTAACAGTGGCACAATATTTTCCACAATTTTTTAAAGTTGCTGTTTTTGTATGTTAAAGATAATGCAACAGAAAAGGAAGATGAACAATGCAAGGTGGTATAACTAATACACAGCAGGTAACCCTAGTGCCTAGGATAATCTCCTCCCAGAAAGCAAATGGCAGACCACAGTAGCAGCAGCATTGGTGCCCCATCTTAATCCAAGGAAACACTTTGGATTGTCAGGGTTACTTATTTCCACCCACTGATTAGCATTTTTGCCACATCGCTTACCCCTTGTGTCTGCCAGCCAAAGCCAATTGGGGATTTTGGACCTATAGGATTGTAAAGAGATCTTGCCACCTGTGAAATCGTCAGTTCTGGGAGGGTGGTGTGGGGTGTACCAGTGATGAGTTGAACACCAATCCTTGGTAGCATGTCAGGTATGCCACCAAGACTCTAGCAGCTGGTGGGTCCCAGATACCACTCCAGCAATCTGCAGCCACATAGCTTCTCCTAAGGTAACCCCAGACATCCTGTGCCTGTGAACTGCTTGTCACCAGCCCTCCTTCTGTCTGCCACTGACTTTTCCCTGGCTAGCAGAAAGAGCAGCAGCAGATTCACCCACAGAGTCATCTTTTATTGACAGCTGATTCATTGTATTACAACAACCCAAGTACATTAGGTAGGTGGAGCTGGCGCACACAGCAGATGACTGCTTCCCGGATTCTTCATTATTAAATTTCCTTTCTAAACTTTTTTAAACTTGTGGTTAATCTAGCAAAACTTAAAAAAGTGCCATGAAAATTGGCAGTCCCGAGGCTTGTCTACACAGGGAGGTTAGTGCATAGTGAGCTAAAATGTGAATGTAAAGTGTACTAGCTACTCTGCACTTTCTCCCTGTGTAAATGCTCTTTACTGCACACTGAGCACCCTTAGGTGTACAGCTCAGTGTACTGCTAATGTGCACAGAGGCACGCTTAGTGTTTAGCTAAAGGGTCCACTTGGGGAGTGTGTGAACTTAGAATAGCTAGCTGCAGCATCCACCAGCTACTGTGGGCTTTTTTCCCATGCAGACAAGTTGCTGGAAAAATCTAGCTGAGTAAGGTTTGATGCATGTGGTGGGCTAGCAAATTTTGCCTTGCACAGATTTGGTTTAGGCAAGAGCTAGCAACTGACTACCCCTTGATGGTTTGCTTCTGTACAACTTACACCTACAGGAGGAATTCTCATAACCTTCCTCCCAGTGACTCCCTCACACCAACCACTGCCAGGCCTTTCCTTCCCCTTGCTGACCCACTGGCCTAACCACTTCATCTGCTGTTCCTAGAGATTGAGTGAGGCCTTCCATCAGGTCCCTTCCTCCAAATCCAAATGTCCTGGTGAGGGGCGGGGGAGAGATGGAAAAAGGTCTGGGAGCTGCCAAACCAGCCCCCAATACATACAGGGAAGAGGAAGAAGGAACAACTCTCCTCTGTGGCCAGAAAAAAACCCTGATCTGAGAGCATAGGTAAATAGCTTCTCCCCTAAATCCCTAGTGTTATAGTTACAGAAATCTCAGGATTTCCTTAGCAACCACTCAAGTACCAGATTTATGGGGCTTCACTTTGCTAGCCTCCAGCTGCACTGGGATATTTTGCTTCGCAACTGTGAGTTTAACTGGAGGAGAGCAACGCTGTGCTCCTTCTACTGCTCTGTGACAGGATCTGGCCACTTTCTGGGACCCTTCTCCTATCCATCTCCCAATAGAAAAATCTATATTTGGAGAAGGAGAGTGGCGTTAGCTGGTGACCCCCAGAGGTACAAGATGAAGGGAACAACAACTGGCAACCCTGAACTTCCTGGGGGAAATGGGCAACTGAAGAGCAAAGTTGGGGAAGTGCTCAAGCTACTGTACGGCAGGCCCCTCAGCCTTGAAGGCAAGAATGATAAGGGTGGGGAAGCCAGGGAAGACCAGACAGAGACCTAGTGGGATGTACAAATAGTGTCAATCCACATCAGCTGAACTTCTTGGACTCAGTTTGATGATCATAGTTCCATGTGCACCCTTAGTTCCCCTGAGTTTTACTTCCAGGTTATCTTCAAGCCCTTCTTAGATACCTAGCCAGTTAAAAACAAGAGTACCAAAACCAGCTAATAAATCTAAACCACCCTTCCAATGTGCTCTTGTTGGTGCTTGTATTTCTTTATCCATATTTAAATTCGTTCAGTTAAAAATTATCCTTGGTGACTACAAGTGATCTGTTTTTTTTCCCTCATCAGTGATGTGAGTTAAAAATATGGAACTGATTGTAATTTGTAGAAAATATGAAGTCATTAGCAATAGGAGACAGATCTGACAGCGCTAACATCAAAGGAAACTGGCTTTATTTGGAAGCAGCACTGGATTCATCACATTGAATTCTACAACTTGACTTTTAAGACGGGCTTGAGAGAAGGTTAATAATTTTTTTTTGTTCTTCTGGCTTTTGAGGATCTTTATCAGCCTCAGGGGCATTACAGTGAGTAACTAGTTTGGACCAGAAGAACGACTTAATTTTACAAGAAGCTCATTAACTCATTCTATTTAAAATCTTCTCATTTCACCCAAAACCCAATTATGCTTGGACTGGCAGTGTTTGGGACAGGGGGAGGGGGCATAGGGAGTCCTATGGTATTCATGTTGGAGAGACAAGGGTAACTCCCTTTCTTTGACTTTTAGGTCAAAAGACCTGGTCCCTGGGACAGCTTGACAATAAGAAAATCCTGATGAGCATTTAGAACTAAAACTGCTGTACAATCACGGAGGGGTTCATGGCGCGGGGCAGAAAGCTCATCAAAAGAGACTATTCAAACAATTGAGTTCTATAATTAACACACAAAAATCTGTTCAGAAATGGTAATAACAGTAAAAGAGAGCTAAGAAGAAGCTGCCTACTCATGTGGCAGATGTGGTTTTGTTAAAATTTGAGAAAGAAAACCATCCATGTAAAGAGAGAAAAGAACATTAGAGGGAAAAATGAAAACTCTTTATTCTCCGGTGTGCAGTTGGAATACAAACTGGAAATATTTCCAAAGTAGCAGGCGTGGCTGAAAAGGGAACCAGTCATCAATAACCTGAAATAGATTTTAAGAGGCTGGTATCATTTTTTTTAAATCATTTTAAAAACAATTCCTTTTCCCATTCTTAATTAGAACTAATTTACTGGAAGCTTGAAGCTGAGATCTGCTTCCTTCAAGAATATACTTTTTCCTTTGTTGCACACATTGGTGTGTTACTGTAGGATTGTTCATGATAGCTGGGGTGCTGCTGCTGCTTTAAGAATAGTGGTTGCTTTGGGATTTCTTTTAATTACATTGTGGTGTTTAGATGTTGCTTGTAATTACTAGAACTGGGAACACTGGCTGCTGGGAGTCTCAAAGGACAGGAAACAGGAAGGAGCGGGTAGAAGTTGAGGAGGCAGAGTGAGAGTTACAGAGGGTGCAGCAGCAGCTTAGTAAAGAGGTTTCCACTTTAAAAATAAAGTCCTGTTGAAGTTTGTTAGTGCCTTGCCTGGTTGATACAACATACATCCAGAGCATTTTGTGGACTTTAGAAACTAAGGTCTACACGTGTGGCAGCACATAGAGTACAGACACTGCATGCTCAGGTAGCATGGGTATAAATAAGAGTGTAGACTAGGAGGCACTGCTTACAGCAGTAGTTCTCAAAGCCGGTCTGCCGCTTGTTCAGGGAAAGCCCCTGGCGGGCTGGGTCAGTTTGTTTACCTCCCGCGTCCACAGGTTTGGGCAATCGCGGCTCCCACTTGCCGCGGTTTGCCGCTCTAGGCCAATGGGGGCTGCAGGAAGCAGTGTGGGCCAAGGGATGTGCTGGCCGCCCTTCTAGTGGGAGCTGCGATTGACCAAACCTGTGGATGCGGCAGGTAAACAAACCAGCCCAGCCCGCCAGGGGCTTACCCTGAACAAGCGGCGGCCCTAGTTTGAGAACCACTGGCTTAGAGGACAACAGAGTAGAGTAGTGTGGCCTGCACTCCTGAACCGAAGAATATATACTCTATGTGGCTCTCTACATGCTCAAACAATGCCTTCCATGTCTACATTACTATTTTTAGCAGTGTAGCATCAGCCTGTCCCTTCAGTAAAAGACTCTGGTAGCACAGAGAGGCTCTGACAGGGAGACAGTGGGGAAAGGCTCCAACAGCTACCCACTGCTAGAACCTTTCCCCTCTGTGTACCTTTGCTGGACCTTTTCACTGCTGCATGTATCTACATGTACCCTACATCTGCTGCAAGTGTAGGGAAGTGTAAACAAGTTCTAAGTTTATTTGCACAGCTGATCTGTTTTTCTATTAAGCAGATCAATTGTGCTCTGCCTATAAAAATGCCATCAAATACATGAATGCAACATTATTGTTTTCTGTTTAACTGGAGACGCTAGAAGACACAAATCTTAAGATTATTGCACCAGCACTCACTTAGTCACATTAATGAAGGTTTAAGTGGTGCATTGACCCTGTGCTAGCCCTCTGCAAAGGGATAAATTTCCTACTAAGGTCCTGATTCTGCAGTGAGTTCCATGCAGGCTCCGGGAGCCATACTAGTACTTACAGGATTAGAGTTTCAAATGCAGGCTAACTATGCTTTATAGAGTCACAGGTCAACATTCTAGGGTTTACATGCCCATAAAGTCCTCATTACAAGCCTCTATACCATTAACTTTCTTTACTGCTGCTGTACATTGAACTAAGAATTTAAAATTTATGTGCCAGACCTTCTCATTGACTAAGTGGAGTTGTGCCAGCAAAGAATTTGGCCCTTCATCTATCCATCTACCTTCTCCTCTTTATTAGCTTCAAAACCAGAAGCTGTGATTTGTCCTATTTTGCCCCATTAAAAATATGCTTCTGCAGTTGGTGTGAGTTAGCTGGTAGCTCCTTAAGTCTTTTTCTCTAGCTTCTGTATTGCCCCCTAAATAATCTGGCTGCTAGGGCAGCTCCCATATCAAGAGGGTCATAGAGAGGGCTATGGGCTTAAGCAGCAGTCCGCCAACCCAAATAACTCTCATTTTTGTGACTTTAATGCCACTGAAATCTGCCACAAAGAAGTCTAGCCCCATGGAGACTCCCTTATCCACACCCAAAGTAGTAGTTAGCCTTCTGGTGAATGCAGACTCAGGGAGGGAGGGTCACCAGGGTAAAGGGAAGTAAATAAACCAAGAAAGAGCCAAAAGGAATATAAATAGAGTTGTCTTAAATTTCCCAGATTTAAATAGTTTTGTAGTTATTTTGAATTTCAGTGAAAAAACTGGGATGAATTTTTTCAGGAAGTTTTTTGCCAAAAATTAAGCTCATTTTCTACCATCTGTAGAGCTGTTCAAATTTTTAAAAATGTTGATGAAATATTAAATTCAAATTTCAACAAGGAAAAAAAAGGAGTTCATTTTGGGTGAAAATGTTTACATTTGTTCCCAGCTTGAAATAAAACTAATATATAAATAAATTGATGTTTAATATTTTAGTTTTTAATTATTTTTCTTCCAAACCTATCAAAAGTGTCGCTCTGTATTTTGTATTTACATGCAATAACATCAACGTATTTAGTTGTAGCATTGCCCTCTCCCTGCCCCCCCGCCCCAAAATAAAAAGTGTGGGGAGAATCAGCTGGGAGAACTATTTTGTTTATTTTTCAACCTCACTTAATTTTGGAAAGGTTGAATGAAAACAAGCAACGCAACCTCCAGTCTACACATAAATTGTTTCAGGAAGTAATGAGCTTCTGAAAACAGCTTTATAATGAGAGGCTGGGATTTTTAAAACAGCCTAAGGAAGTTATACACCCAAATCCCTTTGATATTCAGTGAGACCTGGACTCCTGCTTTTCTTAAACTCCTGTTTTTGCAATTGTAACTGTGCTTTAGTGGATATCCCTAGTGAAAGCTATAAGAATGGCAGGCTAAATTTTTTGCTTGCTGAGGTTGACGGTGTTCTGCTGAGTATCATGAAAAGATAAATAAAATAGATGTGCTTAAAAGTAGGATTTGTGCAGCTGTGAGTCCAAGGTTTTGTTTTAGGCTCATCTTCACTTAAAATTATTTTTTTTACCCCAGAAAAAATAGAGGTATCACTATTTTGTTTTTTCACACTGAAAATATTTCTGTTTAAGAGTTTCCTTGGAAATCTTAAGGATAATTCTGTTTTAAAAATAACTTTATGTTGGTGGGTCATCTGAACGGAAGAAAAGATTTCTCTCTCTTTCTCTCTCTCACTTTTTTTTAAACTAATAGGAAGAACTAATTAAGGGAAAGCTAAAGGAATTGAATTCAGGGTTTGTATTGCACATGTAAACTAATCTTTTTACAATGACATCTTTCGAAAGCTGTATAAGAATACCATTCATGCCCTGTCCTATCTAGCAAATCCTCCCCAGAAAAGAAGCAAAATGAAGGATTGTCATGAGCAAGCAATAAAGACTTTCAAGGAATGGGTTCTATTCACACTTGTTGTTTGTCTACTAATTCATTAACATTTAAAAATACTGTATAATATCCTAGTTTTAAACAAATGGCCAGTACCAGTCATAGTAGGTGTGTCAGCTGTACTTCAGAGAAAGAATACCCTTGACAGGGTTAGGATCAGGTTTTTAAGTGAAAATACAATAGAACTTAGAGGTGCAAAGAACTGTTGAATAAATGCAGTGTATTCTCAAGTATTCTTATGTGCCAAGTGCTGAAATGTAGTGCATCTGTGAACACGCTGAAGTGAAGAAAACCTTTGGTTCAGTAGTCGGTGATTTTGTATAGCCGAAGCAAAATGGCTCTGTGCTTCAGAAGCTGCCACTGCATTTAGAGAGAGCTTTTTGCAGGTCCTGAAATATTAATGACCAAGGTTTAACGTAGTAGAAAACAAAAGATTATGTTGTGTTAAGAAAAAGGGGAAAATTCCTGTGAATTGTAGAATTTCAAACCCCACTCCCATGCCTACAGCATCCCCTCAATCCCTTCCTAGCTGCAGCGTCTGAAAAGAGGGTATAATGTGGGAATTTCCCCCCAGAATGTGTAACTGCTGTATCTTCCTGTTTTTGTGATAAAATGTTAAAACCACAGCAGAATTTTCGTCCCCTCTGTGGGGCTGGTTATTCTGTTTTTTAATCTCCCTTTCTTTTTTACGTTGCAAAAAAGTGCTCTCTGTCTGCATCTATGTATTTGTCATTTTTAGGAGTAGGGCATGATTGTGATCTGACTTATGCTAATACAAACCAGGTGCACCACCATTTTCAACAGAGTTACTACTAATTTACACCAGTGTAACTCAACTCAGAGTCTGTCACATGTCAGTGGTTTTAAACCAAATGCATCAAGGCTGCTAGCAGTATTTGAGCACATTCATCAAACACTGCAACTCCGATGTAAAAAAATATTAAGGTAGTTTTTTTCCTTTTTTTGGCAGCCTGCACTACAAGCAGAATAATCCATTTTGCACAAGTTGCCTTTGTTTACTGTGACTGACTGAGTGACAGCCTATGCCCAGTGAGTTTCTATTTGTGTTCGGGGACTAATTGTATTTGATGTGGAGAGGTTGGGCTTGACCCTAGAGCTTCTTCCTGCCAAAGCAGCAGTTTCTGATTTTAATCGAAACCCCAAGGCCATTTGACGTTTAGCCAAAAAGCACCTTGCAAGCTGAACCTTATCTAATTATGTGATGTGTATAAACTCTGGAAGCATAAATCTTAGTCATTGGAGCAACATGTTATTATAAGATTCACTGGTCCAGTGACAGCCAAGGTGAGCGAGGCCGAGATTGATCTCGCAGTGCTTTTACTGACAGCGCTCCACACATCATGAAGTTTAGACTCGTTAAGGAAATTCCGTCAGTGGCTTTGGTTAGGAAGAGCGAAGTAACATGCTCCTTTACGAATATGTCTCTAAAATCCCTGTCTAGAGTGTGTATCATAAAAATTAAAGAATAAATGAAAAACAACAATAACTGGATGGATGCAGAGAAGAAGAACTCTAAAGATAGTCTAGGTGCCAAATGAAGAGCCTTGAGAGTGAGTCATGCTGTAAATATGGGGAATAACCCTCCCTCTTACACTCTCTGTTGTTATAAAAAAAAAAAAAAGCCTGGATGTTTGCTCTGGCCTCTGAAGGGTTGAAAGCCAGTGGTGTTGGCTGCCTTCTCTCTTTTGCCAAGGCACAGATTTCTAGGATGACATACCTGGGGGCCCCTACTAAAACTTGCTATTCATGACAGTAATGACTTTTTTCCAAGTGATATAAAAGTAGCCATCCATGTAAGCGTTGCCCTCATGAAGATGATGTCACTGAAAGGGGATTCGGTGCCAGCAGTGCAGCTATTGGATACCCTAGCTTCGAGGAGGGAAGAACATGCTTATTTCCTCCCTTGAGGAGAAGGAGCCAAATTAATCCTGCCTTGCCAGAGGGAGACATGCCATTTCCGGGCATGTTAGACTCAGAGCCTCCCTGCCAATCAGAGTGGGTGCCTGTTCCACTCCATGTCCAAAATTGGCACTGTCAGACTATCAGCTGCCATTCCTTAAGTGGCCGTAGAATTAAACTGTTGTGCTCTGTTACTGTGTTGTATGAGTGTGTGCACGCAGGTGGGAATGGGGAGTGACATGCAAGACCACATATAACACAAAGATGAAGCAGGTTTTCCAGCAAAGTTGGTAGCGAAATGTGTTTATAGGTGCTGTTGTAAAAGCACCAGACCAGCTTCTTAAAGGGCCCTTGTTTGAATTAGCAATTGTATCCCTAAGTATAGGGCTAGCGACTAAGAGCTTGTTGGTTTGTTAACTTCTCATCTGGGCATGGTTTGTTATTCTTCGAAAATGTCTCCATCCTAGATTTTGAGTAAAGGAAACAGATTTTATTATCACATACTGGGCAAATAACACTCTCCATTCCCCTTTCTCCTTTTAGCTTGCAAAATTGGATACTACAAGGCTCTCTCCACAGATGTTTCCTGTGCCAAATGCCCATCCCACAGCTACTCCATCTGGGAAGGCTCTACCTCCTGCACTTGTGATCGGGGCTTTTTCCGAGCTGAAAATGATGCTGCCTCCATGCCCTGCACTCGTAAGTCAGACTCTCTTATTTATTTATTCTTTCTGCCTCAATAATTTGAAAAACGTTCCCTTGAGATGCACATCGCGCTTGGAGAAGTGTGCGGCAGCAGCATTCGGTAACATTCCTCTTCAGCCAAGTAAACACAATGTATCACAAGCAGGTCTCTTCCCGACACAAAACATAACATGAAATTATAATTAAATGAGAGATGAAATCATTGCTGTAAAAATAAATAGCTCAGTAATAATCAGATATTTGACCTCATGCTCCATTATCAGTGGCAGACACAGGAATATAGCCTGTATTTCCTGAGTCCCAGTCCAGTGCACTATCCTCTGAACTACACAGCCTTTTCTATTTTAAAACCTTAATGTATGTAGAAATTGTGATACATTTGTTCACAGTTACAAGGATGAATGTAAATATTTGGATATTTAATGACTGTCAGTGTTGAGTTGACTAGCTTAAAATTTACAGCATAACTCCTTAATGATGGCAGTAGCAGTCTTAAATACCAAGATGGTTAGTTTGTTGTGCCCCTAATACATACATGGTTTATAAGTGCATATGTCCAAATCTATATCAGTCAAATCTGTGCAATATCTGTAAATCCTCCAGTCGCTCCAACTTGTGGGGAAACAGGAGATTACATTTAATTCCACAAGGATGTTTTCATCAGCGAGAGCATGCCTACAGGGGTAGGTACAACCAGCATATCAATCTGGGTATGTGTTAGGGGTCATGCTGTTTAAGAAGTGAGACTTAAACCTTCCCTCAGCCTAATATTTTGATCACTGAGTTTTTTTCTACATGAATATGATATTCTGAGTTAATAAACATAAAGGCTATATTTTGCTGGAGTATATTCATGTACGGCTCCCATTGAAGTCTATAGGGACTGCTTTTGGATCCAGAATCAGGATGTGGTGGTGTCTGTGTGTGAGAAGGAGCAAGCGAGAGATATTCTTTGTTTTGTTTTGTTTTTATTGTAATCCAAATTTCTTATGAGGAGATGGGTCTCATTTTATAGTGTCAAGTATCAGGGGGTAGCCGTGTAGTCTGTATCCACAAAAACAAAAAGGAGTTCAGTGGCACCTTAAAGACTAACAGATTTATTTGGGCATAAGCTTTCGTGTGTAGAAAACCCACTTCTTCAGATGATGCATCTGAAGGGTTTTCGTTGTTTTTTTACCCACGAAAGCTTATGCCCAAATAAATCTGTTAATCTTTAAGGTGTCACTGGACATTTTATAGTGTCTCTTTTAATCTTCGTTTCTCCCCTTCATTTTTTGTCCATCACTGTTACAGCATCCTTCCTAAATTCTAGCCCTTCCCTTCCAACAATCGCACCCCTAAGCACCATTATTACAGCAGCTAAAGATTCCAATGAAAACCTGGCCTTAGTGAGAGAAGTCCTAACCAAAAATGAAACTATCAAACGAAGGTTTGAGGTGAGGAGACACAGCATGTGCAAGTGACCAAAGTGCAAAGAGAGGGTTCTAATGGATAGTGAGTCATATCCAGGAATATTTTTTTTGTGGAAGGATAACAAGTATATTTACAAGTACAATTCTTTCTTGTGAAGCATGTTCCTGCAGATGATCAGCTTGAGATAGGGTCCATGTTTGCTAAGTTTAATCACTGTGGGTGAGGTTCTGACCAGCTTGTGTGTGTAATGGGGTTGAGGCTGGCGTGATACTCGGTCACAGCTGCAGTCACTGTTCTCAGGATTACTCCCGGGGTTATAGCTTAACCCAGAAAGTTGGCGACGAAGAGATGGGGACACAGCCCTGCCTCCACTCCTCACATCTGCAAATGAGAATACTAGGCACACAGAAACAACAGTACCAAATGCATTGGAGCATTAGAGGAAGAATGATGGTCCAGGTCTGAGCTCTGCCTGGAACAGTGTAGATTTACACTGCACCCAGTGTAGCCCAGTGCCATGATTTGAGCCTGTATATATTACAGAAAAGAGTGCGCATGCGTGTGCTTGCATGTAGTCTGTAAGAAATGTGAAATGGATTTGTTTTGTTGGAGTGCTAAAAAAAGGTTAAAGGGTTTATTTCTATGTGACCCAACGTGAAGGAGAACAACCAAGTTATTTCTGTGTTCGTTTATGATTGAGTCACATACGGCATGCCGCACACTCTCCAGCACACCCCTCCTCTGACGTTTTTGGCTTAACTATGTTCTAATGTTGTTTATGACTGTGTATGCTTATGACATTACAACAGACAAGGCTCTGATCATGAAGTGTATTCCTGTGTGAGCATGTTAAGGCATCGTCTCACAGCAAGGTGGGTTTTGCAAGAGGACACCTGTCCCACCTCTCCTTCTGAAACCAACTCCAGATAGCCATTGGCCAACTCCTCCTGGGCAAGTGATGGAAGCCATTTAGGGAGCCTATATGTAAGTAACCCCTCCAAAGAACCCTCGAGTTAGTCTGCCTTTCCTGACAAGATGTGGAGATGGAGAAGAACATAAACATCAGAAGTTCTTTTTCAAACTGATTTCAGATGCTAATCAGTTCTTACCAGTTGGTTAAACCAGGTGACAAAGCCAATTCCCTTGTGCGGACAGCCATAATAATCAGGCACCTTCTTTGTTCATTATGCTCTCTTTAACCCTGGTATTCTCATTCAGCCCTGCATTTAGTAATCGCTCAGTGTGACGGCACACTAATGAAGAAATAAAACACAGTATCTGAGATCCATTCTTGTAGCAGAAAGATAGACAATGCTCCAGTGGCTTGTAAAATCAGGTTTCTGTTCACTTGGAGAACTATTAGACCAAGTGAACAAAAGTAGTGTTGGGTAATTTGGAGGGAAACACCTGGAATGGACTATGGGTTGATCATTTTTTTAAACTATATATTATCATTTCTAAATCTTTTTTTAAGATGAAGAACTTCAGTCTTCTCAGGACTCTTTTCTGTAGATCCTTGACCCTTTGGTATCGATTTCTTTTAGTAATATATCAGCTCTCTCTTGTCATTTGTATCTTACCCTTTGCAGGCTTGGGGAGGAAGACTCTCTTACAGCTTTCCATTAACCTGATTGTTCTTATGGATGAGAGGGAATTAGAGATCTTCCTCCCTTCCCTTTTACACAGTTCTCATGTCAATGAAAATTGCACCTACTCTCTGATGTGCTGGGCCGATCATGATCCCCGGAGCTTGGAATATTCTGACACTATCCCTCTGCATCAAAGATTTGATGAGGAATATTTTACATGTTCTTTGTCCTGTGTTAAATTATACAAACCACTTTTTTAACTCTTGCTCATGCATCCTTTAAGTAAATGACCCAAATTTGACTGTAGGTACACTGGTAGAAATCCAGTATAGCTCCACTGATATCAGTAGTTACTCCTGACTTACACCTACAAAATTGAGAGCAGAATATGGCCAGGTAGGGTTGCATGGGTATGAATGGCAGCAGAGTTTGATTGTAGCTGGGACATGTGAATAGAGCAGACATAGATGCACAAAGACACACATTTACTTATGGGACAGAAGGGAACTTTCACTTCAGTCTTGTCTCCAAGGGATAATCACTGATGATGTGTCATTGCAGAGGAAAAGAATCACCTCCTCCTTTCTCAGACAAAATTCTCCTTCTTACTTTGGATCAGGAATTCAAGCTTGCAATTCTAAAGCTGACAGGGCTTTTCAGCTGTGTGCTAGGGCAGGGAAATGGTATGGTTGACCAGAAACTGTGGAAAACAGTTATTTTCCCCCTCTAGAAGCATGGCAAAAGTTATATTAATGCAACTATTCAGACCTTCATTATACTTCAGTACTTGTTGAGAAGAAGATGAGTCTGCATAAAGTCAGCTCTTAAATGGGGTATTAATGGTCTCCACAATAAACAAAGCTATGAGAGGTAAAAAGCCACCAATTTAACAGTTCCCTTTCTAATCTGTGAGGATGCTGATTTTAGACTTTTTATTCCCCCTTGCTAAATTCCATTCTGGCATAGGCAGGTGTAATTCCTACTCAAGTCATTGAGAGTTGCTCTTGCTTACCTATGTGTCTCTTTCACTGTTTTTTAATAAACCGTGCACACATTATAAGCCGACATGGAACACTTTTGTGTTGTTTATATTGCCTGTTTGATCAAGATTATTAATGGTTTGTGATTGGGAGCATTTTACAAAAGAGATGATTAGCATAGACTGTCCACCTTGAGATCTGTCTAAGTAAATGACCCTGAATAATTTAGTCCGTTGTGCCACCCAAACAAGGACTGATTGATTGATAGTTTGGCCTGGCCTAAAATATTCCTTAAACAGCTGCTTTTTAAGACAGTTTATACCAAAAGAGCTTAGAGTTAATGAGGACAAATTTAGCAAGATACGTGATGATAGTGCCTGCTTTAAAAAGACTTTCTCCAGTTTAGGTCATCAAGAAATCAAAAGAACCTTAACTTCAAACAGCAAACGTCACTTAGTTTGTCTTTACATTCACCTCTTCTAACTGAATTTAGTGCACTTCTGTATTTCCTCCAGAAAGTATATTGTTTTTAAATTACCATTTCAGTCCTATTACTCAAGCCCCCTGCTTCTAATGCTTTCTGACAGTTATCAACATAATGAACTATAATGAAATAATGAACAATCTACAGTGGAAACTCAATGTGGATTCCACTAGTGCTGTGTGACTGTGTTGTTAAAATCTGAATGTAAATTAAAATTACACTGTCCATACTTGTTTCCAAGGTCAAGGTTTAAAAAAAGGTCTCTAAGGTCTAAACACTTCAATCTTGCAAATGTTACATTCTTACATATGTCCTTGATTCCATCCTCTGTTACACTTAAAATATCGCAAAGATAAACATTGGCCTACAGTTTCAAAAATGTGGATGCAGTTACATACCTATTTGCAAATACATTCACAATAACTCTGCATTCGAATGACTAATTGCACATAGAGCTGGTCATCTGAGCATGTATTTAGTATATTTACTACAGTTGCTTACATTTTTGCACAAAGAACACACACATACATTTTTTCTTAAACTTAGACCTTCACTGCACATCCAGGCAAATTCTGATTGTCACCTCTTCTAATTGTTTATAATTTGAGGTCAACTGCTGGTGCAGAAGAACCAGATAGTAGGGGAAAACATGTGGCCATGGAAGCAGTAGTGTGTTGCAGACAGCTTTAGCATGGACTTTTCCATATTTTCTTCCCAGGGTTTCCCCCAGAGTTTTTCTAGAAATACAGTCTGAGGCCTTCAATGGGAAGTTGTACCATATGCTATGAGAGAGCAAATGAGGACCAGTGTAAATGACATTGAAACCTATACAAGAGACTACCCTTATTTGACACCCTCCTGTCATAAGAGGCAGTGTTTCCCAATGTAATAATTCTGCCTCACCTTATTAGAAAATGATAATTAAACAACAGATTTTATTATTCCTTTAAGACAGATTTAATTATATGAAATGCTGCCTCATCTTTAAGGAACAATAACCCATGACTGTATTGTGTAGAACTTCCTTCATCCTAACCGTTATCTTGAAAAACTTTTTAGGGTAAAATATTACAGATGCAAACTTATACAAAAATAACAGAGGCAGGAGAAAGAATTGTATTTTGCAGAGCCAATAGGGAAGAGTGGTTTGGGGGATTTTTTTTGGGTTTGTATTTAGATGAGATTTAGAGAGATGTCATCAGTTAGCTGCAGCTATATTGGAAGGGATTTGAGATGAGAGGAATTTCACAGGAGAAGGCTCTTTCTCCACAAATAGTTTGATTGGATGAAAGGACTGAGAAGAGGCTAAGTGAGTAAGGAGGGTATAGGAGAAAGAGAGGGGTTGACTTGCTGGAACAATTCTGTAGAACATTTTAAAAACAAAGAGGGCATTTTTTTGGACCAGATCTTGATGTGAATAGGGAGCCAGCGGAGTTGTACAAGGCTGTGTCTTTATTATAATTAAGGTTCAAATCAACAGTTCATTAAAGGCAATATCCCCTTGAGATATTAGCCAGCTTCTGCCTCTCTTTCTCTATATCTTTAAATTAGTACAGACATTTACTGGATTAATTTGGGACTCTGATTTGGCCCAGTCCTGAAGTCCATACTCGGGCAAAATTCCCATTGAAGTAAATTAAGTTTTGCTGAAGTAAAGAATTCGGCAGTTTGTTGCAGTGACAGGACCTATTTCTCCAGGTTGGACTTTTTCCTATTCAGTGTCCAAAGAACTTTTTGCTGTTCATAATGGGTTTCATTGCTTTTAATCTAAAAAGCAATTGGATGGATATTTGCTCTTAAGCTGCAGTTAAGCTAGTTAGTGAAGATGTGGTTGTGCTTCTTTAGGCTGTGTGAGAGCATGAGCTGCCACAAATGCTGGTTTAGGAAGGTCAGTAGTTGTTACTAGAGTAGCTATTGGTGCGGGAATTCAAAGAGCCCACACAGTGGTGACGTGTGTGTCTCAAACCTGCAACGGCACATTAATAATTAGAGCTCTGCGGTAACTAGCTTAGCTTCAGAGAAGTGGAAATATCAATTGCATTGTTCTTTAAATCAAAGAAACCAAGTCTTACATATCAAGTAACCCAAAGGGAAGAGGTCTTTTGGCCTGCCAATAGGAAATAATACATGCCAGGAAAATGGACCAAAGGTCCTAGTTAGGCAAAACTCCCACTGAAATCAAAGGGAGTCTTACCTGAGTAAAAACTTTGGAATCCGGCCCTTGTGTCCCAATCAGATGCCCTGGTTAATCTATTAAAAACCTGAATTTATATTAATCTGTGCCCAAAAAGAAAGAAAAGTAGCTGATGATTGATCTCTCAATTGGTTGTTACATTTAGTGGACTGTTGACTTTAGCCCTCACAGTTGTAAAAACACATAGCCTATAATGATAAATGACCAGAATATCCATGCAGCTAAGAAGCAACTGTTGCCCTAAATGGCAATGCTTATGTAAACTAGCCTGCAGCAGCCAGAGAGCTGTCCACAACTGCTGAAAGAAAGCAATTAGTGGCAGCAACATATACAACTGTCAGGGAAAAGCATGGGCTTTATTTCAGAGTCAAAACTTACACATCCCAAGTGTTTACTCTGCTTTATAACCTGTCTTTCAGATGGAGAGATTAACAACAAAGGCTTATCTGAAGGGCTTCACAGCTCAGACACTGAAGCATTATTGACAGCTCCAAAGTTGTACATGATTAACAAAGCTTTATAAAATAGAAAGAGGAGAACCAAGGTGCTTCTTCTTGAACTCTTGTCCTTCACCAGTTTCCCCAGCATTTCAGTGAGGTAGCAACAGGAGTTTAAAGGAATTTATCTTATTATTTATTTGAGGGGTTTTTTTCTGTGCACCCAATTGGAAACACTGCAATCTGCATTCGCGCTTGAACTTTGTCTCTTGAGAGTTCAGTTTTAGACTTGTGATTGATAAAAATAATAGTAATACTATGGTTAAAAGACTCTGGGTTCTGAGAGCTGTTTTAGATATGAATCTCTTTCCTCCTTGCATCTCTTTATATAGTCCTTTGTATTTTTTCTATATCATACACAGTGTCTGGCTTCCAAACCTCATACAATAGAAGATGTATTTAATTTTTTTATGACTTATTGTACAGTGAATAATATGTGTCGAGCTAGGTTTTCTTTCCATTAGAGGAGCTGACATCTGGACATTTACTCCCAAATGCCTAGAGTGCAAAGTTGTTCCTGTATCTTATCAAAAACTTCAGGGCTTTCCTATAGTTTACTCCGGGGTGGCCAACCTGAGCCTGAGAATTTACCAACGTACATTGCCGAAGAGCCACAGTAATATGTCAGCAGCCCCACATCAGCTCCCCCTCCCCCGCACTCCCAGCTCCTCCGACCCACCGGCAGCCCCACCGATCAGTGCCTTCCTCATCCCTCCCCGCACCTCCTGATCGACTGTTTTGTGATGTGCAAAAGGCTCTGAGGGGGAGGGGAAGGGGGAGGAGTGAGGGCATGGCAGGTTCAGAGGAGGGGGCAGGAAGGAGTGGAGTGGGGGCAGGGATGGAGTCAGGGTTGAGCAGCGAGCACCCTCGGCACGTTGGAAAGTTGGTTCCTGTAGCTTCAGCCCCAGCATCGGTGCCTATACAAGGAGCCGCATATTAACTTCTGAAGATCCACATTTGGCTCCGGAGCCACAGGTTGGCCACCCCTGGTTTACTCAAAGCCAAGGTGCTGATTCGAATCAGTCCTATTCATACCAGGTCCCTTTTAGATTGCAGTGAGTCTTGGCTGGTCTTTTCTGTTATATGACCCTGTTACGCAGCGGACTAGGCTCTCCTTCATGTAGGGCCTACTCCTGAGGCATTGGAGTTAAGAGCGGTCAGCATCTCACTGGATCAGGCCCATAAGAAAATCATTCTGTAGAACCTGACCCAAAGCCCACAGAAGCCAATCAGTCTTTCCATTGCCTTCATAAGCTGTGGATCAGGTCCATAGTTTACATTTTGCTGAATTTAAGTGTTCAATAAGACTTCCTTGGTTTAAAGATGAAGATTAGGCTTGCTTTAAACCACAGCGGAGCATCTTGACATTTTATTTTGTGCTTGGATCACAACAATCCTTATCAAGCTAGGGTCTGTCGAGCTAGGTACCAGGGTGGGTGGATGATTTCCTCCCTACCCCACCCCAAATATAGCACAGGGATAGTTAAAGAAGGTAAAAGTCCTTTTTGCATGTATGAGGCTTCCTAATGTTTGGTGGGAATTGCCAGTGAGTTACAGCTTCCTTTGGGCTTCATAATACAAAGCAGAAGTAGACTGAATGCTGGGTGAGAACCCATTCAAAAGTAATAATTATCCATTGCACATTCTGTGCTGGTATCATGATGGAGAAATGTTCTTTTATACACACATATACACAGCAAATGAATGGATTTGAATTCCAGTGAGTGAAGGCCTGGTACTCAGATACTTAATAGGTACTTAGGCCCAGATTTTTAAAGGTATTGAAGCATTACAACACTGAGCACTGCAACACCCAAGTCTCACTTTCAGAAGGACTTAGAAGCCGAGTCCCATTGAAAATGCGATACAGGCTCCGCAAGCAGTTAAATGCTACAATGAGCAGAGCAGCAGCTAAATACCTTTAAAAATCTGAGCCTGAGTGCTCTCTATGCCTGCTGACCTCCCAGAAGGCTCTCTGCGTAGAAGGCACTCAGCACCTTTCAGGAACAGCGTTTTGATGTTTTAGGCTCTGCGCAACAATAGCTGGTTTTCATTTCACACTGTATCATGTGATAAGAGTCAAACTGGAAGGACAAGCTTCTGTTAGGGCCTGATCCACAATCCACTGAAGTCAATGGAAAATCTCTTGAGTAATTTAGTAGTCCAGTTAGGAATCCCCACCCCTTTTTACAGTGACTAACAGAAAGAGTGCCTTGTTTTAAAGACACTAATGTCAGTGACTGGGCAGATGTTTAAGATAAATCCTGGTCTTGTTGTATCGTGTATATTTGGAAAACCTCCATTAACAGGTCTGTGGAGAGCGTGGGTTTCTGTTTGCTTTTTTAATAGAACTGCACCCACACACACGCACTCCTTCAAGATAGTAAACAAAATCTTAGCCCAGGTTAGTAGTAAACAGAAATGGTTACCATCTGATTGCTGATGGTATCAGTGTAGTCCCTGATGTGCAAGTATCACAACCATAAAACCCACCAACACAGGTACCCTTATAGACACCCTCAGCAGAGAGGCCAAGGGTTGAATTGGTACAGAGAAAGGTGCGCCCTCCAGCTGATCCTTTTAGTAACAGGGCTGAGTCACTTTGGCAGGGCAGTTGAAGGAACTTCCACAGCTACTCTTCTGTGGCTAAATAGACATTAGTTGTCAGTGCTATCAATCTAGCACCTCTCACAAGCACTAAATTCACTTTAAAAGCATAAGAGGTGTATTTCCCCCTGGATGTTAAACCCATGCTGGATCCTAGAATTGATTTTTTTTTTTTTTTTTTTTAATCTAATAGAAAAAGCATTACTAAGATATCCTATAGTGACTATTCAGGTTCATTAAAAAGAAAACACTTTATCTTAAATGCTTTGTCCATGTAAATCCAAAGAAAAAGGGGAAAAAATAAACCCTCTCCATAGCTTTTGTGTAAGAGAAAATCTTTCAGGAGTCTTGGTAAGAAGAGGGGTATGTCATCACTGGATAAAACACCCCCGCATGTACCATCCACATTAAAAGACCATCCAGAATTTCAGAATGTTGGTTTTTTCAAGATGGAATGCTGACATCCTGTCAGGCTGAAGCAGTTTTGATGGCTTAAGACCCATGCTATAAATTCCTTGTTTTGCGACGTCTCACTATGCAGAACAACAAAGTGGTTCAGGAGCTGCTTTGCGGGAATCCTTTCTTTCTTTTCTTCTTTCACTGTCCTTTAATCCAAACCTTCTAACCACATATTGTTGCTGGACTAAATTAGCTGGTCTAGTGAAAACAGTATTTCCTATGCCAAACAAGTCTGTCTGGGTACAGTCGTGGAAAGGTGTAATTTAATTTACTGTCTGCACACACCCAGGGAGGCTTTCAGAGGAACACCTTATTGGGCAGATCACTAATAAAAATGCAATATGTAAAATCACTGGTGTTAAAACCTTACTCATAGCAAGAGCTCACATGCAATCACCTAAAACAATGTATTCAAATTTGTAACCCGAATGCACCCGGGCTGATTATTTCTCAAGGCTTTTAAGGGCCATGTAGGTCAGGGAGGATTTACAGCAGCAGGGAGACAGGGTAGGTTGGGACTCTGAAGGTACGTCTCTGTGAAGTGCCAGATTGTGCCTATATGTCACAGGCCATGGTAATGGGTAATACTAAGAGGCACTGCCCTGGTGGGAACACCTCAGGTCAGCATAGTGTTTCCAAGATTGCAGTCACAGCACCACCCTTCGACAAAGTGTAGTATTTACTTTCCTACATGCACACAGGAACTGTTCTGCTGTCCTGTAATGGGGTCGTGGCCCCGTTCTTTACTCCCTTTGGGGAGTCCTGTGCCAGCAGTAGTGCTAGATTTGCACAGTCCTGGTACATTTGGGTGCCAGGACTGTGATTGTGCCAGGTCCCTGAGCCAAAGGGGGCATGATGCCTTTCCTTTCCCTTGTGCATGCATGAAGGGCTGGGCATAATCAATCCCTATGTGAGGAAGCCATGGCAGGAGCATTGATCCAATTGCATGAAATGTTCTTTCCACCACTTGCCTTTTGCAATGGTTTAGCACACTCACAGAGCAACATTTTTTTCTGACAGAACCATTTTGTCACATGCACACAATGACATCTCTTCTTGTTATTAGGTGGTTCAAGGTTAGGGACAACATTAGTCATCTGACAAGGATCATTTCTGTATTAAACAAAAACTCTTCCTAAACAGAGAGCTTTGTAATGCTTTTTTGGGAAATTGATAGATACAATGCAGTGCGATGAAATGTACTTCTCCTGCTACGCTCAAGGTCCCCTGTTCGCTTCAAGTTACCTCATGGGTTAGACTGATGTAGAGTGACTGTTGTCAAGTGGAATTTATGGGTTCCAAGAAGTAATAACATTCAAAACTTCCCTTCCCTCTTTGTCTGTGTAACATGCATTATTATGATTCCTGCACCTACGGCTTTTAGAAAAGCACCATAAATGACGAGACTTATGATAAAATCTCAAGAACTGGCAACACGGTGCAGAGCCATCACCCCAACCCCTCCTGTCACATATCCAAACCTTCCTCCATGAGGGCCCAGAAGGGAAACCCCCATGAATGCAGCTCTCTGGCCTGCAGAAGGTGGCGTTTCCCTGTGTGATCCCAGTGGTGTGTTTGCTCCCTCCACTTGCTTTGCAGTGGAAAAACACTGGCTTCACTCTATTTAGGGCCCTCTGTATCCATGAAATGATTTTTCCCTGTGTCATTGTACGGGTATTTTCTTCTGACCTGGCACAGGAAGCTCTAGGCATGTCCGAAACAAAGGATGTGCCGATCGCAGATGAGATAGGAAAAATGCCTTGTGTTTTATAAAACAGACTGAAACTGCTCTTATCAATCTGAAAACTCTGCCCACTCCTAATTCTTATAGCTCCATTAGCAAATATGCTTCAGGAGGAAAGGAAATTGCCTTTCCCCTCGCCTTAATGTCAGACCATCATTTGGTAACTCCCCCACATCTTCCTTTTCATGCTGGAGGTGGTGTGCTCATCTCTGCGACCTGCAAGCATTTGCTTCTCTAGTTTTCCACTTCGTTGCTTCTCTGTTTAGACACTGCCATGCCCTGTCCCACATACTAATTACTGACTTTTTGCTTCTGAGGAGCTTGATTCTTTGTGGCACATTTTCCCACGTGAAACTGGACATAGAGCTTTGGAAAAGCGTCTTAATGCCTTAATGAACTTCAGAGTAACTCTAGGTTTAACCCAAAAGTTGCTGCAGTGTCTGAGCCGGATGCAGCTGTTTAGGATATTTGAAGTATATTATAGGCCAGACTGTACAAACCCTGCTCATATTCAGTATCTTACTTCATGAATGCCCCCCACTGAAGTCAATGAGACTTTTTGAAGAGTACGGTACTACTTGTTGAGAATAAGTGTTTTATAAGCTGGTCCTGTTTTAAGCAGCAAAGTACTAATCAGACTCGCCGCGGCTCTCCAGACATGCAAACAAGACTGGGCAGATGCTATTGAAGGTGGTGGCGTTATAGTAAGTGTCGTGGCAAATCTGTAGAAAATGTCTCACTTTAAAACACTTCAGCATTTCCACGAAGCAAGGAGCTGTGTTTGTCCAGGACTTAGTCCTGCGAGGTACTGAGCATTTCTGGGGATGCGTTGATCTTCATGGGTGTTCAACTTCCTTAGCAGGCGAGAGTGGGGTCTGATTGCCCTCAATTTATTGGAATGTACTTCTGCTGTTTGTTTCTGGATGCTTTTTTATTTACTTTCCAAAACACATTTTAACTTTTGAACTCTCTTGTTGTGATGAAACTGCTGGAAGGTGGAATGGCAAAATTTCCCACAAGACAGAAATACTGAGGGACAAATGCTGTCACCCTTGAGCAAATGGGCTTTGTGTAAAGGAGTTTTTTTATTCTGGAGGGTGAATGGGAATCCTCCCTTTGCCCATAGCTCAGTGCTCAACAAGTAGTTCTGTGTCTGTTACTGCAGCACATGGCTACAATGGTGTCCTGGACCACTGCCATCACCCTTAATACGTCCAGGGGCTATTCTGACCAGTGGATCTGAATACTTATACACCCACTGGATATGCTTTTTCCTTGCTTGATTCTGAAACACCCCCCTTCATGGAGTTTTACATCAGTGTTTACATAGAGGAAGGATGGCTTTGTGGTTAAGGCATTGGACTGGGACCCAGGACATCTGGGATCAATCTGTCTCTGACTCTGCAGCACACTTCCTCTGTGACCTAGGGCTCCTCACTTGATTGGCTATGCCTCAGTTTCCCCAATGTAAAACGGAGATAATACTTATTCCTTTTTTCTACCCTTTGTCATGACAGAGGCTGTCACTTACTGTGTATGTATACAGTCCAGATCTTAAAGTGCTGAGGCCCTGATTTCAGCTGGGACCTCTAGGTGCTACCATAGTACAAATAATAAATTATAAATAAAAACCTGCATGGAGCACTGTTCTGTAGTGAATAAAGAGTGCAGACTACTTCCTGCAGAGGCTTCCTGTGGCCTTACCACCTTTTTCATTGGACCTCACCAGTTCCACTGCCTTTCAGGCCCAGAAGTAGAAGTTTAGCTCTGAGAGAGAAGCAATGTTTCACAAGCTGGGGTGGGTCTGAGGGATTGCTCTCTAATTATTACTGTGTGAGGCGCTCAGATACTAGGGGGATGGAGTACCTCGGTACCATAGATAGATAAATAGATTGATCTAGTTTCTGGATATATGATCTTTTTTCTTCACCCACCTGCCTCACACGCTAAAGACCTAAAATTGGGTGGCCCCTTTCTGTATGTAAAACTCATTCTGGCTTCATGAGATGTTTCAAGTGTGTACTGAGGATATGACATGGCCCTAACAATCCTTAACGGAGGATACTGCCTGTACAGTCTGCTCCAAAGCTGAGGCCTTCTTATCCCTATTGAATTGGGCAAGCAGATCAAACCTGTCCCTTTACCATCCTGTAAACTGCATAATCCCTTCTGCTACGATTGAGTTGCCCTGCAGTGTCAATAATATAAATCCTACTTCAGCTCTGTTCATTTAGTTTGTAGCCATTGCCTGATGGGTGTTTCTACCTCTTTGCCACTTGTCATATTGTGATTAATTTATTTTTTACACATCACAAAATTGGCTGAAATTTTTCAGTTTTTTTCAAAAACACTTGTTTTTCTAAAACAATTGATGGATTTTTAAAAACCATGAAAAATGTGAATGGAATTTTCGTGTTGTTTCCCTGTAGAGATGGTTGAAATTTTTTGAATTTCTAAATGTTGATGAACTAACATAGTTTGAGAGAGAGAATTTTCAGGAAAACTTGCCAACTTTTTTCCCCATTTTTTGACTAACTCTAAAGTCCAGTTTTAGATTGTGACCTTCTAGAAAAGTGTTGCTCCCCAATATCTTTTGGGGTCATAAAATGTAAATCTGAGACTGTTAAGCACATGTGAACATGTCCTTCAGAGAAGGGCCTTCAATATCCTAGTTACCAACTCTCTCTTTCTTTATTTCTGCCTACCTTATTCCCCCTACAGTTACATTTGCATCAGAGACAGTATTCTTCCTCATTTCCTGTTCTCAGTTGTTGTAATGTCGATGTGCATTGCTAAGTAGCTACTGTGTTCCATCCCCCAGAAGTGGCTGCATTTCACTGGTTAGTAAAGTGTTCCTTAGGTATAAAATCCTTTACCTACCACATAAGGGTGTTCTGAGTTCTTGCCAAATCTAAGTTTTCCAAAATCATGAGTCTGACCTCAAAAAATTATGAAGTCAGCTTTAAAGTCATGTGATTTAAAACTTAATTTTTGGATGTTCCTGTTACTTTTGAGCCTGTGGAGGAAGACACCTGCCTGAAATACATAAATAAAAATGCAGGCCTGTCCATTGGCTGCTAGCCAGGGGTCTCAGACTGGCTTCAGTGTAATTGGTAACAGTGGGATCTTTCCATGAGTGAAAGATATAAGGAGATGGTGGCCATCTTGACTGAGGACTGCATTAGGCATTATTCCCATTATATGTAATGGGGAATTCCGGTGATGCTGAATAAGCACAAAAGTTTGTGAGTTTGATGCTACCAACAGGAGATCACAAGAGACTTAAAAAAATTAATATAAAATCTGCGTCAAAACCTATGATAAAACATCAAGAGTTAATTTTGGTTAAAGTCTGAAAAATGTATTGTGTTCCTCACAGGGTATGGTTATTATTTAGTAACGAGTTAATTTTTCACGTTCATTAAGGGACCAATACAGTGAGATATGCTGCACAATCTCTACTATCATTGACTGCAGTGGGAGCTCGGGCACTCAGCCCCTCCTGGAGACAGAGTTTTGAGATGCCCTGAAGGAATATTTTCACATATTATTAAGATAAGGCATTTTTGTTTTCTAGGTCCTCCATCCGCTCCTCTGAACCTGATTTCCAATGTCAATGAGACATCCGTGAACTTGGAGTGGAGCGCCCCTCAGAACAGTGGCGGGCGTGATGACATCTCCTACAACGTGGTGTGCAAGAGATGTGGGGCTGGCGACCTCAACCGCTGTCGGTCATGTGGCAGCGGCGTGCACTTCAGCCCCCAGCAGAATGGCTTGAAAACCACCAAGGTCTCTATTACTGATCTTCTGGCCCACGCTAACTACACCTTTGAAATCTGGGCAGTGAACGGAGTTTCCAAGCAAAACCCCAGCCAGGAGCAGGCTGTCTCAGTCACTGTGACGACTAACCAAGCAGGTAGGCCCCTAAACACACTCTCCTCCTCTTCCTCCTCCGTCTGCTTTTTGCAAATGTCCTGACTTCAGTTCATGTCTTCATAATCAAATTAATGAAGAGAACCCAAAATATATAGCACTGATCCGTATCCATATTTTCAGGATCATTTATATGGAGTAATGTTAATGTTCAAAGGTAAGCTGTGGGCAGAAAAACAGAGGGTTTGATTAGGACTTTTAGGTACAGCCTTGCGCTAGGCGCAGTGCAGATCTGCACCACACTGGGAGGCATTCCCAATGCAGCGCTTTATTGGTGCATGATAGTGGTCTGTCTCCAGTCTCACATTATTGAGTTGTGCTAAGGGGATGGATCTATGACCCTGCCTTCTCTCTGCATCCTGTGGGAGAGACCCTAAAAGTGGAAGTGATTAGGATGGGAGTTATAAGGGGAGCAATATGATTTCCCTAAGCTTTGCCCGGCACTTACAGGGACTATTCAAGGATCGGGGTAGTAACTCTTTGCATGCTTCTCCTACACTATGCACCCTTACAAATGGCAAGCAGAATCTGGCCCATTGTTAAATATCTTTATAACCAAGTTGCTAACAACATTTCCATTTATCAAAGCTGAAATAGTTTTTTAATATCAAATGAACCTTTCACCGTTTATGCTATTTTGTTTGCTTTTTTTGCGTCATCCTGCCAAGACAGTGAAACTTGATTTGTAAGCTTCATCTCTGTTTAGACTATACTCCATTCCACTTTTTGGTTTTGGTTCTCTTTGTTTGACTTTGCAGTACTGCAGGAGAACTACAGTATTCAGTTCAGATTCTGTTTTTAAATTTTAATTTAATGAAAACCGTTTTTTTCAGACACAGACAAAGTTTCAAATACAGCCTCCACAGTGGAAGTATGTGTGCAAAATTATTTATGTATGCACTTGCATTTGTACAACTCAGGTCTCTAGACATCCTGCTACCAGACCCTCGGATTATGACCTGATTCAGGAAGGTGCCAAATGGCATCAACTCTAATTAAAGTGAAAGGGACCCAACACTTCTAGGAATGGGTCCATAGCTACCATTTATGTACAGAATCATGGTTTTGTGTACGCACTGTTGTATAAGTATCTAACCCGTTAGAAATACACTTAATTATGCAGGCAAAATTACAAATACAATATTAGAGTCGTGGTTCCTTTGAAAATTTGGTCCTGTAGTTTTTTCGTAGAACCTTTTAACTGATTGTGATTTCAAAATGAAAACTATTAATTTGGCTGGCACTAACAGAAAAAAGGACTAACAGAAAACACAGAGAGAATCTTAGGAGGGAGCTTCGGGAGAGCATTCCATACAGAATATGAAACACCAAGGTTGAGGACTGCAGCAGGATTTGTGTTTTGTGCTATGAATGCCTAGCAGAGAAACCGCTTTTGATTTTTTTGGCATGTGTGGGGGTTAGTGGATACATGTATGCATGAATAATTAAGTGGGATCCATCTACTGTGTGAAAAATTCTGCCATCTTATGATTTAATATGCAAACTGGAATCTGATTGAATATGCAAACCAGAATTGATTTTGTTGTTATCCACGGGTAACAGTTCTTCACATCAGGAGGTATGTATTGTTGCCAGTATTCCTTGCCATTAGTCTATCAAATGCTTCGGGAGGCCAGGGAAAACTATGCTAGTGTGAATGAAAAGGAACTCAAAGGTGCCAGACTGCGCCCCCTGCACTTCACATCACATTGGGCATATAACATCTGTGACGGACCCAGACCAGTGGGGTGCAGCAGTCTGGTAGAAGGCAGATATACTGGCCAGTGGATGAACAATTTTCTGTTCCCTGAGTGACCACAGCAGGGGCTGCCCTAGAGCAATCAGGAACCTGCTAGAACCAGTTAAGACAGGCAAGCTAATCAAGACACCTGGAGCCAATTAAGAACTTTCTGGAATCAATTATGGCAGGCAGGCTAATCAGGACATCTGGTTTAAAAAGGACCTCCCATCAGTTAGTAGGGGTGTGTGCAAGGAGCAGGGAGTGAGAAGGTGCTGCTGGAGCAGTGAAGAGTTCAAGCGTGATCAGACTTCAGGAGGAAGATCCTGCACTGATGAGAAAGAAGGTGCTGGGGAAGGCCATGGGGAAGTAGCCCGGGGAGTTTGTAGCTGTCACGCAGCTGATACAGAGAACATTGTAGACAGCTGCTATCCACAGGGCCCTGGGCTGGAACCCGGTGTAGAGGGTGGTCCCGGTTTCCCCCCATCCCCCCAACTCCCGATCGGACACAGGAGGAGTTGACCTGGTCTGTGAGAAACACCAGAAGGGAAGGTCTAAATTGGAAAGGGATCTGGCCTGTCCCTGACCCACTAGGTGGGACACAGAGACTGTGGGGATTTTTCTCCATTTCCCCCATGCTGGCCAGTGATGAGGTTAGCTGAGTGGATGACAGGGTTGAGCCACTAGCAAAAGTGGCCAAACTGAGTGCTGCCATGAACCTCTGAGGCAAGCAAATCTGCCTATAAGCGCAGGACTCACTGAGGCAGAGGAGGAACTTTGTCACACATCCTAGGATAGCCATGTGAAAAGTAAGAACTTGTGGCCCAAATCTGCAAACCTTTCCTCCCAGGAGTTAATCCTTATGTATGCAAACAGTCCCTTGACTTCATTGGGACTGCTTGGTTGAGTAAAGGTTTGCAAGGTTGGGCTCTTGGGTTTTACAAGTAGTTATTCATGTAATCATTGTAAATGGGAGTCTGGAGTGCACTAAAATTCCTATGGCAGCAATTTTCTGTTGTAATATTTCATTATAAAGAGACACTGCTGTGGTTAAATATATAACTATATATATATCCATCCACAGGGCATGTTTTTGCTCTCACACCATTTTATACCAGTGTAACCGCCTTGATTTCACTGGAGTTACTCCTGATTTACACTAGTATAAATTAGATACTAGAATTAGATATTAGAAATAAAAATGAGTCATATAAAAATGGAAACTAGGTCAGATTACAAAGGATGAATATAGGCAAATAACACGGGAATGCAGGGGCAAGATTAGAAAGGCAAAGGCACAAAATGGGCTCAGACTAGCTATGGGAATAAAGGGAAACAAGAAGACTTTTTATCAATACATTAGAAGCAAGAGGAAGACCAAGGACAGGGTAGGCCCACTGCTCAGTGAGGAGGGAGAAACAGTAGCAGGAAACTTGGAAATGGCAGAGATGCTTAATGACTTCTTTGTTTCGTCTTACTGAGAAAGTCCTGAAGTAATGTCTAACATAGTGAATGCTTGATGGAGGGGGTAGGTTTAGAAGATAAATAAAAAAGAGCAAGGTTTAAAATTCACTTAGAAAAGTTAGCATGCCTGCAAGTCACCAGGGCCTGATGAATGCATCCTAGATACTCAAGGATGTTAATAGAGGAGTATCTGAGCTCTTAGCTATTATCTTTGGAAAGTCATGGGAGACGGGGAGATTCCAGAGACTGGAAAGGGCAATTTAGTCCATCTATAAAAAGAGAATAAAACACCCAGGAAACTACAGACCAATTAGTTCAACTTCTGTGCCAGGAAGATAATGGAGCAAGTAATTAAGGAAAATCATCTGCAAAACCTTGAAGGTGGTAGTGATAGGGAATAGCCAGCATGGTATTGTAAGAACAAAATTCGTGTCAAACCAATCTGATAGCTTTCTTTTGATAGGATAACGAGCATTGTGGAATAGGGGAAGCAGTGGATTGGCTATACCTTAGACTTTAGTAGGCATTTGATATGGTCTCGCATGAATATCCTTATCGATATATACTAGGCAAAAACATTTTAGATTGGGGCTACTATAAGGTGAGTGCATACTGGCTGGATAACCGTACTCAGAGAGTGGTTATTAATGGCTCCCATCCTGCTGGAAGGGTATAACAGTGGGGTTCCGCTAAGGGGGTCTGTTTGGGACCAGCTCTGTTCAATATCTTCATCAAACGACTTAGGTTGTTGGCCATAGAAAAGTACACTTATTAAGTTGCGGACGATACCAAACTGGGAGGGATTGCACTGCTTGGAGGACGAGGGTCAAATTTCAAAATTATCTGGACAAATTGGAGAAATGGTCTGAAGTAAATCGGATGAAGTTCAATAAAGAACAATTGCAAAGTATTCCACTTGAAAGGAAATCAGTTTCACACATACAGACTGGGAAGAGACTGTCTAGGGAAGGTGTATGGCAGAAAGAGATCTAGGGGTCATAGTGGACCACACAGCTAATATGAGTTCAACAGTGTGATACTGTTGCAAAAAAGCAAATGTGAGGTCTGGGATGCAATTAAACAAGATATTGTTGTAAACCAAAATATGAGAAGTCATTCTTACCGCTCTACTCATGCACTGTTAGGCTCAACTGGAGTATTTGCCCAGTTCTGGGCACCGCATTTCAATAAAGATGTGGAGAATTGTGAGAGGTTTCCAGGAAGAGCAACAGATGATTAAAGGTCTTGAGAACATGACTATTGAAGGAGGCTTTGAAAGATGGGTTTGTTTAGTTTGGAAAATGAGAGACTGAGAGGGGACATGATAGCAGTTTTCAGGATCTAAAAAGGGTGTCTAGGAGAGGGAGAAACTTGTTCAACCCTTAGGCCTCTAATGATAGAAACAAGAAGCATATGGGCTTAAACTGCCAGCATAGGGAGATTTGGTTGACATTAGGATAGGGTAGTTTAAACACTGGAATAAATTTTGCTTAGGGGAGTTGTGGAATCTCCATCTCTGGAGATATTTAAGAGTAGGTTAGATAAATGTCTATCAGGGATGGTCTAGACAGTATTTGGTCCTGCTGTGAGGGCAGGGGACTGGACTCAATGACCTCTCGAGGCCCCTTCCAGTCCTAGAGTCTATGAGTCTATGAGATTAGACTCAATAAAAAAAGCTGTTTTGTTAACTTGAGCTATTAAAACTGAAAGAATTTAAAACACCTTACACATTTTTTGCTATGTATCCTAAGACATTCCAACACTTGACAGAAGAAAAAATAGATGCACTCCATGAACATGATTATTTACTCACGTGAGCAGCCCTCTTGGGTCAAATCCTGAGGTCCTCACTCAAGCAAACACTCTGTGACTGCATATGGCCCTGAGTCTATTAAATGAGTGAGCAGAATCCAAGGAGTGGGACAGGGCAGGGTGGGGGGCTGCATGTTAAATGTGCTAATATCTGCTAAGGGGATTCGGATATGCCATTCTCAGAAAATGTTTCATTGCTAACCACAAAATGCACAATTTCCTGAAATCTCAGAATACATTTTTTAATGTTGATATAAAAATGATCTGTATGTGTGAGACTCTTTAGGAGGAAGCATATGAGGGCAGATGGAAGGCACTGGGAAATCAGTATATTTATTACTGTACATGATATGAGCTGGAAGATAGGTACTGCAGCTACAGAAGAGGTACAGTTGAGGAACACAGGTGCTTTTTGTTTGCTTTTGCCATTTTACTCAACTCAGCTGAGACATTGAACTAGGCTATTCACTTTTGTCTATAGATTTTTTTTTTTTCAGTTAGCAGCCCTTCTCAGTTTCCAGTGCTGCAGGAAAATGTTTATATGAAAATAAACACAACTTTTGTCATCGATTTATTTTTTGTGGGGGGAGGGAAGGAGAGAAATATATTGAAAAATGTACTAGTCCTGGATCCTGCTTCCTTAAAAGTCCCTGTTTCCTTTTAAGACTACATTTCTGGTCTCAAACCAATTGAAAATCTCTCTTTAATGTTCAAAATAAAATTTCAACGTGGTGACATTTAAGAATTTTGGCAGCAGAATTTAGCTCAGCTTTCTGCACATTAGTTATACTTTTTTTAGTACCTGGGAGACTGACACACAGGACACTTCCCCTCATTTAAACTTGGAAATATAGATATATTTTAAAGAAGCAAAACATTAAATAGGATGTTGTTGAAACCTATTGGCGGTATCGTTATTGCAACGAGCACAACAAATGTCTGTTATCAATGGTTTCTAACATCCGTGGCGAATTCGGCCTGCTGTCTATGTTCATGACCAAATAAAATCACAATTAGTCCATCACCTAAAAGTGAAGTGAAAGCACTTGTGGAAGAGCTGCAGGGACACCATTCTCGTACCGTGCCAAAAGAGGCTCTCTTTGACTGGGAAACTCTACCAGGAGGTTGACTGAATGACACACAAATCTCAGAGCCTTATTTTTTCCCAGAGGATAATGCTGCAAAGCTGTTCAAAATTAAAAGCAAATCTCTCAATAAAGAGACTTTTCATGGCAAGCAGGAAGCCTTTGTTTCATGGATGGGGGCACAGTATGGTTTATGTTTTTATTAGAATACAGCCTAAGCTGTTTAGATCTCAAACCTGACAGCCCAGTTCACTGGGAATATTCCTTGATCTGTGTGTACGGCCGCATAGCACGGTGAGGCAGTGTTCTGCATTGATGCTGAAGCAGTTCATGTGGAATGAAGGTCAACAGGAACAAACAAACTTCAGATGAGATTCAAACTAGAAGATCATTATGCTGCTTTCCTTCCTCCTTCTTTTTTCAGTTTCATTTTATAGGGGACAAGGCTCTCTTTTCGGTCCTTTTCTTGAAGAAATTACATGGTTGATGTTTATGAAGAGACATAAACAGGCCGCTTGGTGATTTGTTACCTTTGGCTCAGTTTCTCCTTACGTGGACCATGGCAGTTAGATGGATACAGGATGTGCCAGGGTTTCTCAAACAGGGGTCGCTGCTTGTGTAGGGAAAGCCCCTGGCGGGCCGGGTCGGTTTGTTTACTTGCCCCATCCACAGGTCCAGCTGATCGCGGCTCCCATTGGCTGCGGATCGTTGCTGTGGGCCCCTCCCATCCGCAGGTCCAGCTGATCGCGGTTCCCACTGGCCACGGATCGCTGCTCCAGGCCAAGAGCATTCCAGAGCAGCAATCCGTGGCCAGTGGGAGCTGCAATCAGCCAGACCTATGGGTGGGGCAGGTAAACAAACTGGCCCGGCCTGGCAGGGGCTTTCCCTACACAAGCGGTGACCCCTGTCTGAGAAACCCTGGGATATGCCAATTAGGACAGAAATACTGTATAAATAAGCAGACCTGGTCTTTTCCCTCATCGCACCAGACTGTGGATGTTTTAAAAAGTGCTGGTGATCAGAATCAAGAAAGGATCTTATGAATATCTCAGACTTTCTGTCCGTCTCTGCCTTCCCTCCCCCCAGTCTGTCTAGCTGTCTATTTGCCTGTCTCAAAGATGCTTCATCTCAGAGGCAGAGAACTGTGGCAGATCATGCTCTAGTCTTTCTACCTTCACCCTTCCCCCCCATATGCTTCCCTGATCCCTCAGGACCATACAGAACCCTGCCATTATTTGCCTTCCATTTTATGCAGTAACTATCTAGGTCATAGAGTCATCAGTGCTTGGGCTGGACATCTTTCACTGCAGCATGGACCCAAATGAGTTGAGTATTCCTTGGGGCCTCATTTCAGTGGTAATAATTTTATCAAACTGTGGTATCCATGTCCATTCTAGATATTCAAGCTCAATGTGGGGAAGGAAGAGGCTGACACTCTAATTTTTTGTTTGTTTGTTTTTTGTTTTTCCCCCCTCCATTTCCTTATTGAGGCACAATTACTAAAACAAAGAAAAATCTAAATGATCCCTTGGAAGGAGCCTTATTTAAACAACTAGAATTTTTGGAAAATCGAAGAGGTCAGGGTGGTTTGTTTGCTTCCAAATGACTCAGCATCTCTACAGGATTTTATGATAGAGGAACAAATTCTTATTCCATCTTTTGAAGTAACTTCTTTCAAGCCGGTCTTTCCTTTCAGATGTTGATTAGCATTCCACACACATTGAACCACACAGCACAGAAAATGCATATATGGTCCTATGGTCTGCCAGTCTGATTTAGCCTGTGCAAAAGCAAATAAGGATCCATGGATATACTGTGCCCTCAGACAGTGTACACTGCATGCATTGCCAACAATAGAAGTTGCATGCAGAGATGAAGAGCGTGATATGGCCTTTAGTTTGATTCCTATACTTGGAGCAAAACCTGCCAATGCCACTTAAGGTAAGGGCTTGTTAGTGTTTTCCGTCTGAATACCAATGCCACTAAAACTAAGGGTCTGTCAGTGTTTCCATTTGAATCCCCCCCCCCCCCAGGTATTCATAACTCAACCATAAAGAATTGCTCCACACCGAAATGTAGAGCTATATAAAGAGGTTGTTAATTTGCAGGAATTAAAAGAAGCATCAGCAACCACATGGATACACTTAGGGCTTTCCTACAAAAACATATAGTTTCCAGCAAGCCTGGGTGTGAATCTACCCTGCACTATCCTGCCATGCACTAACTGTCCATGTGGACCCTGCCAATGAGCATTGACATACCTTAGGGCACTTTAATCTGCTCCTGTTACAAAACAAACAGTACACGGCAGCAGAGTCCCCATGGACAGTTAGTGTACGGCTGGATAGTGCAGGGTAGATTCACACCACTGCTTGCCACAAACTGTATCTGTCATATAATGTTCATGTCCATATGAAAATAAAATCAGCTGATTCTTCAGGTCTGTCTGTCTAACTAATCTATCTGTCTCTGTCACTGCAGGACTTGAGCACAGCCTAACTGTTTTAAAATTGAAACCACAATAACTATCCCTTAGAGAAAGAATAAACAGCCCAGTTAGTTTACAGAGTTTTTTGTTTGCATGCCTGTTTATGTGGGAGAGTGAGTGGTGGCAGGCATGTGGGCACGAGTGTGTTGAAAATATTATTGAAAGGAAATTGAGTCACAGAAAGGAGTTTTACATTTCATTCTGAAAGTTGTGAAGGCCAAGGTTGCAGGAGTGAGCTCCAACTCCTGTGAAAGTTCTCACAAGCCTCCACCTGTTGGCTGACAGTTCATCGTTCTAGTGGAATGTGGTTTTTCTGGAAGGTCATGGTCCCTTGAGGGAGCAGTGGTTGCACAGGTAGGCAGGGAAGGAGAGCTTTGACTGTCGGGACAGGGAACTGAGTAGAACTCCTCAGTGTGTGGAATGATGTATTCGTGGGATATGGTGTGGATGACCACAACTCCTCTAAGAACTAAGAACAGTAGCAGGGGCTGATTAGGCAGGTTGTAGCATCTCCAGAGAAGTAACCACTACCTGAAGATGCTAGCATGTACTAGTTCAAACTGGATTTTCCAGAGACCAACAGACAAAGGCCTGGTCTACACTGGGGTGAGGGGGGGCGGAATTGATCTAAGTTACGCAACTTCAGCTATGTGAATAACATAGCTGAAGTTGACGTACTTAGATCTACTCACCGCAGTGTCTTCACTGTGGTGAGTTGACTGCTAGCGCTCCTCCGATGACACTGACTGCGCCTCTTGGGGGAGTCAATTTATCATGTCTAGACTAGATGCGATAAATCGACCCCCGCTGGATCGATCACTGCCTGCCGATCCGGGGGTTAGTATAGACATACCCAAAGAAAGGAGTTTTAGATAAATAACCTGAGTTTAAACTGACTTGGGGTCTTCTTTCTGATCCTGCAGATGGACAGGTCTTTCTGTCCAAGAGGCGAGGGAGAGGGAGAATCCCTGCAGAGGGGTTGGAAGGAGTTGACTTGCACAGTCCCCATAAGACTTGATGGGTGATCTCTGGTAAACATCTAGCATGCGTGCAGGCTCTTGTATTGTTTTTAATATGTTTTCTCTGTAATGATTTCATCTTAAGCATTAATGTGCTTGCTTATAAAGAGCTGTGAGGTAAGTTCTAATAACAGGCAATTTGCAAATGTTCATAGCCTCTGAGGAGAGAGCAAAACAAACACAAGTCTGTTAAGATAGAGTGACTTGCTGGGGAACTCACATTGAAGGCAGGGAACTGTGCAGCCTGGAAAATCCCTGGACAGGAGGGAGAGACAGGTGGGGTCACTACACTAGAAATGATCTATGAGGAGCTGGGAGCCTTGAGTGAGTTCCCTTGGTGGACCACGGCATGGGAATGCAGGTACAGTTGCCCTGAACTGTGACAGTGTACTGACAAGTTGACAAACTACTGCATATTGTACCAGGTTTTTCCAAGATATGACTGATAATCAAGCCTGGAGGCAATGAATGAGTGGATTGCCATGGCTGGACCTGTGTCTGATGTACAGTATTCTGGCCAATAGCAGATATAAGTCGGTGGGGTAATTTTTTGTTTCTGTAGCTGAAGATCCAAGTAGCAATGAGGTATCCGAAGAACACCCAGGACAGACCAGTTTACTAGTCACAGTCAGATGCCCTGAATTTTGGGAGAAGTTAGAGAAAAGATATAAATTCCATTTTACCAGCATGGCCCCACCTCCTACCATCTTCCTACTACCACGACCTCACCTTTCTCTACCACCCCTTTTCAGTTAGCTGCTCCCAATGGGCCAAAGGGATCAGGATCAGACAATCTGCTGTAGGAGACTAGGTTGACTGTCGTGGGTGTGGGTGTGTTACTTTCCTGCTTAGTGCTTCCTGCTCCTTGTTCCTGTTCGATTCCTGGTTCCTGCTTGCTGAACTCAGTGTTCCAGTTTCTCTTCCTGTGTGTGTGCATAGCATTGGGTGTGTGCAGTTACTCAGAGCCTGCAGCTCCAGACCTGCCACTTGGACTGTTGTTATGTTTTGTTCAGGCTATTGCTGACTCAAGTGGCTCATGGTTATTACACGTTTTTATTGACCACCTATCTGTGTGTCTCACTTCACTTCCTTGTGTTTTGGAACTGCAGTTCTGGGGCACATCAGAATGTAATGTTATGTGTCAAGGATTAGACCAGCAACAGAGACCTTTGCATGACCACAAAATGGAGAGGGAGCATCTTACATAGACTCTGTTTTGCATTGAGACAATATAGTTTATTTAGAATGGCTCTGGTCCCCAAAAGACTGGGTTAAAGTGAGAACATCTGGGTCATGCCAGAGGCCCAGTGCATGGAACATGTGCTTCCCCCTGGCTGTTGTGCTGTGGAGTTGTGGCAGAGCTGGAAAAGTTCTGTTCCAGAATCGTGAAAAGAGGGGATTGGAAATGGGAGGCGTTTTGTTTTTTGTTAAAGGAGGTGGAGCAGCACTCCCAGTCTCCTCAGCAGAGTATTATTCCTGAACTCAATTGGAAAGGAGATTCCAAGCTAGTGAAGGGGAGATTTAGAGAAGGGGTGACATGGTGAGAGTGGCAAATATTGAATGCTTTGCAGCAGGATTTGGTAGAGATTCAAGTACATTGTATGTATTTTTTTTTTTAAATCTAAACTTTTGTGAATTTTTAACACCTGGAATTCATCTACTAGGTATAAGCAACAACCTCTTTTTTTAAAATTGAATATGTCAAGGTAGACCCTCAGCGGGTGTAAATTGTCCTAGCTTTATTGAAATCAATGGAGCTATAATTGTCACCGAGAGTCTGCCCCATTTTGCCCCCCCATATTGTCTCTCTGAGAAAGTTTTGCTTTTGCTTTTGGATGTTTGAAGGCTTATAACACATTGCATTACCACAAAGAGCTTTAAAGCAATACAAATAATGGATTTGAGGAAATCACAGAACTTTCAAATGACTGGTGTAGGAGACGGCCACAAAAAAATAATCCCAACACATAAAAGAAGAAATTACGTGGAAGATAAAAATAAGTGGTTAGGTAAGGAATACTTTGCATTTGGCTGTCTTAAATGCTTACATGTGAGATCTGTCAGTACATCAGAGATATAGAGAGATGGCCAGTTGAAAATTCATTCCCAGGCACATTTAATTATGTGTGTAAAAGAGTGTGTAGAAATCAGGAACTGCTGTTTTATCATTAACAACTCACTGTGTTCATACACAGATTGCTGCTTCTACTGATGATGTATAAGAAAGGTGTAATTATAAGTCTAAGCTTATGTGCTACCATCTTAAAAGCGAAACCAGGAAAACTATTGTTGGGAGGGATTAAATTATTATTTTAAGGTAATTGCAGTTTTACACAAAGAAATAAAAATAACAACTGCCTACTTTCTGGCAAAGCCATCTGCACCACCCATTTCCATGAATTTGTATTCAAGGTGGGGAATATAAGTCCCGGTCAGGGGGGAAAGAAAAGCTTTCTAAAGAATCTTAGTAAATAACCAGCTCCAGGGTTCAGCGAACAGCTTAGACAAGTTGCATGTCAGATAGTGCCAAAAAGTAATTACAGCATTTAAATAAAAGTTGGTCACATTTTTTAAAAGATCTGATGGTTCACTATGGGAAATGGAAGATTTTTACATGCCTTCAGCAGAAAAGATTGTTTCATCTTCAAGCAACCAGCCTTTATTTTTATTTACCTTTATTAACATTAAGCTAGATATATACCTCGGAACCCATTCTGATCTGTGTCATGCCAGAGCAAATTCAGAATAACTAAACTTAGATCAGACCCTATGGGTCTTTATTTACTATGAATAAGTTAGCTGCATATTTCCCCTTCTTGGCATTGCTTGTTCTCTCTACAAGTCTCTCCATTTGTAGTCTAATCTGAGTGATTCCCCAAAAGCACTGCATGGAAGAGTTTTCAGTTCTTTATAAAAAGACAGTTTGTGGCTACCAAATGTTCAGATGGGCTTCTTATTTTTCTAGATGTCTTCCCAACTGACTTAATTAATTACTATCTACAGAGAGCAGCCAGAAAGACACCAGAATCCAGTCTGTAGTTGAGCAACAATAAAAGGATTCAGAGAACTTTTATCAAAGCTTCCATTAACCCCCTGCTGATCCTAAAACAGGATTTTTTTTAGAATGGAAACACAAAAGCTAGTCTGCACAACTGCCCCTGTGTGTCCATTCAGAGGTTTTAAATCCACACAGTTACTAATTAAAATGCCATGCAGCGTAGCACAAATAAACATAGCCTGTCTCTGAATCCCACAGTTTCTGCAGTGACTCCTGATTTGAGGAACAGGTTAGTAAATTGACCTGGCTGTGGTCAGGATAGTCCTGTTCCATTCATATATTTAATGGTTAGTTTGTAGCTGCTGTTGAAAAAAGTGTCTCAGATCTATCCATATGCATGAAGAACACTCCCAAGGATTTCATTCTTTGGTGTCTTCTGTTTTTCTTTTCTTTTCTTTTTTTTTTGCAGAGAGATTTATTGAGCCATGAGGGCCAAAAAGAGCTGTGGCATATCTACTGGACTCTATAATCAAAGTGGTAATGTTTTGCTGGACATCATAATGCTGAGCTTTCCAGTGAAATTTCTTTCACTCAGATTTGTCACTTCTGATTTGGCCCCTCATGTGAACTGGCATGAAGAGAGTCTCTATTATTATGGCAGGACTCCAGTGGGTTCCTCCTCCCCAAACAAATCATGTAAATGCGTGTCCGCTCTCTGCATACACTTGAAAGATTTCATGGCATCTCTTTAGATTACTGTAATCTGTCTTTATTACTAAATTCAAGAGCTGGTATCTCAAAACTCTGATTTAGTAACCTACTTGGCTGTTGGAGTGCTTTGATTCAGAGTCTCTGAGAGTAATATTTTGTAATCTCTAGGTAACAAAAACATACAGTGTTTTTTAGACATTTCTCTTTTAATAATTCTAGAGAGGAGAAAAGGAATCCAAAGCATATCTCTCTATTTTTTGTTTCAAAGATTCTCATATGGAAAAGTGTATAGAACTTAACAGAAAAAAATTATAAATGTTCTGTAAGCTTTTTGAACTATCCTATAGAATTTAATCAAAAATTATATTCCTGCTTTTGAATACTATAGGCTGGTTTACACAGAGAGAGAGAGAGAGCGAGAGAGAAAAGACTATCATTTTCTATTGAAGTCTGTAGGTTTTAGAGTACCGTAATTTCTATTAAACCATGTTTAATTTTGATAGAACCCTTTGGTTTAATCAGTATTAAATTCTGTAAGATGTTTCCATGAAGAATTATTGCAGACTGCAAAAGTGCTAGAGTTAAATGGTAATATGTAGTGGACATAAATATCCTTTCAAAGATTCCTGAATATTAGTGGTAAAACACTGAACATTTTAAATTAACTTTTTTTTATTATTTTTAATCTATCCTATCCTGTTATAGGAGCACATTAATAAATAACAGAATAAAGCAGATTTGGCTGGATAGCGTGCAAAAGAGAGCGGTTGTACATAACTGTTGTCTAGTATGTGAAGTAAGTTTTGTATAACATCCATTCATTTTAGCAAACAAATAAAGGCAAGATCTGAAGACAACCCAGAACAATGACTCCCTGGGAAGACTGTGTTTGTCTAGATAACATACCACATTCTTTAAATCTGTCCTCTGAATCAGCCTCCATTTATCTTTCTTAGCATAACAGTGAATGCAGACTGACGGGCCGCATCTTTCCTTCTAGTTATCAAGACTTGATGCACGCACATAAATAAGACTGTAGGTGAACTGAATATGCAAGTAGCTTCAGGCTTAACAAATATTCTTTCTGTTCCAAGGATAATTGGGGCCATGGTGATTGGTGGGATTTTGTAGGGTGCTGCAGGATTTTGTGGGTTTTCTATAGAATGTTGTAGATGATGTGCCGGGCCCTGCAGTGCATTTCCATGAATATGTCACACTCTGTTGCTGTTGCTGCTGCATGTGCAGAAAGTTGAAAAGGCTGCAATTACGCTAGCGCTGGGAAGAAAGCAGCAAGAGAAGTGATTTGAAGAGAGTGGATCAGGCGCAAAGGAAGACAGCTTTAGAGCTGGTGGCAAATGTGCGATTTCTCTTCAGCTGGACATCATTTTTAGAAACTGAAGAATAGCAAATGTCGCAAACAGTGCAGGCTCGGCAGGGTAGGCATTATCTTGAGTCAAATACAGAATGATCTTTCTGACTGTGGTAAATTGTTCATTTTGTGTATTCACTTTCAGATGTCACCAGTTTCGTCTGGGCATAAATAAGGATCATATTTGTAGAAATGTCTGTCAGAAAACTGAGCTGGAAAACGGGGTGGAGGGGATATAAGAGAAGATGAGACTTAAAAAATGAGAAGTGGTTCACAATTTGTTAGAAAAAGAAACAATGTTGGAATTTTAGTATTTTACAGGAGGGAGACTTTCCCCTCACCCTTCTCATTTTTCCCTAATTCTGCCAAATGAGCCTCAAAATAAAACTTCGGGCCTTCACTCTCAGAAGAAGAATGATCAGTCCTCTTCTGATCAACAGCTAGATGAGATCATTCAGAGGTCTCTTCCCTCAGCCGAGGAGCATGCTGGGCCAAAAAATAAAAGGCTAGGATCAGAATACAAACTGGTCTGTGGTTGGCAGCCCACGAGACTGGGCCAAACTGAGGATCGTTATTATCATTGAATTTTGTTTGCGCAACCATTTGGACTCTGCAGTCTTCAGTTTTGTCTCTAGCCAGTTTAAAAAGTAATTTTTAAAAAGTTCCTGTTTCCTGTTTTAATCCCCCGTGCCTCATGACTTCATGGGATGATAGTTTAGCATTGAAATCATTTAGACTTTGAAATAGCACTAACAGTAAGTAAATATTCCTAGCAATTATCTCACCTTCCTGACCAGTTCTGTTAAGGCAGCCATCTTGATTTTTTTAAGCGCTTGCTCCATCTGGGGAGTTTGTAATTGACACAATGGTGGTTTATTAAAATGAATAATTCAGTTGTTTTCAGCACTACACATAAAACCAAAATCAAAACAGCTAAAAGCTTACATGAATTGAAATTATATGGCAGGTGCCACATAATCTGTTACTGACACCCTAAAGCAAGATTTTAATTCTAAGGCTGTATGTTTCAAGGCTTGAAGACTCTTCACATTTCTATCCCTCATTCTGTTTTTAACTGAATTGACTGAAGATTGCTCTTATTTTTACAAAACTATGCAGTGTGCAGAATGAGGGTTTCTTCCTCATCTAGTCTTTGTGTGTTTTATAATTTGCTAACTGCAGATTTCAGATGAAGAAAAGTGGACTTAGTTCAATTCCAGAGAAATATAGGGGAATAAAAAAGAGGTGTGTGACAGAGTCCAAGAGAATTGGGCATACCAGAGTCTAACTAGTGGCACTGCTTTCTCTGAAGGCACAGACTCCCCTTTCATCCCTTGAGGTGATCCTTCAGGAAGAGAGATGAGGCACATTGGCAGGGCAGTGTGGCAAAGCTTGCACTGCTGGTATCTGTGCTGTAACTATTCACAGAAGAACCAAGGGATCCATCTTCTAGTGTTGTCATACTGGCACCTTGCACAAAGCACTATGTTACCTTTTTAAAAGCTGTGAGTATGAAAAACCATCAAGCTTAGACTCATGGACTCATAGACTCGTAGGTCAGAAGGGACCAATGTGATCATCTAGTCTGACCTCCTGCACAAAGCAGGCCACAGAACCCTACCCATCCACTTTTATAACAACCCCTAACCCATGACTGAGTTATTGAAGTCCTCAAAATTGTGGTTTGAAGACCTCAAGCTGCAGAGAATCCACCAGGCAAGTGACCCATGCCCCACGCTGCAGGGAAGTGTGAAAACCTCCAGGGCCCTGCCATCCGCCCTGGAGGATCCTTCCTGACCCCAAATATTGGCGATCAGCCTAAACCGCTGAGCCATGTGGGGCAGAGACTCACCAGCGAGCATCCCAGGAAAGAATTCTCTGCAGTAACTCAGATCCCCATCCCATCAACTCTACAGGACCATTGTTGAGCAAGCTTATTGCTGATAATCCAGATCAATTTGCCGATTAAACTATCTTATCATATCATCCCCTCCATTTTACTTATCAGCTTGTCTTAAAGCCAGATAAGTCTTTTGCCCCCATACTTCCCTTGGAAGGCTGTTCAGACTCACTCCCTAATGGTTAGAAACCTTCATCTAATTTCAGTCTAAATTCCTAATATCACAGTTATTGTACCCATTTGTCCTCTGTTGCTTACATTAGTGGCCTAAGCTTAATACTTCCTCTCCCTCCCTAACGTTAATCCCCTGATATATTTATATTAGAGCAAGCATATCCCCCGCAGCCTTCTTTTGGCCAGGCTAAACAAGCCAGCTCTTTGAGTCTCCTTTCATAAGGCAGGTTTTCCATCCTCGGATTCATCCTAGTTTAGCCCGTCTCTTGAACTGTATTCACAGTTTGAATTCATCCTTCTTAAACATGGGACCCAGAACTGCACACATATTTCAGGTGGGGTCTCACCAGCGCCTTATTAATGGTACGTAACACTCCTTTCATGCTAGAAATACTTGCCTTGATGGTACCCTAAAACCCGCATTTGCTTTTTTTAACGGCCATATCGCATGGCGGCTCATAGAAATCCTGCTATAACCAATACCCCAAGGTTCCTTCTCTCCTCTGTTGCTTCCAACTGGATGTGTCAATGTATATCTAAATTCTATTTATTATCCTAAGTGCATGCCTTGCACTTTTCACTATTATATTTCATCCTATTACTATTACTCCAGTTTACAAGGTCATCCAGATCTTCCTGTATAGTATCCCGGTCCTTCTCTGTGTTAGCAATACCCCCCAGCTTTGTGTCATCCGCAAACTTTATTAGCACATTCCCGCTCTTTGTGCGAAGGTCAGTAAGCTTGATTCAGTGTGGAGCGTTTCTCAACTGTTCGCAAAAGCCTGCAGTGGAGATCATGCCATGTGCCAAAAGATCATCTAACCTTTGCGCGCAGGACAGTGGCCTCACTTAGGCAGGAGAGCTAATAAAATTTAAATCTTTGGATTGTTCAGTTTAAATGTAAATACTTAAATGTGAACTTGCTTGAGGAACTTTGATGGCTTTTAAAAACTCCTTTCTACCCTCAGGCAGTAAAGCAGGAGCTGAAGCTTTTTATTGCTTTTTAATATTTCCAGGCACTTTATGCTCAAAAGTGCACATTTGAAATCAAGCCTTCAGTTGCTGTTGAAGCCTGTGACCTGCCTGTATCTCTGTTAGGGTAAAAATGTTTATCATTTTATTATCTTCCTTCCTCCGAGATTCTTGGCATTTTTGATGATGTATGATTGATTCAAGAAGCACAACTGGTGCAGCCTAACTCTTCTGAGGTAGCCATAGCACATTCAAAGCTAGAATGACACTACCTGACCAAATCTATTTACTCAAGTAAGAAAAGCTGCTTTAGAAGAATCAACATCTTATATTTTTGTCTATAAGTTACTTCTGTGTGGGAGACCTGCAAAAGCTGACAAGTAAACAGTGCAAAAGGCTTGTATTTATCTGGATTTCTTGGCAGGCTCTTAAACAGTTCTGTCTATAAAATCTAATATTCTTAATGCTGAGAGTAAATGGCAAAGAAAATTATTCACCAGGTATAGATCATCTGGACAGCTGCGTTCCAAGTAAATAAAAGACAACTGTATGGGAAATGCAGAAAATGTCTCATTAAGGAATATTACCATGAAGTATGGTGCCCTGGATTCATTCGTTTGTGCCATAGTGGATTAAACTTTCATGATTACTGCTGAAATAACTAAGTGCTCAGATGTCATGGTGGTAAAGGCAGAATAAGGACTGAGGAAAGGAGGAAAATTCCATATTGACACACACAAGATCTGAGATATTAGGTATGGAGCCAGAGCTATCCCTTCTAATAAGGGACAAGTGGTCACTCTGGTATTTAAAGACTATTGTTAGCACATCTTACATAGTTTTACTGATCCCTGACACTATATCTGTCAGAAGTGGTTTAAAAGCTGCATACAAGAAGCTGTATGCGGAGCACAATAACAGGAAGTTTTATTGGTCCTACAAAACCCAGAAACAATGCTTCACATTCTTGAGGGCCATCTACTGAAACCTTGCCTGGTAACTATTTACATATACATGCAACTATACCATAGAGCACTCTTGAGACTTTGAGTGGAAGGAGAAAAAAAGGGAGAGTTGAGGGGTTGGCAAGTGACATGATGTGAGAAGGGGAGTAGCTGGAAATGGGAGCTGAAGTTTAGGCAGTGACAGTACCGCCTTTGCCTTGAGAGTGAAGACAAGATGGTTGAACATGTGTGAAAAGGAGAGGTGCTGGTGGCGGAATTTGTTTTTAAAAATTGCAGAGTAGATTTTGATTGGTCCTGCACATAGATATAAAGGTAAAAGAGAGGATGCAAGGAGATTTCACCTCATACCCTGGTGCTTTGGGACTAGCTGCACTCAGTCTGGAGAGTATAGGCACAGCCCCTGCATAGCTCTGGTGGTGGTACTGGCTTTCCCAAAAGAGAAGTGACTGAATGAGGTTGGTATGCCCTCTACATCAACAAGTAGAATGGGTTGCTTGTGGAGAACAGGGTCTGGTGCATGTTCTAATATGACAGAGTAATATGTGCTCTCCATGTGCTCTAACCAGAATTCAGCACATGGGAAGCTACTTCAGTATGGTCGTTTCATGCTCTCCCTCAGAATAGGTTTTAAACCTGGAATCAATATTAAAGAATGTCCCAGCTATCTCCCATTATCATGGCTGCCCATCCCACATTCTGCTATTCTCTTTATCCACTGTAATTTATTAAAGGAGCATTGTTGCTTTGTTTAGGTTGCAGAATTTGTTTCTGTTTTATGTTGGGGCAAATTCTAATCTTGGTTACAGGTAGAAGTAACTCCACTGAGGCCAGTGGCTCAATACCTGCCTAGTTTAGGGAGCTGGCAGCTAATTCCAAATCTAACAAATTGCTTATGGCTGTAGAATTTCTTTAAAGCAATTTGCAGTGCTAAATACATCCACCCCTTTTGTGTTAATAGGCATTTAGGAATGTTTCTTTGCCTATTCCCCTCCCCCAGCAATTGTAATGTTCAGACAGATTTTTATAAATTGCCTTCGAACTGAAAGACTTGTTTTCCTGTTTATTTTAAACTGGCATTCATACATACAGGAAAAATACACACAGTATCCTGCCATGTTTCTGTTGGAAAGTATTAAGTTATCCTTGTCAGAACATGCCAACAGGATTTCTCTTAGCAAGCTAGCAGAAAGAAAACAGTCGGTGCTCAGACTAAACAGACCCCATGCTTGGGTGTAATGCAGGATTCTTCTTAAACACTGCTCCCCTAAATGATGCTCAGCAGATTCTGTGGGCACGTCTAGACTACACGCCCTATCGGCGCATTAAAATCGATTGCTCGGGGATCGAAATATCGCATCTGGTCTGGACGCAATATCTCGATCCCAGAGCGTGCTTAGATCGATTCCGGAACTCCAGCTAGACGACCCGACCTCCGGATTCGACACGGCGAGCCGCGCGGATTGATCCCGCGTGGTGAAGACGGGTGAGTAAATCGATTTTAGATATTCGATTTCAGCTACGCTATTCTCGTAGCTGAAATTGCGTATCTAAAATCTATTTAATCTCGTAGTGTAGACCTGGCCTGAGTCTGTTTGGTTTATAGCTCTTCTGTGGGAATGTGGAGTACTGATTACAGATTCAAGTCTTTGGAGTTACTCCAGATATACACTATTGTAACTGAGATCAGAATTTGGCCCTCGGAGATTAATAGCCAGGTTCTTCAATTTTTGTTGTCTCCAGTGGATGCAAAGCCCATATAGCTGCCTCCTGCACCACCTGTCTCTGCCACCGAAGCTTCTGATATAAGCTACAGGAGGGCGCTAGTAGATATGTCTACATAGCAAATAAATAAATAAAATAAAAAATGAATGTGTCAGGGAGTCTCTGGGCTTGGGCCAACTAACTCGGGCTTGTTCTTTGGGACTAAAAATATCAGAGTAGACATTCCTACTTGTGCTGGAGCCCAGACTCCAAGACCCTCTTCCCTCACCGGGTTTCAGAGCCTGGGCTCCAGTCCAGGGGCAGCGAATTATATGGGCCCATGGTGCCAGTACTCCAGGAATATTCAGGGCCCAGGGGCCCAGCTTCACCAATATTCAAGGCTGGGTCTCGCCCCGGCCACTGGTGCCACCACCGGTAGTGCAGGGGGGCTAAGGCAGCTTCCTTCCTGCCCTCACTCCGTGCCACTCCTGGAAGCGGCCGGCGCGTCCCTGCAACTCCAGGTTGTAGGGGTTGTGTGTCTCCGCACGCTTCCCTGGTCCTGAGCGCCAACTCTGTAGCTGCACGGGCTGGGGAAGGGGGATCAGGAGAGAGGAAGGGGATTGAGAGACGATCCCCAGGGCTGTCGGAAGATGGGCCCGGGCTGGGACCTGCTCACAGGAAGAAGCCAGGCACCTTTCTTCTCCTCTCCCCGCATGTTCACTTCGCCCTGGCCCTTCTGCCTAGGAGCCGCTGCCAGAGAGGTGTGTGGTTCGCTTTTGGGGGCCGCCCGAAGTAAGAGCTGCCCCTCTCAACCTCTCCTGCACATCTGCCCCAGCTCAGAGCCCGCACCCAAACTCCCTCCTAGAGCCCGCCCCCACACCATCTCCTGCACCCCAACCCCTTGCCCCAGTCTAGAGCCAACATCCCTCCTGCAGCCAAACTCCCTCCCAGATCCCGCCCCCCCCACACCCTGTCCTGCACCCCAACCCCTGACCCCAGCCCAGAGCCCACACCCCTCCACATCCAAACTCCCTCCCAGTGCCTTAAGCAAGTGTGTGTGGGGGGAGGTGCAGAATTGGACCGTTCTGGGCACCACCAAAAATTATACAAACCTGCCGCCCAGCTCCAGCCCAAATGTATACCTGGCTCTTTTTTAGTCCTGTAGTTGACCTGGGCTCTGAGACTTGCTGCTGCAGGTCTCTTTTTTTTTTAAATTCTCAGCGTGGATGTACCCAGTGTGTTCTGACAATCACCAGACAACCCCTGAGGCTCCATAACCAGCTTCATGTCATTTAGAGCAGCCTCAGTGCTGCTCTAATCTATGCCAAGACTGGACTCAGTCTCACTCAGGGAACCACGACAGGCTCTTTGTGGTTCTTTTCTCAGCAGATATGGTGTACCTCTGAGAATATAGGCCAGGACAGAGGCAATACGTGTGTGTGTGTGGGTGCACAGAGTTGCATGCCTCTCCCCCTCAGAACCCTACTGCATATCACCAGAACCTTTAAATTGTGCCCCTCTCCCCACTGTCAACAGTCTCTGCCAGGACAGGATGGTAAGAGGCACTGCACTCCAGTGATGGAAATTAGAGCAGCCTTAGGGCCAGACTGACCATCAGCATTGACTGTGGGCAGAGGAGTCAGGAAGCTGCTGAAAAGTCACGTCAGCCGCCCCCTCAGGTAAGCTCAGCAGAGCTCTGTCACACCTAAGTATCAGCTTGTGGATTTTAAAGCTTGTGAGATATATTTGAAAACTGAAAAATCCCTGGTTAGTGTGGCAGAGGTTATATAATGGCTTCAGGAATCAACCGTCATATATGGCTTTTGCAAATTTCAAACTGAGATTCCTTTCAAAAGTGACATTTTTGTTAATGACCCAAGTTTTTCTGTAAACTTTTAACTTGATGGGAGTGAGAGCCAGCTTTTGAGGTTCTGCAACACTCCCAAAGCAGGCAAGTGCTCTTACTTGGAATCGGCAAGAAAATTGAAAGGAAAATTTCAGCCTTTTTGTTTAAGATACATATCTGTCCCTTTTCCTTCTGAAGGAAAATATAACTGATGTAAACCAATCACTTGACCCGAGAGCTTGTCACTCCTTTACCCTGAAGATCACAAGTTATTCACAGTGATTGGCTTTTGGAGTCTGGTAAAAACATAACCATACGTCCCTTGATTTTGGGGATGACCTCATGTATAGGTGGCAGTACCACCCAGGCTATTGCTAATGGCACTAGAGCCACCATAACCTGCTACTAGTCAGCTAACTCTCTGAGTCAGTTCTGCTGAACAGCTGGTATATCCTCTGGCCACAAGGAGGTTCGGGAAGCTGTATAGCATGAGAACCACTGGTCTAGGCAAAGGATTGAGAACAAGAGACTAATCCCAGCTTTGGGTCACATAAACCAAAATTTTCAAACTTGGGTTCCTAATGTTAGGCAGATATGTGGATTTAGATGCTTTGCTTTAATCATCGTGTTTGAAAATGCTGATCTTAAGCACTCCGTGCCTCAGTTTCCAAATGGAGGAGAGTAGCAGACCAATCATCTTTCCCGCCAGGAGACAACAACAGCTAGCAGGAGACTGCAGAGGAAGGAAGACTGTGTGAAGACAGAGGATTATGGAGTGTTTTGTGAGGCCTTCTGTGGCTCAGATAAGCAACCAAACTTCTTTCACTAGTTCACAGGTTTTGTTACAGTAACACAGGAAGTGGGTTCATATGGGAAGGGTACTGTTTTCTGATAATTAAGATGCACGTTAAAAATAACCTAAAATTTACCGGGCTGCATGCACTGTCCCCAGATCCCCAGCATGGAAAATGGCCCTGGGAAAAATTGTTAACAGTCATTGGAATGGAAGGGTATGCAATGTAGTTGTGTGTTTGGTCCCAGAATATTAGAGAAACAAAGTGGGTGAGGTAACATCTGTTATTGGGCCAACTTCTGTTCATGAGAGACACAAGCCACACACAGAGTAGGGGTATGTCTACACTACAGGATTATTCCGATTTTACATAAACTGGTTTTGTAAAATAGATTGTATAAAGTCGAGTGCACACAGCCACACTAAGCACATTAATTCGGCGGTGTGCGTCCATGTACTGAGGCTAGCGTCGATTTCCGGAGCGTTGCACTGTGGGTAGCTATCCCATAGTTCCCACAGTCTCCCCCGCCCCTTGGAATTCTGGGTTGAGATCCCAGTGCCTGATGGGGCAAAAAACATTGTCGCGGGTGGTTCTGGGTATTGTTCGCGGTGGTTCTGGACAGCCTACCCCTCCCTCTGTGAAGCAGCAGACAACCGTTTCACGCCTTTTTCCTGGAGCTGAACTGTGCAAACGCCATAGACAGCAAGCATGGACCTGCTCGATCAGACCGCAATCATGGATTGTAAACACTCATGCATTCTCATGCAGTCTATGCTGAACCCAGGACCTGCAGGCGAGGAGGAGCGGGCTACGGCAGAGCGGCGACGAGAGTGATGAGGACATGGACACAGAATTCTCTCAAACCGCGGGCCCTGCACTTTGGAAGACCTGCTCGTAATGGAAGCAGGTTCTAGCACTGAAACACGATTTTTGGGCCCGGGAAACAAGCACAGACTAGTGGACCGCATAGTTTTGCAGGTTGGACGATTCGCAGTTGGCTGCGAAACTTTCGCATGATAAGGGCACTTTCATGGACTTTGTGACTTGCTTTGCCTGGCCCTGAACGCCATAATACCACAGATGAGAGCAGCCCTCACAGTTGAGAAGCCGAGTGGCAATAAGCCCTTGGAAGCTTGCAATGCCAGACAACTACCTGGTCAGATTTCGGGAATCATTTGGAGTGGGAAAATCTAACTTGGGACTGCTTCTGATGTGCACAGTAATGCCACAAAGCATATATAATGCTGTACTGCTACGAAAGGTCTTGAGTCTCTGGAAGTGAGGTCATGTGCGATGGCTTGTGAATGGAGGTATCCCTAACTGTGAGAGGGAGGTGAGATAGTGGAACCACTATCCCTATCTTTTGCACTGGAAGCACCGAGGTGCACCGAGTACGTAAACCGACAGTGGTATCAAATTTAACAATGGCTGTTGTCAACCACTTGTGATAGGCCATCATTCACAGAGACGCGTTTACAAAGATCTACACTGTCTGGTTTTCACACGGCCAGAAGGGCATTACTCGCTCTCCATTCTTACTTTTTCGGACTCGCAGCGGATTTCCAACCAAAATAAGTTTGGGGATGTTGAAATCCTGTATTATCCTGGGGGAGGACCCAGCACTCCCTTAGCCGTGGCTCATAAGCCAGATTAGCCATAACAGGCAGCCTGGACAGACCGATCAAACGAGCTGTTCAACCTATACAGGCTAGAGCCAATAGTGCAAATTGGTGCGTAGAATGTGATCATATGGCCAGTTTAAAGGCATGTCTGGGCCACTTCACTGACTCGACTCAGGACCGTCAGCCAACAATGGTCCACCATTGGTTTTTGCTGCTAGCTGTGTGGTCGCGACAGTCATCTGTCAGAGTTAAGGGGGGAAGACTTATGCGCACGGGGAAGTGCGAGGCATATTCAGATACACCTGGGAGTCGCTGATTACAGCACGCCAGCACACACAGGGGCGATTCAAGGACACCACCAGGAAAGAGCAGGCTGCGCATCATCAGAAAGCTTGAAAATTGAGTTGGCAATCAATAGGGCCCGCCGTACGGAATTGTGACTGTTGATTCTTTGTTTCCCTTAATGAACCCCCCACCTTGATTGAGACTCGTTCCCTGTGAGCAACTCACACCTCCCCTTCAATTACAGCTGACTGAAGGAAATAAGTCACTATCGTATTTAAAAATCATGTTTTCTTTCTTTAAAAAGTCATTAATAAAAAGAGGGAGAGAACTGAACAAAGTATTCCTTGGTGTGGTTTGGAGGAGGATAGGAGGGGAAGAAAAAGGCCCCCCATCCAATTTCTCTGGGCTGATGATGCGCCTTTAACCGCCCCCCACCAATGTGGCTTGGTATCATGGAGATCACTGCTAATCACCCACCCCCCCCCACCGCGTGGCAGTGGTGGAGGAGATCCCTGGCTAGCCAAAAGCGGAAAAGCTCAGCACCATTCCCCTCCTCCATCACCCCCCTTGGCTACCTGCAAGGAAGGATTTTTAAGCGAAACAGCAAACAACAGACCCCAGTAGGAAATGGCCATCTCTGTCCCCTTAATTAATCTTCCTGAATTTCAACCAGGTCCTACCGATGAACGATATCACTCTCCTGAGGATTAACACAGCGAGATGAAGAGCGGATAGTGCTCTGAAATGGCCAGCATATCAGGAGAACATATCGCAGCTAGGCCTTGTCACCGCAGTGACGAACCAAGAATATACTTGCATACATGCATGGCAATATGGTCATAGTGTCCTAGGCACAATAGTGGAAATGGAATAATTATTTGCTTGCTTCAATTGCCAGAAAACAGCCCTTCTTTGCCAAAAGAGCTTTTGTGTCAGACATCCCGATCCAGGAAGCTGTCCATAGGAAGACTGTACCCTGAAGGATTTTTCCACTCCTATGGCCCAGAACAATTTTAAATACAACCTTTCTCCAATAACATGTACTGGCACCCACGAATGCATCCCAATAACTCTCAAGGGTCATAATCTAATCTATTTGTAAACAACACTTGCTTTTAATTAACCCAGTTTATCAATCTTACAAAAGTACACTCACCAGGTAGTCTTTCCATGGCTTCGTTGTCTGGGCTGATGGCTTGGGAGGGGTGAGGGTAATCTTTCTCTGGTGTGAGAAAAAGCTTCCTGGCTTTGGGAGAACGAGTGTACTGTGTGTCTCTGCAAGCTCGCCCTCCTCTTCCTCCTCCTATCTTACCCCTTCTCCGGCGCAGAACTCTTCAGCCATGGCATGAGAATTAACCAACCCCACCTCAGAATCACGGACGGGGTGGGGTAGTGGAGGCGAGAACCCCCTAAATGATGCAAGCCACGTAGAAGCAGCAATGTTGTTGGCCCTGACCCGGACTTTCCGTTTGCTTCTTTGGTTTTTCTGGTAAGGCTTGTCTGAGATCCTTAACTTTCATTCTCATGCACTGTAGTCCCTGGTATGGCTTTTCTCCTCAAGCCTTTGGAATTTTTTCAATGTTTTCTCATTTTTGCTTTGGAACGGAGTTCTGTTTAGCACAGAATCCTCTCCCAATTAGCGATTACAAGACCAGTACCATCCCAGCGGTCATGCTGGAACTCTTTTTCGTTGTTCAGGAGCACTGCAATTTTTACACTGTACTGATGGCTCTGCGTGGTCACCTGTGCTGGATGAGCTCTCCAACGCTGGCCAAACAGGAAATGAAGATTTACAAAAGTTCACACGGGCTTTTCCATGGTCTTACCTCGGCCAGTGCATCCTAAGTTCAGATTATCTGAGTCCATGAGCGAAGGTCAGCAGCGTGGCCGGGCCCTGTGGGTAACCTTTACCGCCCCGAGAGGCCAATAACCGTTCGATTTCATGCTATAACACCTAATTCCTGATATGGTCCAAGTACCTGATTCAGTCTTACTCCTCTCGTCGGGGAGGAGTACAGAAACCAGTTTAAAGAGCTCTTTATATCGATATAAAGGGCCTCATTGTGTGGACGAGTGCAGCATTAAATCGGTTTAACTCTGCTAAAATCGGTATAAACACGTAGTGTAGACCAGGCCTAGGCGTGCTTATTCCAGGTTCTAGCCCAATTTTTCAAAAGTGCACACATCTAGCTTGTAATTAGGATTCACATGTGCGTAACTTTGCTCATGTGCATTGAGTGTTTCACACTGGCATGTTGTCATGCATATATTCGAAAACTTGACCTCATATAGTTCCCATTGATAGTTCTCCGTGGTGGTTACCTGAGAAGAGAATTTGGTCCTACAGGCGAAAAATGTGAACTCCTCCTTTAGAAGGTGGTTGCTCAGAGCCCAAAGCACTCACAGTCGGGTATCAGTGCCTGTCATTCAGTAATAAGGCTCACTCAGTAAAGCTCAATCAAGAGTTTGGAAGCACTTGCCCAAGCACTCTGGTAAAGAGACTGGAGTGGGTAAGAGGCTTTATAGATTGGTATGCAGCAGAACAGAGCACCTTAGTTTAAGAGAGGACAGAGCAGATGCCTTTTTAATTCAGTCTCGTTTGTGTAAAAATACAGGGCCAAATTCTGACTCCTTTCACGTCAGCGGGATGTCTCGCAAATGAAGGTGCTATCCAACATGAGTAAGTTACAAGAATCTGGAGCATATCATTTTTGCTTTCAGAAACCTTTTAAAAACATGCATGAATCCTTTCTCTTCAACCATCCTGTTCATGCTGTGAGGTTACTTAATATAGTTTTGAAAATCAGATTTAAAAGTATTACAACGGGTAGATTCAAAAATCCTTGTGTATATCAGGTTTCTTGCATTAGCTTTTCATTTCAATAAATAGAAGATCTTATTTTATGTCTCTTTTGCTTTCTGAAGATTTTTTTTCTTTAATCCCTCATATATATAATACATTAAACTCATTTATAATGAAGTAGACTTTTAGCATCTATCCTGGAAGGTAAAACCCTTAATCACAATAACATCATTAGTGCATTCAAGCACTTAATTTTGATGCTTGATAGCATTTTAAAGCACGTAGCCATTGATAAGAACAAATAAGTGTTGTTATGTTTAATTGAGGAGGAAGCATGAAAAACCCTAAACTTGAAGTAATTAAATTTAAATATGTCATTTGAATTTAGCTGAGGTAATGTATAAACTGTGGGTATAATTCAGATTCTGGGGAGTGGAAAGTAAACGCTGCTGCAGTTAAGAAGGTAACTTGACTAAAACACTGAGCATTGTGTGCCTTTGACATCCAAGTGCTCAGGTTTCAAGTACTTTCATAAAGGGCTGTTTTCACTCATGGTTGCTTACAGGCCAGAGACCTCTCATTGCAACTGTTTATTTCCTGTTGTTGTCCTCCTCCCAATACTAATATGAACCGGTAATGAAACACTGTCACGCTGTCTCTGCCCTCCTTTCAATTGCCCCAAAACTGTTATAATTCAGGGCTTGTTGGCCCTAGGAAATGGCTTTATGGCGCGTGGGTGAAATTTTTGTAGTGCATCTGCTCTCTCTCTGTTTGTCGTCCACAAGCACAGAACTGCAGTAATAAAACTACCAGTAGGTGTTTAATGGCAGGTTATTGAGGAAGTGGATAAAAGAAAATTGCTGCATTCGCATCAGTGGGGGGGGTGAAGTTTTTAAGGGAGCTGAACTGCTGAGCTTTGAACTGAAGAAAGTTGTACTTAGCCATTTTGTCAAAGGGAATCTTCTATTTCACACCAAAGTATTTCCAGTCAGTCTTCACTGTGAAATGTACTGGTTTGGTAGAATTTCTACACAGTATGTAACCTTCTGATATGTATGTGTCTGCCTACAGACATGTATATTGGGTGTGGGGAGTTTAACTTGGTATTATTATGGCAACAATAACTTTACAAAGAGTGTTAAATTTGTTTCACTTTTATGCTACTTGATGTATTTCTCTCTGTTGAGCACCTCCAATAATACAGATTTAATGAGGCATTCTTCTTTAGAAACTGAGGTCCACAATAGCTGTGCTACTTGGTTGTCTTGGGGAGAGTAACATTTCCAGTTACATAGTTTGTGATCAACCAATTGCTTCTCCCAGATATTGAATTAAAAAATAAAAACTACTTTTCATTAGAGGGACAAGGTGGGTGAGGTAATATAGTTTATTGAAACAACTTCTGTTGGTGTGAGAGAGAGAAGCTTTCGAGCTTACATAGAGCTATTCTTCAGATCTGGGAAATGTACCCAGAGTGTCTCCGCTAAATACAAGGTGGAATAGATTGTTTAGCATAAGTAGTTAACTCATATTTCAAGGGACCTTTTAAGGTGAAGTAGACTATGAACATCTCTCCAGTATTTGGGGGGTCGGGGCAGAGGGGAAGAGAAGTACAGAAAAGGAGTTGGTTATAGATCCACTGTGTCTGTTCAGTCCATGATTTTTAGTGTCTAACAAAGTTATGAATTTCATCTCCCAGGCTCGTCTTTTCAAGGTGTTGTGCAGGTTTTCTTTGAGGATGCAGACTGAGAGGTCAGATATAGAGTGATTACTTTGTCCCCAGGTGATCTAGTGTTTTTGTCTTTTATAATTTTTCTGCATGAGTTCATTTGACAGTGCACTGATTGGTTTCACCTACATAGTTGTTTATTGGGGCATTTAGTGTGCTAGATGCTGTGCACTGTGTGTTGTCATGGGCATATGCAGGACCCAGGGATCTTGAAAGGTGTATTGTGGGGGTTGTTGATTATCAGGTTTTACATCTTTTGTTCTGGCAGAGTCTGGCGCTGCTTTGAATTGGTGTGTCCTGGTCTGTGGGGAGCTTGCTTCTGATAGTAAGCTTGGAGAGGGGGGTGGTAGGGAGGGTTAAGAAGGCTAGAAGAGGGGGTTCAGGAAAGATTTCTTTCAGGATGGGGTCCCCGTCTTGTATGGGTTGTAACTGTGTGACGATACCTCGCATGGGTATTTCATTAACAGACAAGAGAGTAGCCCCAGCAAAGATGTTTAAATGAGTTCAGGTCCTCAATTTTCCAGTACACTAGAACGGTTATCTGAAAACTTAAATTTGAATAATGGAGGTTATGTCTCCAATATATATCACTTATATGAATCCTCAATTATCTGAATGAAATCCATGTATGCCATTCCATTTGAATAAATGGGGTTCTGCTGTACAGCATTAGTAACGTAAATAAGAGGGGAGAGTAGCATGACATTTAAAAAACATAAAGGGGGGTGGGTGGAGAGAAGCAGCACTGGAATTCCATTCCACTGCGCAGAGAGTTACCTCATTTATATTATTGCTCTTTGTATCTTGTTTATAAATCAGTGGGAATAAATCGCCAATATGCATCTAAATTAAGAAGAGAGAGTGGAAGGGTTATCCAGAATAGAGGTAAAGAAGGCGGAAAGCAGGGAAAGAATTGCCAAAACCTCTTATGACTCCTTCATATCCCACACACACATCTGTGAAACTATATCAAATGACCCAAACATCTCTGTTATCCTGTTTGGTCAAGTTATTCTTTTTAGGCCTGGAGGCATTGTGTACTTTACAACGTTTTAGCCTGTTCAAACATGCTGGTGAAGAGTCCATCTCTCTAAGATACTTCTAGTGCCCCCTATCACTATAGCATCTGAGCACCTCACAAACTTAATTTATTATCATCACACAGCTGTGAGCTATCCCCATTTTATAGATGAGGAGCTGAGGCACATTGAGTTGTCCACAGTTCCACAGGACGTCAGTGGCAGAGCAGAGAAAGGAACCCAGGTCTCCCAAATCCTAAGATAGTTCCAAAACCATTGGACTGTCCTACATCTCTATAGGCTCCTTTGTCAAAGTTCACTACAATTAGCTGACAGAATGTATTCTTAGTTCCTTGGGTTCTATTCATGATTAGCTGATGTGCTGCTGAACACAGTTTGTCCTGGCCTGCACTAATTGTTTGGTCATTGCCAGCATTGTGTCTGACTTGGTAATGTGGATGACAAGCCTTGGGATGACCCAAACTCCAACTTTCTCAAAAAAGGCACCCTTATAGCCATAACTCTCTGTGCGCCAAAAGGTGGGCCCAGCACAAAGCCTAAGAAAATGGCTGTGTTTGGTAGAGTTGAGTGGGGTTCAGTGTGGGAAGGAACATTTCCAGCTTCCCCAAGTGCTGGGCTATAGTAGTCCCTGTGACTGTTGAACCCACTACTTACAGAGGAGCAAGGGTGATCAGCCAGTGGATCCACACAACAACAGATCCGCCAGATCCTCCCGAAGGACACTGCCCTTTACTTATTCACAGCTGTACAACACACAAAGGGGTGTGGAACCTCTGCAAGGGGTCCCTGCATTCTGGCATACCGTGCAGCTGCAGTACTACACGTGCTCAGGGCTTTCCACGCAGAGTGTGGAAGAGCAGGATATGCCCCCAAAGGGAGATTCTGGAGAGGCCCTGGAAAAGCAAAGCTCCACCCTCATAAAGGAGACTGCAGTGACCAACACTTGAATCTGGGCTGTTAGATTTTCTGTGGACTGATAGGATTGGAAAGATTTCATTTTATAGTATTAACACAATGAAGGCTGGATGAAGGGTTAAGTAGAATTAAGCTGTATTACGATCAACTTATGACCAGTAAGGAACAAGAGGGTGAAAGTAGAGTGCATCTTTTAGCTTAATTCATAGAAATTAGAGATAGAAATGAACTATTAGGGTATCTTGCCCATCCATCCCTGTTTTAGCGCCAGGTTGTTCTCTTCAGTATGTTGAAGTGCATGAAAGTAAGTGAACAATTTTTGAGATATAATGTGGACAGGTGGAAAAACATTTGCTAACCCATAGGGACTGACTGCTCTAAGTAAGGAGGAGATCAGTGTGTATTCATGTGCTGTGAATAGCCATTTTACGGCAGAGCTAAACCACATTGTCTTGTATTTCTGTAGCTCACCATTGCATGGAAAGAGCTCTTTATATTCCAATATCTAGGCCTGGAGAAATGAAATAGAAGAGTGGGGCTGTTAGAACGCTAATGAGGAAGGGAAACCATAAAGCGAACAAATTTTCTATCTGTGATTGCTGGGGTCAGATCGAAGTAAGTGACGGATTCCCTGCAAAAGAATGGTGTCTCTGCCTTCTGCGTGGCACTGGTTAACTAAGCAGGTTTCTCTCTCATTGGGTTATTGCTAATCTGCTGTGTTTGTGTGCGTGCGCAGAAAAAGAACCTGATTCCCATTTTATTAGCTAAGCAGCGATGCTACTGCAGAGCAAAGGAGGGAAAATGTGCCCTTGGTTTAGAAGCCACTGGGCTATCAAGCAGGAGAGTTGCATTACCAATCCCGTCATGTCAAAACTATAACTTGATGGCTCACACCTGAATCCTCCCTGTTTGGTTTATGTTTATAGTCTCCTCTGTCATCTAGTATCTGTCTGTGCACATGAGACGCGGAGACAGACAGACAGAGAGAAAGGGTCTAGAGGCATTTCTAACAGAGATGCCAAGCTGTCAAATAATAAATCAGGAGGAGGCTCCCTGATGGCTTCACTTCAGCAGGAAGACTCCCTTTTGTGACTATGTGTGTGGGGCCTACTGGTTATTTTCACTCCCATCAGAGCTGTCTGATACGGTCAAGTAGGTTTGAAGCTTTCACGTTCAATTTTCCCTTCATTTATTGTGATTGTTTTATTTCTCTGTCTTTCTCTGTAGTTTTCAGGGCTACATGTTGCATCCTCCTTTCTCTTTTGACTACTTACATGGATCTTCATCCCAGAGTTAAAAAAATGAAAATAAAAATCTGTACTTTTCTAGAGTTTCAGGGACAAAAGAGGAAATACATTCAATTTAGGGAGACCTCTAATCTCTGGTTATACAGAACGGCTTTGTTAGATAAGATCAAAAATTTCCTAAATGTCCCTCTTCATCCCCGGAGACCCCACCATTTGTATCAGCTATTGTCAGTAGTGGCAGGGCTTGATAACAGCTGGCTAGAGACGTGACCACACAGCAACACGACAAGAACCAAGCAGCCTGGTTCATAAACCTTCAGCAAACCCATTCCCCCAGCACAGCTGTGAATCTGTTACTGTCATAGTCCCCGGGAAAATGCTTTGTCCTCCAACAAGTCAAAAACTGAACTTCAGCACTATCAAGGGCCCAACTGAAGTGCACATTGAGAAATATTCCATTGTCTTTTTAATTGTAGCCCTTATTATTGAACAAGGATGTAAATTTGAGTTGAATTTTGTTGGATACATGGCTAATTTTCCAAAATCATGTTTCCTTTCTGCCCTGTCAGTGGAATTGGAAGTATATGGTACTGTAATCCAACTGTAACTAGCTATCATTTTTATATAGAGACAGTTACCATTGGAGTCTTATTCACAATACACCAGATTCTGATGTCTTCTTCATGGTGGGTAGCACCTGGCTCCCCAAGTAGTCCCATTAAAGTCAGAATCTGACCATCTGAGGTAAGCCCATTGACTTCAGTTGGACTACTCACAAATGATGGTACTTCACAGCATGAGTTAGGCTGGCAGAAACCTGGCCTATATACTTGAGATCCAAGTATCCCAGTGCTCATGGGAGAAGCTGAATTTGTACACAGTGGGCCCAATTCTGCTCTCACTGAAGCAAAAGTCCCTCAACTTTAGAGGGACCAGGACTGATCCAAAGGTTCAATATCTCATTTCTTGTAATGTTAATAGCTAGTGAAATGACACCAGTTAATATTGGAAGGTGAATAGGTGGAATTGCTATGAAGCAATTCCAAGGCCTCATGCAGCACGTTTAGTAAAGTTCAGAAATGAGCCAACATAGATTATTATGATTGGAAGGGACCTCAAGAGATCATCTAGTCCAACCCCTTGCTCAAAGCAGGACCAATCTCCAAATGGCTTCCTCAAGGATTGAACTCACAACCCTATTTTCTAGTATGTTAGCCTTTTACAGGGCTTTGGCTCTAGGCATGGTATAACGTGACAATACTTGGACCACCATGTTGTTACTTTGGAGACTCCTGCTCTAGTATGGACCAGAATCCAAGAATACGCTTGTTAAAGAATCTTTCTGTAAGAATAAAAGCTCACTGTGCTGCAGGTAATAACAGCAAAAAAAGCAGCCGTATGCTCAAACACAAGTCTTTTCTTCAAGAGACGTTTTAATTCCCGGCAGTGCTATAGATTCACAAAGCCCATTGAGTAGGAAAGCTACAATTAAAAATACATGATCCTCATTTAAAAATAAAATATTGCTAATATACAGTTTTTCTTTTTTCTTGTCAGCTCCGTCTCCAATTGCTTTGATCCAGGCTAAAGAAATAACAAGACACAGCGTTGCTTTGGCCTGGCTGGAACCTAACAGGCCGAATGGAGTCATCTTGGAATATGAAGTCAAATATTATGAGAAGGTATTATTCAAAATGATCAGATGAGGTTTGTTTCCATTACAGCCATTCCCAGATAGGATCTCATTATCGGGACCAAATAGATTTGGTTTCATAATCATAACCAATTAGGGATTTCATACACTTGAACAGTTACACTGAATAATGAGACTAATATACTGCACTCTGCTCTAACAGTGTATTTGGGTTTTTCTTTTTTTCTCCCTTAGAACCAGGTTTTTACAGTGAGCATATTTATAATGAGAATCAATATAGCCGAGAAGTAGTGATACATTAGCCTTACGTCAGAGATAGAAGTGTAATAATGAAGTATGTAACACAGCAATAATGATAAGATCTGTTTAAGTCGATGGCTTCTGCTTAGAGTGATGGTGTGGGTTTGATGGTTTTTAATAGAAAATAAGGAAAGAAAATTACATTCTTCAGCCTTTCCAAGTTATAGGGAGACATTATTTCTACAAAATAATTTGTCTCTCCCCAAGTACAGAACTATGAAAAGAGCTATTTGCTTTCAAGATTGCCTGGAAAATGAACAATTGCCTTTTCTTTCTCTCTCTCTCTTTTTTTCCTTTTTTAAAGGTAATCACTTATTTGCCTCCCTAATAAAACCAGAAAAGGGGAGCTGATTTTCAGTGAAAATAGATTACATTTTCTGACATATTTTCCAGCCTGAAATAGACGTTAAGACATGAGCTTTCTGGCAAACATTTCCCAAGGGTTTCTTGGATATGTAGCTCCTGACTGGAAGAGGGGAAAAAGAAAGAGTGAGCAAGAATAAAATTATATTTGTTAATCAGAAGGATCGTGATTGAAGACCTGGTTACTTTCCAGAGAATTTTCTCGTTCGATTTCTGAAACAGTCATTGATACCTGAACATTAGACCTACCATTCCCATCATCCTTTCTGGCCATCCCCAAAACCCCCTTTTAAAACCCAGTACTAGTAAGGGTAACAACAAAAACCTTTTTAGGGATCTTTTGAAAAGTCAAATGCTATTAGTCATAGCCTCAGACAGATTTGGCAGTGAACTGGGGGTCCAGGGTTCACTGTGCAGGGAGACATTTTTGTGTGCCTCACCCCTGTGCTCTGTTGCTCCTAGGACCAAAATGAGCGCAGCTATCGTATTGTGAAGACAGCTGCCAGGAACACAGATATCAAAGGCCTGAACCCTTTGACTTCATACGTGTTTCATGTGCGAGCCAGGACAGCAGCGGGATATGGAGACTTCAGTGGGCCATTTGAGTTCACAACTAACACAGGTAACAACATGTGCATCATTGGCGGAGGGCTGACAGTAGATGCATTCCTTCCCCCATTTCTTTTGCTTTTTTTCTTTCTTTCTTTCTTTCTTTCTTTTCTTTCTTGACTCTGCTCAGATTATACTGAATTTGACTGAGTTGCTCATTGGGAGTTAGACTTTCATTTATTCACTTGAATGTGGCATCCATATTGTGCCATACTCCTGTGTGGCACTTTGATTTGTAAAAATGGCTGTTGACTGCCATTTCCACTGCTGTTTCTCTGATCCGGCCTTAGTAAATGTGACATTGCACAGTTATTTGGATGTGCTGCATACTGGATGCAAGATGCTTACAAATCTTAATGAAGAAATCTGAATGTGGTATGGTAGAAGTACACACTATAAATGCTCTGAAGTTTTTTCTTTCATTGATTCATGGAGATTTATATTCTCAACTTCTTTTAATGCTGATATGCATTATTTGCATACATTTCCAGTGTGTCTCATATAAAGAACGATAAACCCCAATTACTCCCCTTTTTTAATGTACTCTCCTTTTTTTATATGAATCAGTGAGGTATATTGTGTGTGTCTCCTTGCTTTGTGTTTTCTCTTAGACAGTTTTGCAAAAGGAGGCATTTGTAGATTGTGCTATCTCTGAGTAGGTTCTCACTTGTTTTAAGTCAAGGTAACATGTAATAGTCCACAAAAATGTGAATGGAGTGTTTGCTTCCTAAGACAGCGGAAGGAAGAGGATATGACCGAACGTGTTTCTTTAATTTCCATTATTCAGGTCTGTTTAAATCACTTCAGGTCACGTCACTCTGTTAACTTCCCTCAGGCATGGCATGAGAAAACTTAAAATAGTCAATCCACCAGGCAGAGGGAAGACATTTTAAAAACAACTTGCTCTGTTTGTGTCAGTGAGGAATGAGCATCTGGTCCATTAAAAAAAAATAAAGTAAACTGGGAAGCAATTCAGTGGGCAATAAAACAGGCATTATACCCTCTGACTGAGAACGGAGGGGCGAAGGAGAGGAAGTCCTTGTTCTCAGCAAGTTGAAGTTCCCCAAACCATTATCAAACGTAATGTCTTTAACTAATTAGGGCCCTCCTGGAAAATTATGTTGAATGAATACATAATGAAGGCCTGAGACTGGCTTTGAGTAATACTCTGAACTGCCTCTGCAAACCAGAACACAGCACTAAGTGTTGCTTTTGACAATTTTGTACTACAGGTAGCTGTGCCCTGGGTGTGTGACACTAACTGATGTCTTCTCTGTCTCTAGTTCCTTCCCCCATCATTGGTGATGGTACCAATCCCACAGTGCTTCTTGTCTCAGTGGCTGGCAGTGTTGTTCTCGTGGTCATTCTCATTGCTGCTTTTGTCATCAGCAGGAGGTAAGAACTTAAGCCTCTCTCTCTCTCCCGCTCTCTTTCATAAGGGAGCTTTTTGTCTCATCCAAACAAAGCTGAATTCTTTGATTAGCATCATAAACAGTGCATTTGCATTACAAGCTCTCTCCCATGTAGCTTTGATCTTCTCAGCATTAGTACCACAGCAGTATGTAATGTAATGGTAATAGTTCCAGCGCTATTTGCCCTTCACATGCAAAGCTGATTTCTGTAACTGGGATTGAGAAACAAGCCAACTGGAGAGCTGCAGATATTGTAATTTGATGTTGAGTTTAATGAGTCTGAGTGCAGAGGATCTTCTTGGGTTAGCTTGTTATATGTAGGGGAAGGAAAGCAGTACTGCAGTGAAGTAACGCGCATGGAGAACCTCAAAGAGTCTTGCTTGGATGTTTTTGATTTTTGGTTTTAATACTCCCAGTTGTCTGTACATGTCTGCATCAGCCATTGGGGTAGTTCTTCCATTGTGGGGAAGAAAGACACTAAAGAGAAGCCATAGGCACTCAGTACTTCGTATACAGTAACACACCAGACTGGGTCCTTTGCTTACATTGTCAGGCAGAACTATAATCTATCAAGCACCTGCTTCTGCCCCCGAAACAAGGTTTACCCCTCAGAAAAATCACTACAGCATCTCATATCAGAGAGGAGAGAATACAAGTTGGCCCACTCTCCATAGTAGGGTCTGATCTTATTAGCTATAAATGGGCACAACTTCCTTTTGATTTACTCTTTCATTTCAAATCATCTTAAAAAGAGCAGTTAAATCAGTGTGATTATAATATCTGGTAAGTAGTCATGCATTGTAATGGCTTTCTGTGGGTGTTCAGCTCAAAGCATCCATGCTGGCAGGAAAAAAAGAGGAAAAGAACATATGAAAATGTAATGCAGAGAGACAGGTTTATTAAAAGCCATTGCAACAGAAAATAGCATCACCAGCATTGATGACTTAATCTCCTCTCTGCTTTTATTGATCACTTTATTATTTAAAGCCAGATTGATAGCGGGATACATTGGATTTCTAATTATGAGTCGCCACCTTGGAGAATTGAGCCTGTCGAGTTGTTCTGAGATGATTCCTTCCCCACCTCCCCCAATAAAAAAAAAAATGCCACTTCTCAAGGCTGATAAACATGGGTTGGTGATTGGCCCTCAATGGATCACTTTTTAGAAAATGAAATGTCAACCCCGTGCCCTAGTATTGATTCTCTTTAGTATCGGCCATAAAGCTGTCAAAGGAAAGGCTGCCTGGAGCCTGGTAGCTGACAGACTCGCTGATGCGTACTCAGCCAATTCTTCTCCCCACTCAGGCTGTCTGTTTAGTTATCTCTGCCTAGAAGTGTTTAAATTGGACAAAACACGGATAAAGAGTAGCCTGGTAGCCAGGACCAAAGGCTGCCCTAAGTGCTGGTGGGAATGCAGATAAGTTAGTCAAGTGGCAGTGGGTTCAAAGATGCCCCACACCTCTGCCTCATTAGGTTTTAGAGAGGCTGCGGAAGAGAAGAGACGTAACAAAGTAAATGAAATGCTAAAGCAGCAAAAACCATGAGGCCCCTTCATGGGATATTCTGTGAATACATACACTTAGCTCCAGTAGTTGGGAGTAGCTATTGATAAACAGAGCCCAGTTTTCAAAAGCGGGTACCTTGATGGGGCACCCAAGGCGAATCCGCACTAGAAACGTTTGCCAGTATGGCCATATTGGTAGGAGAGATGAATTTTTGTGACATTTCTATACCAACAGAAGCTCAAGAGTGGACATTGTTATACCAGCATAAAAGGACTTTTGCCAGCATAGCTTATTTTGCTCGCCAAACCGCTTGCACCAGGAGGCTTTGCCAGTGTAGCTATACCAGCAAACCTTTTCTAATGTACACCTGGCCTAAATCTCATAGTTGTGCCATCAAATCTGCACATAGGTATACAAACCTCCATTCTGTGCAGTTGTACTCATATCAGTATCCTAATGTGGGATAGGGATTTTCATTTAGAGTGCCCACGTTTGAAACTGGACTAATATTGTCATTTAGCATTAAATCAAATCAGTGCTCAAAAAACCAAAATTCATCTTCATGGCAGAAACTTTCCTAAGAACCCTGCTGTCTCCTACCTCCAGCAGCCCGAGAATATGTTGTTCTCTTCTGTCCCTGGGAGAGTTTGTTAACATTAGGATTAATCCACTTAAGTGTTAGTTTAAACTTGCGTTGATTAAGTCATGTAAATTCATACAGCAAAGGACAGATGGCAGCTTGAGCATTTCTACAAAGCTTTCCTACAAGCACGCCGCTAAATTCAGACTATTTCAAATGTAGCTTTTGGGGAACATTTGGAGCAAGAGGATGAGGCTTTATTTTCAGAAGAGAGTTGAGTGGAGAAAGATGGCTTTTATGAATCGTTTTTTGATTATGTAATCAATTTTTTTTTTTTTTTAAACAAATGTGTCATGTAAAAAGGTCTCTTGGCTAGTAGATTGGTTTACCTTCCACTCTCCAGATTTGTTGCAGACACAGCAGCAAAATGAAAACAGACTCAGGCATGGAATTATGTGGCAGGCAGCAGCTTTTATTAAACTTTGGCACAGACAAGAAGTACTACCCTCCCATCGCCCATACTCTCCTCTACCAGGCATTTAATTGGTTCCAGTGAAGGGGTTACAGGGCTCCTTACCATATAACCTGTAACTTGGCGTAGGCTCTCCTTAGCCTACACCTTCCCCTCCCAGATGCTGCTCTCTCTCTGAGTCCCCTAGCACCACAACTCCTACAAGGGGGGTGGAGGGTGCAGAAGGGTGGGGACCATGAGGGCCACATGGACTCACCCTGTCCCTTGAGCCCAAAGCCCATCTCCAAATTTCAGGTCTTTTACTGTGGGAACTGTTGATTTAAGTCTTTCATCTGCAGTGGAAAGTGGCTGGAGGTTGTGACGAGTTAACAATCCAACCTTAAGCGCTTTCGTACTTAACCCACTGTGGCTTGACGGTACAGCTAGGACAGCAAAAAACTCCCTGGTCCTCTACTACTTGGCCTATGGGAGAAAAGATTCCTTCCTGACCCTTCAAATGGGCGATTAGCCAGATCAGCAGCATCTGTCAGGCCAGGTTAAATCCTGGGCAGCTGGGGAATGCTGCCCTGCCCCCAGCTGGCCAGTGGGTGCCAGAGACTCCCGGGGGGAGGAGCTACCTGGTATCCCTCAGCAACTGCCCCCATAAAGTTCCCCTACTCACTGAGGCAGATGGTGGGCATTTAGAATGAGTTGTCCACCTTTTGCTAATGAGCCTTGGAACACCAGGCTACCTCAGTCATAGCCTTGTGATCTCCTGGCAGGCAGTATTTTAATCAGAGCAGCTCTAACCCTCAGCTCCCCTTTTGTTTGTAAATGGTAAAGGTGCCAGCAGCCATGCAGAGGCTGAGAGAGCAGCCCAGAGTGCATGCTGCTTCACCACAATGCATGCTAATCCCCCCCTTTGTTGTTTGTCGGGTAGGCCTATAGGGAAAAAAGCCCCACCCCTTCTTTATCTCCAAGTCCCACCTGTAGGCTTGCCTGCATTTCTGACCCCTGCAGTTTGTGAAAGCTTCTGTATTCTCTTCCTGAATACCGCCCCTATTTAATCACCACCCCAAAATCCCTATAATTATGGAATTCAAACCTGGGACAAAGGTTTCCTTCTGTCATTCAGGTGAGCTCTCTGTGGATGTCAGTTCATGTCCAGATTTCCTCCCTATGGCTCAATGACTGAATAATGAGCTTCCAGGTTTTTTTTCCCCCCAGGGACAATTGTAGGCAGCAGTGTCCCGCCCCAAGCCAAGGAGAAAAGGTCAACAGGTGACAAAGATAGAAGTGGAAGCCAGGTAGTTAGTTTGGAAGGTATTATTAAAAGCTAATAAGCTACAATTATATTGCTTGAACAGTAATTCCTGTGTTTCCCTTTACCTGTTATGCATCCTAGGGTGTTTTGTGCTAGTTTTTGTGTAGGGCTTAGAGGGAAGTTTTTAAACAAGACAAAAGGGGTATTTTAATACTTAAGTCACTTTCATGTAACACACATTTGCATTGCATTTCTCACTTCTTCATTTCAGTATTAATTGAATTAGATTGGAGGGGTCATACGTAAAATTCAGAATAACTTTTTTCCTAAGTTAGGCTGCATGGTGATCATTTACTTAACTGAAAGCATTCTATTCATGCACAACAATAGCACTGCTCACATGTTCCTCTGTTAAAGGTCCATTCCTATTATACACTTATAGACATTGGGTCACATTTTGTGCTGACTTTCAGAGCAGCATTTGGTCCCTTGATTCACTGCAACAGTCAGTCCCCAGGCAATGAAAACGGCTTTACTCGGCATTTGGATTTAGAGGGTTTTTTTAATGGTTTCCTTGTATTCGAAAGTATTGGTTTCCAATTGACATAGCAAAGAAAGAAGTTCACAGGCATTTGTGGTATGTGCGGTCCTTGGTGTATGAATATGATTCCCAGGACATTATAGGGAGCTGTGAGACCTGAATCAAGAGCAGTGTGGGACTGTTTGGTGTTTTTTCCTCTCCATGTTGTTGGTAAATTATTTGGCATATTGCACACGATAAGCTGTGTTAGAAAAACCTTATGCTTGCAAAAGCAAGCACTCAGAAGTTAGGAAATGCAATGTTAGCTACTGGAGAAACAGATAAGCACACGTAGGTTCTCATCTTCTGTATGGAGAAACACCGAAAGGAGATGAGACGTACTTTATCACAGGTATGTGCTGACAGCCTTCAGGAATTGTGAGTTCATTCCAGGCTCTGGAGGGGAGAGTGTTGTGGTAGTCACAGATCTTTCTTTCTGTTCTCCCCAACGTGACCCCTAATACTCTATCTCCTCTAACCTGCCCCTGTCCTGTCTTTTTGCCACCCCATCTCCTCAACCCAGTCCCATTCTCCTCTCCAACCTAGTCCTAGTCCTCATTGCCAGTGCTTCTCATTCCAATCCCAGTCTCTTTGCCCAGACAATCCTAGTTTCTCCCTCCAGGGTCCAGATCCAAGTTTTGATCTCACTTCACCCCCCAATTCCGTATCATTCTAGTTGTCTAGCTGCTCCAGTCTTCTTTCCCAGGCTCCTCGTGTGGTTCATTTCACTCATTTCCTTACTCCCCCCTGCCCCTGGCTACTAGTCCCAATCTCCTTACTTAGCCAATCCCAGTCTCCCCACATATGTTTCTTTTCTGAGTTTAGTCCCCCTGGCTTCCAGTCCCAATCTCCTTGCCCAGCCAGACCCAGTCTGGACTGTTGGAAGTTTCACCATTGATGTCAGTACTTGATCCCTTCAATACTATATAACAATACCTAGCTCTGATGTGTAGCACTCAAGGAAGAGATCTGGAGTCATTGTGGATAGTTCTCTGAAAACATCCACTCAATGTGCAGCGGCAGTCAAAAAAGCGAACGGAATGTTGTGAATCATCAAGAAAGGGATAGATAATAAGACAGAAAATATATTGCCTCTATGGTACGCTCACATCTTGAATACTGCGTGCAGATGTGGTTGCCCCATGTCAAACAAGATATATTGGAATTGGAAAAGGTTCAGAAAAGGGCAACAAAAATGAACGGCTTCCATGTGAGGGGAGATTAGTAAGACTGGGACTTTTCAGCTTGGAAAAGAGTTGACTAAGGGGGGATATGATAGAGGTCTATAAAATCATGACTGGTGTAGAGAAAGTAAATAAGGAAGTGCTGTTTACTCCTTCTCATAACACAAGAACTAGGGGGTCACCAAATGAAATTAATAGTCAGCAAGTTTAAAAAAAAAAAAAGGAAGTCTTTTTTCACACAATGCACTGTCAACCTATGGAGCTCCTTGCGAGAGGATGATGTGAAGGCCAAAACTATAACGGGGTTCAAAAAAGAACTAGATAAATTTATGGAGAATAGGTCCATCAATGACAGTTAGCCAGGATGGGCAGGGATGATGTCCCTAGCCTCTTTTTGCCAGAAGTTGAGAATGGGCGACAGGGAATGGATCACTTGATGATTTCCCATTCTGTTCATTTCCTCTGGGGCACCTGGCACTGGCCACTGTCAAAAGACAGGATACTGGGCTAGATGGACCTTTGGTCTGACCCAGTGTGACTGTTCTTATGTTCAGATGTAGGAGGTCTCAAGAATGCTTTACAAAGGAGGTCAGTATCATGAGATTAGAGATTAGGAGGCCCATACAGGAGCAAGCAAGTGAAGTAGATGGGCAGTAACAACCCCCAGCTTTGGGTTCCTTTGACTTTTGATCTGGCTCTGTACTTTTCAACTGTCCTCTGCTCTTTATAGTGGGTCAAACCAAACCTTAGATTCAAACTCGGCAGCTTTCGGTATAAAAGTCCTCACTACAGAGATATTTCTGGTATTAACTTCTCTCAAATCCACACAAACTTTGATGCTTAAAGCTAAACTCAAATGCTTTTTTAAAATTAAAGACATAAATAGTATAAATAGTTGTGTGTTTACGTGTAGAAATAATAATGTATAAACTTAATATGCTGTACCACCTATCATATTAATATTCACAGCTGTGTAGACTGAACAGACTTGCTTTTTAAATTCCACCTCTAATTTTGTGCAATTAGAGTGGGTACAAAGGCTAGTATTTAGATGTCTGCCTGATTGTGCTTGCAAATCAATCAGTTAGACATCTAAATGTTAGCATTTGCATCCACATTTAATTACGCTAAAAAAACCCAAAGGCCTAATTGGGTCCGCTTTCAAAATTTGGCTTCAGAATTACAAAGATCTGTGTTTTAAAGAAAAGTAGCTGCAAAACAAACCTCCTTCTTTTTCTTGAATGGAAAGATGTAAATTTGAGGTTTTTTGTTTCCCTTGGTAAGTTTGTTGACGACAGTAACACCTAGAGCTGTGTAGGGAATGCAGCTTCTTGCAAGGCTGTTGGTTATAAATTAAGTTATCAACTGTTGTAGGACAAACCCAGAACATAAGTCTTGTCAGGTATAGCAATTCAAGTCGCAGGTCAAGAAGATTCTGAGTTCGTCTCCTAAATTAAGAGATTTATTTTGAATTGTAATGCTCTTTTTCATCCTGACAGACGCAGTAAGTACAGTAAGGCCAAGCAAGAGGCAGATGAGGAGAAACATTTGAATCAAGGTAAAAGGCAGTGGTGCTCGGTTTTTTTGATCTGGTTCACAAAGCATGTCTGTGTTCTTATGCTTAGAAGATAAAGAATGACATTCCTCTTGAGATGAAATTTCCTTGTTTGCAACCCTCTGCTGCCAGAACGAAGCACCTAGTAGCAGGGAAACTTTGAATGGCAGGCTTTATTCAAAAAACCTTTGGGATTTTTGGGGAGATTTTTTTTCTTCCCTCCTACTCAAAGGTTTTGGCAACCTCTACTTCTGGCTGAAGATGATAGGCATGCTTTTCTGCCCAGTATATATCAAGGATGCTTCAGGATAGGCCAGAGGAGGTGCTTAAGGGGAAATATGAGGCATACATTCCTTCCTCAAACCTTGTGTACACTACAGGTTACTTCAGTATAACTTACATCACTTGGGTGTGAATAATCAAAACTCCTGAGCAACATAAATTATACCACCCTAAGCGCCTGTTTAGACAGCGCTATGTTGGCAGGAGAGCTTCTCCGCCGACATAGCTACTGTCTCTCGCAGAGGCAAGAGCTGTTAACCCCCCGGGAGAGCTCCCTCCCGTTGGTTTAGAGCAGGGGGTAGGCAACCTGTGGCACGTGTGGCAAAGGCAGCACACGAGCTGATTGTCAGTGGCACTCACACTGCCCAGGGCCTAGCCACCGGTCCGGGGGGCTCTGTATTTTAATTTAATTTTAAATTAAGCTTCTTAAACATTTTAAAAACCTTATTTACTTTACATACAACAATAGTTTAGTTATATATTATAGACATAGAAAGAGACCTTCTAAAAACATTAAAATGTATTACTGGTGTGCAAAACCTTAAATTAGAGTGAATAAATGAAGATTCAGCACACCACTTCTGAAAGGTTGCCGATCCCTGGCTTAGAGCATCTCCACCACAAGCAGTACCGCACTGTAGTGTAGATATAGTCTCAGTGATTGAACGTGCTGTTGTTTCTAGTTCTATTGAGTGAAGGATCAAGCTTAGGTTCTGAACTCAGAACTCCCCTGGCCCAAAAAATGGAAGTTATGCATACTTTATTCTCTGAGGGCATGTTCACACTACAGATTTAAGTTTGACCTATGTTAGGTCAGCTTACAGCCACCACAGTAATTACTGCAGTGGCTGATGTCCACACTACCCTCCCTCTGTCGGTGGTGTACATCCTTACTAGGAGCGCTTCCACCGGCTGAAGAAGGGCAGAGTTGGGGATTGAGAGACAGGGATCTCAGTTCCACATAGCTCCCCATCGGGAGCCCAGCTGCCCACCAGGCAGCAGCCCGGGCTTCTTGGCTCCCCATTCTCTACCAGGAGTGTGTTGGGGGGGGAGTGTCAGCCACACGGGCTTCTCGGCTCCCTGAGTGGGGAGCCGGGCAGGCACAACCCAGCTGGGAGCCGAGGGCAGCTGGTCTCTAGCTGGAGCATGGAGCCATGAAATTGACAAGATAGCCAACAGCCAATATAAGGAACAGTATCTAAACAGACACTGCACCCCCCTAAGTACGCTGACAGAAGCCCCACCTCTCTCATGAAGGTGGAGTTATGTCGGCGTAGTGGGGCATTTACATTGGCGGGACAAGGCTGTAGTGTGTACATTGACATAATTAGGTTGACATAAGCTGCCTTGCATTGATCTAACTGTGTAGTGTAGACCAGGCCTAAGTCACAGGGCTGCAGCCAGCTAGTTAGCCTGCTACCGATATCAGTGATATATGGAGTTCATTCACAGTCAAAAGCCTGATGCTATGTTTCAATAGATGCGAAATTAAATGTTTGCCTTTAAAAATAAAAGCACACTGGAATCTCCTTAAGTCCTTTCTTCTTTATTCAGTCCGTGCCGACATGGTGAATCTTTATTGGACACTTTCTTTGCTCTTGTATACCATTAAGAATTCGCTCCTTGTATGTTCTGTGCTCAGCAGTATGTAGATCAGTGACATCAAATAAAGCATTTTTGTCTTTCAGGTGTGAGAACATATGTGGATCCTTTTACATATGAGGATCCAAACCAAGCTGTGCGGGAATTTGCCAAAGAAATCGATGCCTCCTGTATAAAGATTGAAAAAGTCATAGGTGTGGGTAAGTTTCAGGACATGTGTGTTTGTGCAGTAAATCTGTTTTTGTAATGCATAGCTTTCATTGGTGTTTAGGTACCTTGAGCTCTAACTGTCGTTTGTGTAACAACTCTAAAACAAACAGGAACTTTCAAAAGTGCATTGATAATTACGTTTTGACTACAGAGAGTCACATGCGGTTCAGGTTCATGGCTGACTGTTTGGTCTTTTTCCTGCAGGTGAATTTGGTGAAGTGTGCAGTGGACGTCTCAAAGTACCAGGCAAGAGAGAGATCTATGTTGCTATCAAGACTCTGAAAGCTGGGTACACCGACAAACAGAGGAGGGACTTTTTAAGTGAAGCCAGCATCATGGGACAATTTGACCATCCCAATATCATCCATTTGGAAGGCGTAGTTACCAAATGTAAGTAGGTCATTTCTGTGACAAGGCCAATTTGGAAGTCATTGAGAAATTAAATCTGCATATTTTTTTCCCTGTTAAGTGACAGATGGAGCAGATCCACTGATAGCTAATGGGAGGAAATCAGTGGAGGACAAGTCATTAATCTTGTTGTCAGCTGTAAATGGGTTTATAGTTTCAGCTGATACCCTATCTGCAGGCAGCTTGTGCAAGATTTTTTAGGGGGAATTAATACTGCAGTTTTTTTGGTATGCTACGCAGGCATCTTTCAAACCTTTGCTAGACTGAGCTGCTTGTTACAAGATAGGTGAAGGCAGATGGTAAGCAAAGTATTTTAAATACTTAAAAAAAAATCAAAACACAACTACAGTGTTGGTGTGCTTTGAAGTACAAGGCGTATCTGTGAGGAGCAGGTCTTTGAAATAAAGTAGTCTTTATTTTAGTATGATTTGCATATATGCTGTCTCTGATTTATGACTCTGCTAGCTTTGCCTCCATTTACAGTAACACCTGGTCAATCATTTTGTTTGAAGCCTGTTAACATTCACTTAGTATTTGAATTCTGTCTCAATAAGAATACGACAAAGCTCAACAGATGCCGTTTCCAAGCCAGAACTGAAATACACCTGCGAGACCCATGTGGGTCTGACTTCATAAAGCACCACTGAGACTGTGTAGTGGAGACAGTTACTGTTTAAGATGGCTGTGCTCCAAATACAATACATAGAATAGCTGCAGAACAATCTGCAGAGTGGTAAAAGTAGAGGATTCTTTAGATTTAGGGGTTCATTTTCAGTGTAGTGTAGTAGCAGAATGAACCCTCTGCATCCATTGTTGTGAGTGGATGGGGTTTGTGCATTCAACCCTTCACATAGCAATGAGAATGCATGGCATTTAATTAAAAAGATCTCTGGATATTGAAATAAAGTGGCTGATTAAAGTGAGAGTGGAGAGCCCATAATTTTTAATGAATTAACTTTAGAAATGAGCTAAAGGGTGGGAAAAAATCAGTGACAATAAGAATATTTCATTTAGGGAAGATCTCAGACACCCATCCCCTCTGGAATGTCAAATGGGAGTTGGATTCCTAACTCTCCCATTCGTGCCTTTGAAAGTCTCTCCCTTTTATACCCTTGAATTCCCCCTTCTAAGGTGCAGGATATTTGCTGCGGCTGGAAATATAATTAGTATAGAATATCATTGTTTTCTTTTAAATACAAAGTTCCACAAGGAAAAAAAAGACATTCAGACTGCTATTGCCTATGGCTTATGAGGCCTTGCTAAGTGTGTGAGTACTTTAATTAAAAGATAATATTATAATTAAATACCTTTGCAGGTCTGTTCCCTTTAAAAAGGGGTGGGGGGCATTTCTGAGTAGGTAGTGATATGTTTGCTGCAGACTGATTTTCATAGCACTTCTGGAAAAGAGAGAAGCAACAGGAGAATCTTTGTATTGAAATCCCACCAAGGCTCTAAAACCCCTTAGCTAGTACAGCTGTAACTGTTATAAATGACTGGAGGTATTTGCATAATGCAGTTCTCACCGAATTAAAATGATTTAACATTTTCACTGAGAAGGTGGTAGGCTGACCCCAGTGTGTCCTGTCATCTGGCTCCCAGGAAGCAGCTCTTCTGCTACCAGCCAGCTCGGGCACCTCAAAGCTGTTGCTGTTTGGTAAACAGGGCTACTTAAGAAGACATTCATCTCAATTCCTCTTGTAGGTTTTCTGAACATTGTGATAAATGAATGCATTTAATAAACTGAAAACTAAAATGCAAGATGAATTGTGGAGGTGGAGTGCTGAAAGAGAGGAAGCAGGAAAGTACGAATGCATTATTGGCTGTTAGTCAAGTACTTTTATAATTGACTAGATGATAGTAACTTGCTCCTTCCCCAGCCTCTCTCACCCCCTCCCACTTCCCCACTACTCAAGCAGCGCCTGAGTAATGGAATTATGTGTTAATGCACTGAAAGAGAGTCTCCCTTTCTTTTAAATTGACAAAGTGTATTTTGATTGAGGGAGGTTAATTAAAACTCATTTAGACGTATTTGTTCTGTCAAATGACCGGTCACAGTTGCAAAGGGTAAATGAAATAGGGAAATATGCAGATTGGATTAGAATGGTTTCCATTCTTACTGATGAATGCTCAGATAGGTGAATTTTCCTGTATGGAGAAGGAGGGGGAGTGATATCTTATCCCAGCCTTTTCCTGTAAGAATGCATATATTCAGCCAAGGCTTTTAAGATCACACACACATAATTGTTTTGCTCAAAGCTTACCTTTGTTCATGCAAATCAGATGAGTAGGTATCCAGCTGCCTGATTACAATTTCAAATGCATGTTGGTCTACATGAGCAAAGGTGGCATGTGATTATGATAATGAGAGTTTTGGGCATTGGCTAAAATGATAGGAGAATCAGGAATCTGAGACTGCATCTATGTTAACAGGGACTTTAGTGGCATAATTATGGCGCTGAAGTTTTGCAGTGCAGACGCATCAAAGGAAGGGGGTTTCTCCATGCTGTAGAAACACCATTAGCCAGATTGATGAAAGCATTCTTGCATCACCTAGCACCCTTTACATGGGGGGAGGGGGGGAGGTCAGCCTAGCTACAGCGCTCATACTTTTGCCAGAATTACAAGGGGGAAGCGTTCTCTTGAGTGAAAAATGCACTGATGTAGAAATAATTATGGGAGCTTTTCAGTGCTAAAATATTTCACAGATGGCCAGTTTTAATAGTGAATTGTTCTGAGCAGATACTGCTGGTGAATGGAGCAAGGAAAAGTTGTGCATTTTTGCCAACTCAGCTCTATCTTTATATTGAAGGCATCTGCAGTTTAGGTCACAGGTTGGTTGAACCCTCTCTCCCCTATAAAATTCCCTTTTTCGAAGCAGTTCCTATCAGTCTGAAAACAAAAGTGAATGATCTCAGAGACAGGAATTTCTTTCTTTCTTTTTTTTTTTTTTGAAGGAAGAAGCAGTGTTGTCTACCGATTAGAGAAGAGAAGCAGGAATCTAGGTTTCTGTTTCTGACTGCCACCCTCCAAGGAGCTGAACAATACGAAGTCTCTGACTTCGGTTGGGGTTGAGGAAGCTGATCTCCTTGTAGAATTCACACAGCCTCTCATGGAACTGCGCTTGGCAATCACTTAATCTCTTTATGCCTCCAGGGCCAGCTCCAAGTTTTTTGCCCCAAGCAAAAAAAAAAAAAAAAAGGGGGGGGGGGAGTGCCACTGCTGAAACAAAAAAAAAACCCCAAAATGGAGTACCGCCCCTTGAAAAGTGCCACCCCAAGCACATGCTTGGAACGCTGATGCCTGGAGCCGGCCCTGTATGCCTCTCATTGGTCATTTTTAAAACAGGAGTAATTAGATTGGCCTCAATCCTTCAAACACAGTGTCTGAACATGATGCCTGCTTAATCCATTGAAGTCATTGAGGTTTCTCACCTGCAGGATCAGAGCCATATAACTTTGTATGTCAAGCATTCTTTCTGTATGTGCATATTTATTCATTATTATTATTATTTATTATTATGCGATAGGCCATTTTTTTAGTTACCATTCTGTGTCAGTAACCCAATATTTCTTTTTACATTTCTTAAAGTTAGCTTTTCCCTATTGCAGTATGGAAAGATGAGTGCTGCTACTGCATTTGACTCCATATTTGACACAATTCATTGAATCGTTTATTTTATGTGGGAAATGGAGAAGGCTCATTTAGAAATAGTGAGACATACAGGATACAGGTTCCGGACTGAGAAAGTCAGGGATGGGGGGTGAGGTGGGAGAAAGGAGTTTATATTTTGCATGCTCAAATCTCAAGCTGCAGCTGAATATCTTTTAGCTGCTGACCGCTTTCCACTCCCCTAAAGCTTTGATTTTTCAAAAAAAGAAAAAGAATCCAAGTGCTCACTGAGACTGCCTCTAAAAGAAAATGCATATTCTAGCAAAGAATTGAATTATCCCAACAATTTTTCAAGTTTGAACAACTCTATCTGGTTCCCCCTCCCTTCTACTTCTTTAGCAAGCAATTATCCAGTCATAGGTTCCCTTAAGACCCAAGGCCTCTTTAGTTAAAGACCTTGTCAACAAGTCACCCAAAGGGTTAACCTTCCAGATGGAACCCTTAAATGTTTTTGTCCCATAATATTTATTTTCCAGATCCCTACAGCTGAGGCATAAGCTTGGCGCTTTTTAAATTAAATTAGATTGTGCAAGACAGGTGTCTTGGCAGTAAAATCATGTGCAACTCATTTTTATCTCATTAACATCGGTGTTCATCAAGGAATTGTGTTTTTCTTTCTGCAAACTCTAGGTAAACCGGTAATGATCATAACTGAGTACATGGAGAATGGTTCCTTGGATGCCTTCCTCAGGGTAGGTGATTGCTTTATAATAAACCCAAAGAGGTTTTACACAGGGAAACACACTTTGATTCCTTTTTCTTGTTCTAGTTGGTGGAGGGATATAAGGAATATAAACGTAAGAATGTTTGTACTTGGGAAATGCTTTTTAATATCTTTATCTAGCTGGCGAAGAGATACAGAGTAGATGTAAGATTTGAAATGTAGGCTCTTAAATAATCCATGTTTAATAGGGAGCAGTTTTGATTTATTCCATTTTTTGAAAGCCTTGCAATGCTGCAGATTCATTAAAACTGGATATATTCTATACATCACAGGAAGCAATGACAAAACCTCTGGGTTTGTACTTTACTGGTGAATTATAGACACTAGTCAGGAAGGTGAGGAAATAACATTGCGTTTCATTTCAAACAAGATGAAGATCTAGAGGTGTGCTCTTTGCCAGCTTCAGCTGTGGCAGTAATGTAGCTTTTAACTTAATGCTATGTGATTTTTTTCCTACCTCCCTTCCTCATCTACAGAAAAATGATGGCAGATTTACAGTAATCCAGTTGGTGGGAATGCTTCGTGGCATTGGCTCTGGAATGAAGTATCTGTCTGACATGAGCTATGTGCATCGGGATCTAGCTGCCCGAAATATATTAGTCAACAGCAACTTGGTCTGCAAGGTGTCTGACTTTGGCATGTCCCGTGTCCTGGAAGATGATCCTGAAGCAGCCTATACCACTAGGGTAAGGCAGGAAAGTGGTTTTGTTCTTCCCTACAAAGTGGTTTTGTTTTTTTTTCTTTTTTTGTTTTGTTTTTAAATAATCTCAGGCACATGTGAAAACCTGTTTCATTACATAACAGTGTACATTGGGCCAGAATCTCAGCCAGTGTAAATCATTGTAGATCCATTAATTTCAATGCAGCTACATCAATATACCTCTGTTAGGTTCCAGCTCATTTTCTTGCCTTCAGTGTACTAGGAGATGGTGACAGGAGCGTGAGACTAGGAATTAGGGTTTTGGGTCCTACTCCTGCAAATGTTTATGCAAGTGCTTAATTTTGTGCATGTGGATAGTCCCATTGAATTTAGTGGAACTACTCATGTGTGCATATATAGGTGTGCGCTTAAGTGTTTGCAGAATCTGGGCCTAGATGATGTGGACGGTCTCTTCCTGCCCCTAAAATGGATTCTGTTCTAATTGTGATTAAAGAACTTCTCAAGATGTCCAACCCCTAAGCAGTTCATGCTATAGATGCCTGATAAATTACAAAGACCATTTACACGATGAAGATTTTCTGTTCATTATTAATAATATGCAAATTAATATTTAAATATGAAAAAGTGGGGGTAGATATGTAATACCATTCGAATTTTAGCAGCATAATGCTACTAATTTTGCTATCCTAGTTTTAGTATTCTTCATGTAACGATACCAACACTGCTGCTCACCAGCAATATTCTGCCATTACCAATACCTTTGAAATTAAGATTCACCCGGCAAAAGTTAGAGATTTTATAAAGTCTTTTTTTAATTGCTTGTTGTTTCATTTTTAAATATCTGCCATTCTCCATCTGTTCTCCTGAGTGCAGAGATTGTCTACAGTATTCAATTATTGTGGTTTAATCCCTATACTCATCCTTTAATGAATTCACAGTTCATTATGAGGAAAAATAGACTTATGTAGTATTATAGTATTAAATGCTGGCCAACCCTGGTATTTCCCACTAATAAGGGTGCTGAGAGAGGGGGGCTGAAACAGATATCTGGAATGCTGTATTCAACCAAATAAAAGTATAGACAAATATACCAGGGCAAGACAGAAACTACTGAAAAGCCTCCCTTTGAATTTAGAGAGTACAAATATAGTACTCTGTTTTCTCTGAGCAAACTGCAGTGAGCCAATGTAATTTGCATTACAGTACATTGTCTTCTTTTAGTATCAGTAATGAAGTGCCAGGAACATTTGGATGAGCTCCACTGTACTCGATCAGCTTAAAAAAATGTTGAGCTTACTGACAATTTTTAAAATAACAAGCGCATATAAGCCGTGTCCATACATCTGTGTTTGACAGAAGAAGGGAGTTTGCTTCACGGTCATAGATAATACAGTGAAGTGCTTTTTTTTTTTTTTTGTAAAGCACTTGTCCTATCTTAACATAATTGTCCGTTCTATTCCCCATCAGGATTCTAACTCATTGAAGTGAAAGCATCCTAAAGCTGTAGTCACAGACAAAAAAGACATACTAATGCATATATGCATTCACACAGGGCCTTATCTGAAGCCCTTTGAAGTCAGTGGAAAGACTCCCATTGCTTTCCATGGGGTCTGGAAGAGCTCCATACTAAACACTGACAGACACACAATGGACAATAAACTATCAGCCAGGTAAACAGAGACGAAGGACAAGCAGTTAGGAACAAAAGGTGTCTCTATAAAATGCAAAGAAAAAGAAACTCAACAACATAAATTATAACAAAGAAGAAAAAACATCTTTGTTCAACTTTCAGTAGTGTTCCCAGATGGGACTGCAGGAAACCTAAAGCTCAATTAAAAACACCTTGTGCATTAGCATAAACAAAAGGAGAAATCTCTGGCATAGCATCACTTGAGGCAAAATCAGATAAACGGCATGGAGTTCTTTTTAAAACATTAACTAACCCCAATGGCCTAATTCAGGTGCCCGAGCCTTTTTATTTGTGCGTGTCAAAAAAATGCCATAAAAAAAGCTCTCCCCAAAGTTAGTTGGTATCAGAAATGGTCCTGTTACATGATACTATACTTAACTGTTCCTATACTAACTGTAGCAGCCTGAAAGCTGATTTACTCTACTTCTGAGTTATGTACGGGATATCATCCAGAGGGAAAAGCACAGTATTTCATACAGCTTCCCCGATGATCTTCTTTTTATTTTGCTGTTCGGGGGGGCGGGGGGGAGTCTATAACCACACTTTGTTGGAGTTGAGACAAGTAGGTCAGACAGGCAAGCAAGAAAATAGTCAAGCCCTTGCACTAACAGTGTGTACTTATTTGTTTTGTTACTAATCCTCTAATATATGCCTTTATAAACTCCTGGCTTTTTCCCATGCTCACTGTAGCCCTAAGCAGAAATCTGGCAGTGGGCTGATAAAAATACATTTAACAATTTACTTATTTGCATCCCTGTGACTAAAGAAAACAGATGGATGGCATCTGTCTTCAGGGCTCTGTCTTGCAGTTTTGAAGCCAGTGACATAGCACAGTGACATCCACATGAAGTGTCAGTCTAGTAGTTTACCAGCCTCTGTCTTCTTCTGTTTTTAACAGGGTGGCAAAATTCCTATCAGGTGGACTGCACCAGAAGCAATTGCCTATCGTAAATTTACATCAGCTAGTGATGTGTGGAGCTATGGCATTGTAATGTGGGAAGTGATGTCATATGGAGAGAGACCTTACTGGGATATGTCCAATCAAGATGTGAGTTCCTTTATGATGGTGTTTTATTTTATTTTTTTCTTCCTCTTCGTTTCATTTTTTTCTTCTTTCCTCGCAATCTCAGTGTGGTGGTGGTGTGTTAGGCCTAAATTTTGCAAAAGGAGTAGCATGGATGGACTCCCTTGCCCATATGTTTCCCTTTGCAAGATCAGACCCTTAAATACAATTTTTCATTTTGGATCAGACCTTGCTTCATCATGGCTGGTATCCTGCACGCACAAGTGACCTGTAATTGATCTATTTGTGCATCTATTGCAAGTGTTGTATGAAGTTGAGCTTGTAGACTTAGATGAGGCACTCTTCTGAACCCATTGATTAGGTGAATTCCAGAAAACACAGTGACTGTGATCCAAAAAAAAGGATCCCTATGCATAAAAGCACTTAAGAATGTTTTTAAGTTCCATTAAAAGTCAATAGGACTTAGCCGCATGTTTAACGTGAAGTGTGTGCTTAAATGTTTTCTTGAATCAGAGTCTACATGTTGTGTATTGCCCTACTTCTGTACTTTCTGCAATGTGTTATGATTTCTAGAAAAAAATTATGAACAGTTTTAAAGGAAATAGAAGAGTGAGGAATGGAGCTGAAATGTTCATAAATTCTCATTTAAAATATTTCAGAAATAATTATGTTAAAAAGAGAAGGACAATGTGAATATTAATATTAAATTTCACTGAGGGTTATTGGGGAAAAAACACATGAATTTATGGGGCTTCCCATTAAGAGTTAATTTCCCAAACCCTAGTATACTTGAAATTATTAGTATTTGTTGTTCATATAATTTTATTTCTTTTACAATATTCAGAACAATGCATGCAAGGTATAACTGTGATTATCACTCAAAGCATCCCTTGACAATGGAATAGTTGCCCCAAGAGGACATTAAAAAACAGCTTCACTAAATGACTGTTCTTAAATTATGCAAGTCCCTTTTAACAGTACCATCTGGACTACTTCATCCTATTCCAAAGGGGAGTACACACAATGACTGTTATTTCAGCAGAGTTTTTAATAATAATACTAATAAGGGTCTGCACTAATAGAATTTTTACTCAATAAAACAAATATTTCCTGTGAAAATAAGACATGGGCTGACTAGAATCCCTTTCCCAAAGGTTTTATAAGCAAATAAATGAGTGGAGAAAAAGTTAACCAGAATATATGCTCATGGAGTCAAAAGTGGGAAGTTAAATAACATTTTACAAGTCATCCACTTTTTTATATGGAGCTGAACATTTTCAAAGAGCATTTACGTGTGGATGGCATTTAATCTAAAAACGGGAATTTAATTACATTTCCTTCTGATGTGGATATCTCCTCTGGCACCCTGCCTTGCCCTCCTGTATCAACAGGAAGTCATCAAGGCTTTACAAGAAAACAAAGCACCAGATGCACCTTGGAAACACAGTGTATTTTCATTAGCAATGATAGGTAATTCAGAGCAATACAGAAGTGGGTTTGCAGATGCCTTCCCTTTCTGATGGGTCAAGATAGATCCAAAAACTGGTGAGGTAGCTATGGTATTGTCTGTGGCTCCTAAAGGAAAAAGTGTTGTGCAGCTCACTTCATACATAGAGAATTACATAGGCAAAGAAAGACAATGCAGTGGTGATGAATGGTTTGTGAAAAGTACTAGATTGACTGCCCAGGCAAGACTAGTTCTCCTTATTCTCTAAATGGTCAGAGGCAGTGCAAGCATCTCCAGACTGTCAGGCATTGTGTCTTAGCCACTGTTCTGGAGACCAGCTCTAGGGGTAACAGCATAATTCAGTCTACTGGAGTATTGATTCATTGACTATTGATCTTTGTTCTCTGCTAAGTCTGCCAACAAGGGTGTCCATTAGTTCCAGCTGTGATGGGGGAAAGGGTTGTGATGTGGGTACCATCTATTGAGAACACATAGATTGGAATGACCGCATAGATTGCCAAACTACCCTTGGATAGTAATGAGCTATATGTACAGAGGGTATGAGGTAGATGCATAGTGTCAGGCTTTGGATCAGGTTGCATGCTGTTAATAGTTACAGGTAAGCTGCACACGTTAACTGACACAATAGGCCAGATTGTGACTGTCCAGGTGAGAATGTGCAAGGGGAGGAAGAGGATGGAAGGAGACTTCCCCTCCTCTTTGAATATCAACCAGTCACAACCGGGGAGAGAGCACAGGCCCTGTGCTAGACTGCACTGCTAGTGAAGCTGAGCTAGCTCAAGAGGAGGGAGAGCACAGGCTGCACCCTGAGACAGAGTGGAGGGAGCTCTGGCGCTGAGGTGCAGTCCTCAGAACTGGCTGAAATTCCTGCAGGATTCTTGCTGTGGCATTGTGCCTCCTCACCCCTATCCAAGATGACCAGCAGTTTAACATCGGACCCACTGTTTTCCTGAAATACAGTGATCCTCATCTGTTATTTTTGTGTGTGGCTCGTCAGTGGGCAGCATCTTTGAAGACGTGTGCTTCAGAAGCCATACCTAATGCAACAAATGTTTGTGATATTTATCCCCACTCATGAGCTTGAAATGCATGTGATTGTCTTCCCTGCACCAAAGATGTTCCCTAAATGTGCTCATCTCCTCTGGTTTTAAACCTTAATTAATTTCTGAATTTGCAAAAGGAAATGGTGAGAGTAGGTAGGCCTCCACAGCGGCTTGAGTTTGAATTTTATTTTCCACATTGTTTCATTTTGTTGTGGGTTTGTTTCCATGCTTAGGGCCAACCTAGAATGGTTTATACACAGCTACAGTCTGTGAAGTTCTTTAACTGTTCTTTAATGGTGCTGTGGGTAGGTTATTAAAGCCATTGAGGAAGGGTATCGCCTGCCACCCCCAATGGACTGCCCCATCGCTCTCCATCAGCTGATGCTGGACTGCTGGCAGAAGGAACGCAGCGACAGGCCTAAATTCGGACAGATTGTCAACATGCTGGACAAACTCATCCGCAACCCGAACAGCTTGAAGAGGACAGGCACCGAGAACTCCAGGTCAGCTGTGCTCTTTTAATGGTGATCTATGAGGGAATATATTAGAGGTGACAGGCAAGCTGTAACTCACCTAAACTTCTGTGCTTACATGAAGGTATGCCTCACAGTGCTTGCTAGACTGCACAGCCTTTTTTATCCAGCGGAAGATTGTTTCCAATTGGGCTTATTCTGACATTCCATCCGACCACACTGTGGGGCCCAGATGCTCCTGGCTCTGTGAAAGCAGAAACTGAATAAGGAAAGCAATTGCTTTATCCTACCAGCTCCGAATATTTTTATAACATAGATTTAAGGGTGGCTTTGAAAAGATCTGATGCAATTAAGTGATGTTTTCTTGATAAAACAAGACATGCTGAGTCTCTCTTTTTTTCAATAAAAGATCCTGAAGGGGTCTGCTTCAGTGCAATGTAACTAGCAGGAGTGATCTGGTTTGCTAAAGAGAAAAGTACATCATCAACTTTTATAAACCCTAGGTAGGATTTGCAAATGAGCGTTACAGCATTACAGCCAAAGCCTTGTGGGCACAGCGAAGGTGTGGATTAATCGTTATGTGAATTTGAATTTGATTTTGTGGCAAGACAAAGTTTCATGTCTGTACTGATCCTGTGTCACGTTGCAAAGAAAATTTCAAAGCTGTTAAAGAGATCTTTATTTTGGGCCAGATATTCAGGTGGTGCAAATCAGTGGAACTCTTGAAATCAATGGAATTTCACCAATTAACACCAGCTGAGGATCTGGACCTTTATTTGGGAGTGTTTTTGTCTGGTTTTAAAGCAAAATTAAGTCTGCTTGAAATGAATAAGTGGAAGGGTCTGGAGGGAGAAGAAAATTAGCAGAGAAGGAGGGTGGAGGAAAAAAATCCTAAACATGATCCGATCCCTGAACAGAAAGGAAATAAGATATATTTTCTCTATGCTGCCTGGAATGAGTCTCCCGGAATCAGTGGAGCAATAACAGAGGCCAGACAGTTCCTGATTCAGCCGCTGGCAGGCCAGCATAATGGAAAAAGCTGTTTTTCACTTTTAAACTAGCGGATCCCTCGGTGACTATTGCTTACCATTTACATTACCAAAGACAGGTTATTAGCCCTCTGAGGCCACTATCACCACACTTCCTCCAGATTGCCCTAATTGCAGCTGTAGCCTGGCATGTGTATCCACCTCTGTGGTTTAAATAATTTAAGAAGGAGAAAGTCATAATACCAACTGTTTAATCTCCTCCAACTTGATTTGATTCCAGCTCACAGATAACATATCTTTGACTACATTTAGTTATTACAATAGTTTACAGCCTGTTGTGTGTCCCTTTTTCCCTGTGTCCAAATCCCATTTGTAGACTTCTTTTCCTTAGAGCATGAAATTCAAACAAATATATGTGTATGCCTTTATATAGTGACCCTGATAATAGACTGCAAATTGTTGTGTATGCATTATATGTAATATGAAAAGGGGCACTGAACAGACTGCAAGAAAATGTGGTAAATGTTGTGTTAAGTACTACCAATGTGAACCCAATCCGTCTAGACAATATATAACAGCATTGCAGAACACCTAGTCTTTGATGCTATGCATTTTAAAATAAATGATCAAGATGGCATTTGCTTTTTTTAGATCTATGGTAGTAATTTACAGTGGCTTAATGAAAAACATTGCAATTTTCAAAACATATAAAATTATAAATGAGCTATTAAATAGGCACTGAATTTGTTAAAATAATTATTCCAGAATCTCTACAGTGGAAAATAAGAAGCACATTCCACAGAGCAAACAAAGATCAAAGTTACCATTATTCCCACCAATCCCTGCACACGTGCTGATCAGGAATGGATTGATTAAAGAGGGGATTAACTCCCGGCTGTCCTGAGTTTGTTTGAACACACGGAACCTGCTTGCAGACCTGGCTAGAAACCTGCCTGAGCTGAACTCTCCCTGAGGTTTGAGCTCCAATCCAGTCTGGCAGGTTCTGAGCTCACAGTTCCTCTGCTCATACTTCAGTAGTGTTTCTACAGTTGCTGAACTGAGGTGTGACATAAGCAAATTTGGCAAGTGCTTGAATTGCTGTATGCAGGATACAGACACAGTAGCCTGAACATGTTGCAGCATTCAGGACCTCATCCTTTGCTGAGCACAAAGTGTTTTCCATGAACTTTGTTGCATCTGGGGCTTAAACTATAAAAGGCAAAATGATCTGATTGACAACTGAAAGTAACAGTAGACACCTGGAATCAAATTCATTCTTGGGGCAAGTTGGCCTGTTCTTATATGGTTGCTGAATTTGTCATTGGTTACATTTTATAGTGCATGAGCCCCAATTTTTCCTAGTTACAGGCAACATGCTTCTCTTGTTTGAACTAATCGTCTGTTTTGCCTAGTCACGGCGTAATCATTGCAGAGCTTAAACTTTGTTCTGTTAACCAGCTAATACCTGTTATCTGTCCATGTATTTTCTGCTCCTAGACCAAACACTGCCCTGTTGGATCCGAGTTCTCCGGAATTCTCAGCCGTCGTTTCTGTTGGGGATTGGCTTCAGGCCATTAAAATGGATCGATATAAGGATAACTTCACAGCTGCTGGCTATACAACCCTAGAGGCTGTGGTACATATGAACCAGGAGTAAGTACTCAGCGTATAACAAAAACTGGTAAATCTGGATTTAATCGGCTTCTTTTGCTTTGTGCAGCATATCATTACACTCATTAAAGGAATGGAATGCCTTTCATTTGGATGGAGTAGAACTTTAAAATGCCTCCACAGTGCCTTCAGTTATTTAATTAAACATTTCTATACATCTGCCTTGCTTTTGCAGTATTACATGTGGTTGACTCTCATATGTTGCTTTGCGTCAGCATTTAACACACGTTCTCAGCCCTCTGCTTCTTTTCTTGTTTTAATCAGTGATCTGACGAGAATTGGGATTACCATCGTTGCGCACCAGAACAAGATTTTGAGCAGCGTCCAGGCAATGCGGACCCAAATGCAACAGATGCACGGCAGAATGGTTCCCGTCTGACCCAGTACTGAATAAACTCAAACTCTTGAAATTAGTTTACCTCATCCATGCACTTTAATTGAAGAAATGCACTTTTTTTACTTCGTCTCCTTGCCCTTTGAAATAAAGACCTGCAGCATTGCTTGCTGTACAGATTGCTGAAACCGTGGGGAGAGGGTCCTACCAAAATGACAAGCCGTCATTTTAAACCAGACCTGGAACAAATTGTTTCTTGGAATATACTTCTGTTGATCAAGGATATGTAAAATACATGTATCTATATAAATATAACATCACATTCAAGTTTTGATGCTGTGTTTGCTGCCAGATACTGTGCTTAAAAAATCATTATTCTTCCTTCCCCCAATGACCTGGGGGTTACAACCACAGTATTTTATTTGTGGGATAAATCATGCTTGTGCATCTTTCACTGGAATGAAGAATCTACCCCAGGATATTTTCTGCAGACTCAGCATGTCACTGATACCATGCAGAAACCTCAGTGAGAATATTGTTCGGCTGATCAGTGCCCCTCAGTTAGTGATTTACCCATTTACAGGGTGAGATCGGGAATAACCCACCTTGAGGATTACTGGACAAAACTGGACTTCTGGGGGGGTTTATTGGCTGTTATTGTGCCATACTGAGTTGTAAATCTGTAAACTTTTTGCAAACATCTGACAGTCAGCTGTGACAATCTTGACTGTGAAACTTCCAGACTCACATCCTTTTCCCCTTTGAAGGAGCAATCACTCTTGCAACACTGAAAAAGGTCAGTGAAAGTATAGCCTCCATTCTATTCCTGGTGTTTTTATTTTTTCAGACTATACTGTTACCTGTAAATACTGCGTGGAAGAAAATGCATGTAGGATTGTGGTTCCCAACTGTTTTGGATAAACCTTTACTAGTTTGCCAGACTAAGCTCAACTGTTCCTACTGCGTCACATTCAGTTGCATGCACTCTTTAGTGACAATGGAAATTGGGCTGTTCCAAACCTTAGTCTCACTTGGAAGCTCAACTGTGGGTTGGAATGTGTACAGATGATGGGAAGTAGATGGTGTTGGTGCACAGGTCATCATGAAGAGCCTGCCCCTGTTCCTGTTGATTTCTCACTGGTGGGTGAAGGATTGGACTCTGCAGTAGTGGTGGGAAAACAGACAAACAGGCACTAATGCCTAAAAGCACCTGTATTGGTAAATGTGCCATTAGAGGGGGACCACAGATATAAGATTTCCCTTGGTCTTTGGAAATATGATATATCCCACTTAGGTAGAACAATCAAAGCAAACCCTCTGACCTTCTTTTAGGCTGAAGTTCAGTCTCTGCTGTCACATCTGTGGTGTTATGTGACCAAGAATGGAGTAAAATGGAATTATACATGCATTTTTTTCTTCCTTTTGCACATGTGAGCTAGTGTGTAGTGATGGCTACACATCAAACAAAAATGTTACTCTAGTCTAGGAGATCCCTGCATTTTTATTTGATCACATGGGGATTCAGTTTGGTGAGATCAAGAGAGCTCCAGACACATTTGGGCTGGAATTTTATTTGTATTAAGATCCATTAACACTGTTCTGTTGGTGTAAAGAGGCCTTAAATTGGGCATAAATTACACATACAGTCCCTTTAAGGCCACTTTACACTACCAGAGCAGTAGTACCTTGCCAGACCTTAGTGTACCTGAGTAGCAGACCCATTTGTGCTTTGATGTGGAGGTACAGAGAAGAGGACTTTCATGCCCCTGAGCATTGATTTTTGCAAAGTTTTGTGAATAACAGACAGAGTCTTAGTAGGGTGAACTTCACATTTCAAAAATGATGAGATCATCTCTCAGGTCACAGTTGCTTTTGGTCCACCTCTACACCGGACAGCAGCTTCAAAAAATGACTGAGTTTAATATGTTGAAATTTAAAGTTACTATTTATTCTGAATCCAAAACAGTTGACTTGATTGAACAAGTCAAACTTGCCATATCAACAAAGTCATTCTCATCAGTTTTTGTCACTTGTAACAATAACTTGCTGATTTGAACCACTAGCTTTCTCCCCAATCCCCAGGTCCCAGCTTATTCTGAAAACAAGTTGTTCAGAATGTGGAATCCTAAATTTGGGACCTGTAAAATCATCACAACTTAGTAAAAACCTTTTTGCAACATTACTCATAAGAGCTTTTCTATTTGGGAGGAATTTGAGATTCATTTCAAAAACTACTTAGACCACCATGTTTTAACATTATTTTGCTGGAGGATGTAAGACCTGGAGATTCATCTGAATGATCTGACATTTGTACTTTGCCAGCAAATATCCTTTGTTCAGTTCGGAGACATTTATCTTCCCCTTGCTGCACACCTGCTATAAAAAGTCAAGGCTATCTTTTAAATACAAAAAAAAAATGTACCCAATTCTCTGGAGAATTTGGAGAATTATGTAGTAGGCATCTAGTAACAATAAGGTCAGAGTATTTCAATATTTTCTTTCTAATATGAAAATTGTGAAGGCAGTTCAGAAACTAAATTTTCAGTGCTGCCACTCACACTAACTTCACTGTGATCAAATGAGAGTGGTTAATGGGCAAGAACATGAACATGTTTTTAACTGGAGGAAAGCTGTGTGTGTGTGTGTGTGTGTGTGTGTGTGTGTGTGTGTGTGTAAACTGAAGGGGTAGTAGAAAGAGAACTTAAATGGAAAATTGAGTTTTTTCTTCACTAAAAAAATGTCAGTTATCTTTATCCTGCTGATCTGCTGCAAAGCAATAAGAACAATGGCAGTGCTACATAGCTTACTGCTCTAGCCATTTATCCTTCTTTTTTTTAATGAATGATTATTCCACTCAGGACTTTGCATTAGGAAACTGCAGGGTGTCAATTATGCTGCAAGGGAAATGAAAGCTTCTTAGCAAAAAGGGGTACAAAAGAAGTTCACTTCACTAAATTCACCTGATAAACCCACGAGCTTTTTTATTTTTAAACATTTGTGTGTTTTTGTAGTAGAAAATTGCATACACAAAAGCACAGGCTGATCTTTGTACTGGTCATTGGCAGGCTAAACTGTCATTAACTTAGCCAACAAGATGCTCCTGAATTCCAGTGGGAATTCTTCATATATACATGTGAATTGTACTTTCCATCCACTCTGAAAGAAAACCCTCTTTGTCTCATTTGGAAGTCATTTTCCCCACCTGCAGGTAGTGTTTTTAAATCTGTTGGACCTACCCACGTTACCCAGTTACGTTGCCTGCAAATAAGTCCAGGATTCATCATTTCTTCATAATAAGCGCCTGAACACACCTTTGCTTGCCATTGTGGAATTGGCATAGTGGGTCAGGGCTACGAGGAAATGCAGTGTTGATCCTTGCTGCTGACACACACACGCATATACACAATTGGCTTTGGTGTGGTTCTCTGTTCCCCTGCTAATATAAACCATTTACAACACCTCTCTCTCTGGGAATTGTTCCTTCCATTGCATTTGGAGATCCTCTGTTGTTTATACCTCGCCGTGATTTGTGGAATTAACTCTACTGCTCCTGGAAGACACAATGACATGCTTTTGGGTAACAGAAGTCACTGTTAGTGGTTGGACTTCCATTAGTACTACCATTTCTGAGCAGTGCAGAGAGAACACAGTCAACTGGAAATCCTGCACCTTTTCTTCCTTCATTATTTCTTTAAACTATTCAGTTAGCCGGAATGTTGCCTTCACACTTAAATACAGATAATAACCATACAAGTGTTATTTAAAAGGAAAAAAAATAACAGTTGTGGGCTTGTGCAAACTGGCCAATTCCCACACCTGCCTATTTGGGCAGGGAACCTCATTACCTAGGGGTAAATGCAGTGGCAACTTTGTTAGGAAATCCAAATGGCTGCTGTCCAGGTGCTGCTGTAGCTGCGTTTGTCCAGGAATTTGTATTTGGTCTAATGTGTTCCTGTTTCCTTTTTACAGGGAAAATAGATTCTTCTTCCTTGGCCTCACAGCCTTTCCTATTGATCATATTGACCACGGGAGAACAAAAGACCAGACATGAAGCCTTCCAGATTCCACAAGCCCTGCTTCACCAGCACTGATTCTGGGGAACACAGACACTCAATAAGTGGAATCAGTCCCTGAAGAGTGGGGACTTTTAATTTCCCTCTTTGCATTGAAACAAAACAAAAAGACTGTAAGGTTCAATATCTGTTCTCCAGTTGTCATTTGAAGAATGTACTGTATCAAAGCCCTTCAGACTTTTGGGATTTCCCCCCACCCTCTTCTTCCTTCTGATGGTTTTATTTATATATTTTGATTCTCCCCCCATCCCCCTGCACCGTACTCTCTGCATGTCACTGCTGCATCTTGTTTGAGTGCAAGTGACAGAGCACTACAGGTATTACCATGGACGCCAAGTCAGATGCCACGACACAGAACCCAGTTCACGTGAACCACCTATATACATTGCTGAAGTGGCATTTTACACAAAATCTGCCATTGCAGTGATATAAATATATATATATATTTTTTCTTAAAATGGGTAACACACTTCTTATCTCTTCCAAATGTGCGTGTGTGTTTGCGTGCATCTGCATCGCTGCATGTGTAGAACTGCCTGTGAATGTGCCGAAAGAATCTCTGGAAGCTCTGGATTCCATCCATTGCTAGTCAGAATTACATGGAAAGCAGCCCAGCAGATGATGTCTGCAAAAGTAGCAAGAAAACACACACAAAAAGTTTAAATTTCTGTATCTGTAAATGTATTTTATAGCTGCCACACTAACCTTAACGACTGGTTCTGCAGACTAGAACAGGGGCACTTTCACTTAAGTTGTGGAGTGATGAATAATAAGATCCATAACGGTGATAAAGCTTTCCATCAATATCACTTATTCTTATCAAGATCTGTTCATGATCAAAAACAGTTTCTTGATGAAAAGTTGGCAGGCAACGATGCATGTATCCATCCACTGGTAACTCTGAACTGAACTCTTACGTAGCCTTTTTTATCTGAAAAAATAAGATTTTAAAGACTTGTTGAATGCAAACAAATATATGCAATTCTCATCCATTCACAGAAGCACATTGCTCAGTGTGCCAGCTGTGAGAACCATGTGTCCTGTAGCTGACAGTCGAATACTTCATTTTCTCCCAGCAACAGTTAAGGAAATTAAATTGCAAGAGACATTTACGATTACGGCTGTTAACAAAAGGGTTGCAAAAGTTTGTCATGTTCCTAGTCTCCATAGCCAAAGGATAGGTGAATTAATGTACAAGGTAATTTCTGTGGCCCAAAGACCAGTGCTAACAATACCATTACTACCTAGAAAAGTTTACTGAGTGTGGAGCGTTCATTGTTTATTTACTGTAAATTATCCTTAGAATGTAGCTGTATGCTAGAGTCTGGCAAATGTGCTGCCATTCCACATTTTGAATTCAGCAACAGATACGCTCAACCTTCTTTCTGGTTGCAGAGGACTGATGTCTACTGAGGTAGCACAGTACAGCACAGCAAGCTATAACGGGACAAGCAATCAGTCAAACATGCATTGGAAAAACCAAGACAAAATATGAATGTTGCCACGTTAAAAGAGCATGCCGCACTGAATGGAGCCATAAAGAAATGTCTCAAAGTTACTTCTATTTCCTCCTTCTCTCCTGGCCACTTTATTTTCATTATTAAAATAATGTTACATGCTCTCATGAACCATACATTAAAGATCAATATAGCTGAGATGTGGGGAAAGCTCATGTAGTTGTGCTGAAGGCAGAAACCATACAACACTATCAAGGAGTCAGGGAGTGGAAGTGTGCATTGCAAACCCAGCACATTCAAACTGCAGTTCTAAACAGAGCTTGGGTTAAAAAGTAAACAAGTTACTACAGACTTTGCTTCCATCTTTTCCTCCTTACAGAAGACGTCATCAACAGGTCTGTCTAGCATGACAAGCCTTTGTTAGAAATTGTTCTGCTCACCACACCACCGGTTGATGTTCATCCAGGTTTCTTGCTGTACTAACTTTGTGATGGATCTTTGTATTTAAAAATGTATTAAAAAAAAAAAAAGCTGGTACTTAACCGGTAAACAGGACTTAAAAAGCAGTATTTTTCTTTTATGTGACATTTTCATAACCAGAAAAAAAAATCCTGAATACTAATCAAAGAAATAAAGAGAGAGTGCATTTATTTTTTTGTATCACTGCAAGTATGTTGGAATATGCAAGGACTGTGGTTAAAAGTAGAATGTATGAGGCATATTATAATTTAGTTCATACTGAGAAAGATTCTAACAACATTTTTTGGTTCATGAATTTGAAAAGTCTCTGGGTTAGACATAGATTTTCTATTTTAATTTGTAATTCCCCCCCACGCCCTCTCCACGAATTTTAGGTACACATAACTTATGTCATTTATTTATGGTCTTTTATACCTAGTTTGTAAAATTGTAAAATAGCAAACAATGCAAAAGTTTGCATTTGAAAACAATAAAGTAGTTGCTGTACAAACCTCAGATGTGGCTATTGCTAATTATTGCTACTGTGTATGATTGATCATTTGCTGACAATGCGCTTGGCATAGCACAAAACTTCCCTCTCCCCCAAACTGGTTATTTCTCTGCAGTATTTGTGACAGAAGTGCACTCTGATCATATTAACACCGTAATATTTAGACGTTTACTAAAGTACACCATTCTCCCCTCCTTACATAGATACCAATGTATTGCAGGTGATGTTTATGTGGGGGGAGGTGTGCCAGTCATTAAAGATTTTATTCTGGGGTCTTATTAAGGTTGATTAAGACTTCAGTTTCCTGAACAATGAGAACAGCCCCCTTTTCAACTGTTCCCTTGACTGCTTCTTGCTATATTGCCATGCTGCCTTTTATAGGCTCATGAGGTGAAATTGCTAGCTTGATTGAAGTCAATGGGAGTTTTTCAATTTACTCCAGTTGGGCCAGGATTTCACACATGATGAGGGAACACTGACCATGCATCTCTCAATCTTTTAGTCCACCATCAGGTGATGGACACTGCTGCTTTGCTCTTGTGTTACGTTTGCAGGATAAGGCGTGGATCCAATGGTATGTGCTTGGAGACACATGGCAGAAGAGAGAAAGAGGAGATAGAGAGTTAGGGGCTGTGGAATAGGGGATTGAACAGAGACACAGTGAGAGTGGTGAGACAGCAAAAAGTGGAAGGAGTGAAGAATAGGACAGGAAAACAAGTAAAAAAAAGGGGAACAGGAATGGTGGATACAGAATGTATTGGCGAAGCAAAGTGGTAGTGATGGAAATTAGAATGTCTCTAACCATGAGGCGGGTAAGGTTCTGGAAAAGCCTCCTAATAGGAACTGTGGGAAGAAAACAATCTGTTTTAAGAGAGAGCTGGAGAAAGCTATGAGTGCAGTTGTCTGAGGAGTTTGCTTGTGATGGCAGGGAGCAGTGATCAAAAGCCCTGGGGCTCACTTCTGTTTTTTGTCTTATGTTCCTAAAAGCTCATGCTTCGGGGTTTCAGCTAACTACCTGCAAGAGTCAGGAAGGGAAGTCCCCCCCGCCCCCAACACACATGTATTCTTAAGGTTTTTCTTAATCTCCTTCGTCTAAAGCACTAGGGATGGCCACAAGTGGAGATGGGACACTGGATGGGAAGGGTTCAGGGCTCTGAGGTGACACTTACAATATTTTCTCTCAGGTGCTTGGCTGGCTGGTTCTTGCTCACATGCTCAGGTTCTAACTGATTGCCATATGTGGAGTCAGGAAGGAATTTTCCCTGTTGGTCAGATTGGCAGTGACCAATTGTGGGGTGGGAGGTTGTTTGCCTTCTTCTGCAGCATGTGGATGGGGGTCAACTTGCCAGGATTACCTAGGTAGGGCTCCCCTACCATTTGCCAAACCTAGCTTCTCATATGCAGAGGGTACTTCTGGCAAACTGCGCATTGGGTGGATGAGAGATGTGGAGAAACATACTAGGAACTTCTTTGAAATGACCAAACTCCTTTATTACCTCCTGTTTGAGAAGATTTTTGACTAGTCAAAGACTAGTGCCACTAAATCAGCTATGAGCTCCTATCACTAATGAAGGAAACACTGAAGTAGCTCAAAGTATAATTCACAGAGTTTTAACTGTATTTAAAAAGAAGTAAGGCATGTGTAATAATGAAGGCTTCTGCTACAAAAGGTCTCCAATGCACATAAATTGTATAAGGAGAATCTTGTAGGGCTACAATGCATTCATTCAGGTGTGCTAAGACTACTGTTGCAGTCTTCTGGAAATAGATTTGAGTGGTATTGTCTCATTTTTCCATTATTTAAGAATGAGTATAGACTGAAAAAGGCCATTTGTTTAACTCTTTGGAATTCTATTAACTATGTGAGAAAAAAGTCTCCCACGTTCAGCAAATGCAACCAAACATTGCTGAAGGGTACAGCTGTGTAGTCCAAGTATCAAGTTTGGAATACACAGACTTTCTGGAACCACACGTTACAATCGCATCAGTGTTCACTTAATCATCCTGGACAAGGAAGTTAAATACTAGATCCAATTTGTAGGCACCACAAAAAGGGAGGCCACCCTTCTGAAAATTTACTCTTCAAGATTTATTTAGCTTCTGATTCGTGACTGAAACTCTGTTGCTGTCAGTGCAATTGAACCATGGATGAATTAGGACCAATACATTATGCTTTATGTGCAGTAAACTGTTGAAATTTGTATCATTTGTACTTGGGAAGAAATATCAAGCAACGGGATGCTCCTGCCATTTATACAGAGAGAACATGCACACTGGCCGGAAGATGACAATTCCTTATTTGGAAAACTTCAGAGGTTTTGTGTTTGTATTTATTCTATATTGAAATGAAAACAAAAGCTTTTGAAGGTTTTTGTGAACCGGAATTGTGTCAAAACATCCATTTTTTTCCATCTAAAGGGTTAGGCTTTCACTTTCTCCAGACAGTCCACCCTGCACCTAAGAAACTGGGCCACCAAAACCCACGTTTTCAAAAAATGTTTCCATTTCATTTTTTTGACAAAAAAAATAATCAAAACATTTCAGACCCTCTCTCTGTCCCGCCTAAAAATATTATAACAGGAGGACAATAAGAGAGATAAAAGAGATTGAGCTACTAGTATATCTAAAGCATGTTTTTGTGTCCCTTACTTGCAAAGAATGCAGCTTGCTTCATAAGGACTCTTTTGAGTAGCGTAATGTGAGAAAAGGCATGATTTATTTTCAGATGCTGGGACCATTCTAGTCATGTCAAAATCCATTTTGCCTTTTTTTTTTTTGTTACAGTTGCAAAAAATGCTCGTGATACTCTTAAATCAACAATAGGATTAAAACTATATGCATTTGAGGCCTTGAGCTTAGTTATTTTACCCATTCCCTTTTAAGGAAGTACCCTTGGGCCATTAACTGATTCTCCATTGAATGGGTAATAGACCTCTGACGTATCTGATTTCTGGCAGTGGCCCTGAACATAATTCTTTGTTTACAGCAGCCTCACAGAAAGTTTTATGAATATGTACAAGTTTGCCTAAAAAATAAAATCTAAAGCATTCCATTCCAATCAACTTACTAAAGCGTATATTTTACATACACAGATGGAGAAAGTAGCCACGGGACTACTCACTAACTTGTTTTAATATATATAAATAAAGCAAGTATTATATACATAACAGATAAGGGCCAATTATATCCCAGTAATCTGCTGTGGTTTACTAGCTTGAAACCAGACCAACAAAGTAATGAGATCCATGTTTTTCATAGTGTTTAGTTATTTAGGATTCTGTTCCATGAAATGCACCATAAAACTGTTCAAACTGCAGCAGACACTCCAAAGCCAAAGTTCTGCCTTCAACTTGTGAAGATTGTTTTTTTTTTTTTGGTCAAAAGTTGACTGGCAAAACAAAAACAACATTGGGAATCTGATTCTCACCTCACTTCCACCAGCCTAACTCAACTCCATTGAAGTCAATGTCTAGTCAGGCACTGTTAATAGAGAATCAATGGAAGTTAGGCTGCTAGATACGTTTGAAATACCCCTCGGCACCTATCTGCATTTCTAGGTACATAAATACATTTAAAAATCTGATCCTCAAAGAACAGATCAGTGATGAAGCTATTCATTGGCATAGAAAATGATTGTTCTTCAGTGATGGAGAAGCACTGAGGTATTAAAAAATTAAGTGACAATTACAAGGCTATACATCTAGTTCAGTCTTTCCATGTCATAAACTACTCAAGATTTTGCCCATTAGATTGTTGCATCTTTGAAACCACTTCATGAGCTAATTGCCTTTATCATGTGCCAAAGGATTCTGCTGCATTATTCACGCTATGTTACAAGGACACATCACCACCTGAAAGTTTGTTCCACTACCATTTTCATTTTTCAGGATGTCTTGAAGTCAATTGGGTTGCAAGGATTTAGTTAATAGTAGAATTTAGACTACTAAGAAGGTATCAAGCTGTTTTAGCAAAACTGAAGTATTTCATGGAATGGTTTGATTTTGACAACAGTTCTCATGGGGCAGTTTTTGAGGTCCAAGATTGACTTTCAAGAGAGAAATTGTTTGTTTAGAAAATGTTACTTAATTGATATTTCACTCCCTCCCCCCCCCTCAAAAAAAAGCACATTTGAAACAAACATGTCAAAACAGTTCATTTTGACATTTTCAGAACAAACTATTTTGCTATTTCCAAAAATGTTTTCAATTTTTTTGTTTGTTTTTTGGTTGAATCGATTTACTGAATTTGATCTAAATTCACAAATAGTTTGGGTACTGAAAAAAGTATTTTCCAGAACATTTATTTTAAAAAAAAAAATCACGGCAGTTCAGCTTCTCCCTTTGTAAACTCACACTGGGAATTCACTGCAAAAGTTATTTCCTGTCTGCCTAGAATGTTGTGTAGCGTTGCAATGAACAACAAGTATTAAACAACTACCCCCTTTTCAACTTTGGTGCGGCTACACTTCAATGATGCACCAGGTTAAAAGGTGACTATTAAAATTGATTCATTTTATTGGTTTTTTTTCTTAAATTAAAAAAGGCTGTTTTTTTAAAAAAATATAACATCAAATAAATGGACACATCCAACAAGTGAAACTGACACTACTAGGATATACCAGTAAAATAAATGAAAAATTGTACTTAGTGGAAGCTGACTTAAATGTAACTACATTAATTTACATCAGCTGGAGATCTTGCCCATTAACTATAAAACATAGAACCTTATCATAGACTTTAATTATCATTTTCCCTATTGAAACCATTAAAAGTGGGGGAGAGGGAAGTTACACAAGTAGAGAGAGGCTTTTGAGAAATAATACAAATACCCTCATTGTTCAGATCAGATTTGTTTTCAGGTTCATATTGTGACCGCAGATGGATTTTCTTTGGCTAACTGGGCCAGGACTGTGTATTTGATCCTTAGAGACCTGAGTGTCATTTCTGCACATTTCTGCTGTGGTTATTAAAGAGACAGGGCACCTATGTTTCATTCGTCAACTTTTGATCTCCAGTATACTGGAGATTGGGGAGGGGGAAGTCACCCTCTTTCCATTAACTGAGTTTCAGGCACGGGCACAACACCAGGTGTACGTGAACAAGAAGTGCTCCCAATTATCCAACAATCCAAACATGCAGCAGACTGTTCAGTTATGCCTGAAGAGGCACAGTGAATGGTAGAGCCAGAATACGGAGTCTTTTGTTGAGCCATAGATCATATCCACAGAGGAGTAAGCAACTTAATAAGCCAACTATTATTTTTCAGAAGTATCAGTGGCAATTTTTAAAATGATTTACCCATAATGACACTGTTTCACTCCTCATACATTGTGTGCTCTTATTATAGCATTCCTTCTGCGCTGGTTTCATGTTGGTAGGTGAGACTATTTGGTAGCAATTACTAGATACCTGAAGTCAGCATCTCCACTCTCCCTGCACCTGGGTATATCACTTTATCCTCAAACAGCCATGACCTGCTGAAATATTGATTTAAAGCATTTCTTCTTCTTCTTCTTTTTTAATGTAGTTGTTGCTTTGTTTTTTATTTGCTTTTGCTCTTCAGATTGGTACCCATAACTCGTTAGGTTTTATGAGTCCCCTTGAAGAGTTTCCCCTGGCCCTAAGTTTTAGAGTTGATTAGTTTTGGATCCCACTTATCATTCTGAGCTGATGGAAAATCTCAGTATCTTTTTTTTTTAAATTGGTTTGGAAAGTAGGTGGAGTTGAAGTAACAAAAAAATCAATGGCCAACTGCTAAATCAAATCAGCACTGGTTGACTGAATACCTTTAGCTGAATTAGTTGATTGACTTTAGGAAGTTTATGGAGAAGCTATTTTTGTATTAAGGAAGCCCACACTGCTGTTTTAATTTTGGGAATCACTTGTAAGTGACACAGTAAACCGGCGTTTGAATTACACTGTAAATATTGTGTTGAATTAGAGTTTGAGCTGGTATAGAGGTGGTGAGCGCCTCAATTGTACCAGTTTGGAAACAGGTGTTTTTTCTTTTTGTTCAATGTGAGCTGAGTGACAGAACTACTTCTGTGGATCCTTTGAGAAGGATTTTTAGAATACTGCCTCAATAAGGGTAATTGTTTCCTTGTATATTGCTTGTTAGCATCCATCCAATAGAGCTCTAACAGAGAGCCGGGCTACTTCTCTCTCCAGTAAGGTACTTTGTTTGGTTTAATATAGGTGGATGGTGGGTCGGTGGACTCCTGGTATTTCTAGACTTATAGGTCAAAGCTGGTGCTAGTAAATAAGGGCTTTCTCAGAGACAATGAGTAAGGAAAACAAATCTAAAATTAAGCCAAAGGGTCAGGTTCTGATCTCATTGACACCCGTGTAAGTCTGGAGTAAGTCAGTTCACTGCTGTTACTTTTGATTTGCACTAGTGTAAATGAGATCAGACTCAACCCACAAGACTGAAAATGCTAAGAAGGGAACATTTTCACAGTTTGCATAGTCTGAGACTTATCTTTAATTTTATGATGAAACTAAAATTTGCATTACTTTTGTTCTTAGCTTGGATTAGTATTTTCCCATTTTAGACAATTTTTTCACAGCTGGGAATGAATGTGAATTCCATGTTGACCATTGATTTCTGGTTACATTCCAGATCCCATTCAAAGCCTATGTCCTCATTTTCATAGTTGTTTATGTGCTGGAACCCACTCTTCTTATTCTGCATCCCACCGTGCATGATGAAAGGCATCAGAATGAAACTCTCTGGGGGACTAGTGCAGAGCATTTTCAACAGAGGGCCCATGACTGTGGATTTCCTTGCCAGCAGAGACCACTTATAGGGTACGACACAAAACCCTTCTTTTTGCCCAAGCTCTCCTCAGTGGTGATGGCAAGAGATCAGAAGAATGGTCTAAAACCACTTTCATAAAATAGCCACTTACTCCCACTAAGTAATGTAAGTAACAGCAACCTGAACTTTTCGGGGGTCTGGGTGCGGCTGAAGTATCCATTGTTGTGGACGATGTATGTGGTACGCAGATATCATGAAAGGAAAAGAGACCGAAAGCACTGCAGAACCCATGCATGGGAGTCTTTTGCGGAATCAGAATTGTGATAGTAGAATTTGTATTAATAATGAGCACAAGAAGGGAAGAGCCCAACTTGAATCTCAGAGCCATGACAAAGGTGGGGAGGAAATTGTTTTACCTGCAAATTGAACACATTTGATCTCTACTCCCTGAGAAACAATAAACACACAACCCCACAATCCAGGTTTACTGAGTATATCTATATAACTACTTACCTGAAATATGCCCAGTGTTTGTTGATAGGCACAAGAAACCTCTTGGTTTCTTGGTGTGGATATGGTGTGTTTGTCTCCATTTTTCTTCACCTTCCTGTTTCTGGTTGTCAGCAATCGTCTTTCCACTTTCCATTCCTCAAGAAGAGTTGTCGATTTATTCTCTGTTGCAGTCACAATTGAGGGAGGTACTCATCAGAGATGTATCAGATATGTGGGTGAGCCATAAAGAAATATTTTTTTCTCATTCACCTTTTGTGGTATGTGACAGCTGAATTACCAGCTCTGGGGGTTTGCCCATTTGACTGCTCTTTGGTCCCTCCTATCGGTGTCCAAAGAAACCTAATGAAAAGGCTTTCTCCAGGGTGGTTATGAAGGACACTAGTGGCTGGGAGGCAGGAGATGGACACATGGTGCTACTCTTTTTTTTTGTATGTTGGTGGGTGCTGCTGATGATGTTTTGTGTAACTCCAACACATGGCTCAGTGGAGTGAGAGGGCAGGGGCACAATTAAGAATTTCTTTGTTCCCATCCATTTTTCAAGTACTGACTGGTTAGGAGCTCTAGACCTGCTACTACTCTTGAAGGTGCTGGTGTCAGTCACTCTAGGGAGATGAAAAAGTAGGGGGTATTGAGGGAGCAGCTAGAAAAAAGAGATTGAAAAAGGAAGAAGTATGAGCATTTGGTGCTGTGTGCTGGCCCGTGTAACTCACTGGGTGCAATGTCAGGTCATATGGCTGTGTAGCAGGGTGCTGGTGAAAAGACACCTAATTAGCCCCTGCTCAGCCAGCCCCAGTCAGGGGAAATAGATTGGGGCTGGGGAGAAGTCTGGTGCCTGGCCTTTAGAACTGGCTTCACCTGTGGGCCTGAGGGTTCAAGGGCTATAAAGGCTGGCTGGCAGCCAGAAGAAGGGAGGATGGTCAGGGGAAGGTCAGTCTCCAGGTTGAGGGCAGACTGTGTGTGGAAGAGGAGATTGTAAGGTCTACAAGCTGTATATAGTATATCACTAGTGGTGGGAGAACTTGGTGTAGATAAAGCCATGGGGGCTGAAAAACTAGAGGCCTATCTGAGTTTTATTGGGGCAGCCAGTGGGCCCCAGGCAGAAGACCGTGTTACAGGCTGCTGTACTGCATGTTGTATTTTAGGCACACACACAGTGGCTGCTTTGCTTCAGCCTGGGGCAATGGGATTTGAGAGATGTTTAAAATTTCAGTTGCCATGGAGTTACATTGCAGTTACCCCATTGTACAGGGGAGTAGAATTTGGCCCCAGACTTCTTTCAGTGAAAAACACTCAGCAAAATTTCCTTAGAATCTAACTTAAAAAAAGGGCAGGCACATGTGTCTAGGGTTTGTGGCTAGATTTATGCAAATATGAGCCCATTTGCAACCTTCAGGTTAGAGGATGTTGACAGGAATAAGCATTGAAGCAGTTTAAGCCTTATCTGCCTTTAGGTGAATGAATGAATGAATGGTTAGAAATTTGGCTTAGGGAACAGATACTTTACAAAAGCCTGTACAATTCTGAGATCAGGACTCAGCAAGGGAATTACACTCATTCATTAATAATCAGATGGAATTTGTGAGGCCTCCATTGGATCTCCTTAATCAGCAGTAGTTACTTACCATGACAGACCTCTACGGGAGAAAAACTGGTTTGGGTGATGGATTAGATGAAGTTTTGCTGTTTAAGCAAAAGCCACCTTACCCAAAGAGTTAGTTGACTGACTGCTAGACCTGTTTTTGGAGTCAGATGCTGGTGGAGTGGGCAAGAGAATCTTGTGTAAATTTTCTGCCATTTTACATGTAAGGAATGGTCTGTAGTGGTAATGCTGTTGCCTCCATGGCTTGAATGGTTAGTCGAAGTTCAGGGTCTTGCAGGGAAGTTTCCATTAGGATAAGAAATCGCTGATGAGAGTTGGGTATAAAAGGTTTATTTGCAACAAAAATGTACAACATGGTCCTATTTCCTTGAACACAAAGAAACAAACAACAGCAGGTAAATTTTCCTTACTTTTCCAAACTTCACTAAGCTCTGTGCCCAAGAAGCGCTCCGTCTCTTTGCTTCCTCTCAGGGTCACCCTCACTACTCCTTCTCTAGGCTTTTTCTGCCTCCAACACACACCGGTTGCAAACCAATATTCTGGCCACTGTGTTTGCAATCAGGGAAACACTTCAGTCCACATGGTTTATCTCTGATCTGTCATGCAGTCTAGTTCTTGGGTGGTAGCTCCCCTTGTTTGCAGCTGTCTCTGCTACATAAATGGGCTAGGTTGTGCCTTCTGTTTAGCCTGAAGGAGGGTACTTGACACAAGTATTTGCTGTAATGAGGTCTGTGATTGTGTTTGAAACCAAGACTCTGCTGATGGCAGCCATTAACACCTTGAAGCTAAGCAATATTATAGTAGATGCCCTTCTCCTAAATACCCTTAGACACTCTTACAGTCATGGTGACTTCACTGTATTAGTTATATATAGTGGGAGTGTGTTAGGAGAAGCCAAGGTAATCGTACTGCAAGCCAGCAATTTTCCTTGGGGCATAACAATTTTCAGGTGTACTTGCTGGAAAAAATCCTCTAACCCTGCTCTACAGTATAAGATTTTCAGCTTCCAGTTTCATAGAAGGTGAAATTGACCCTTGTGCAATGGGCCCAGAAGAAGGCCTATAGCCTGTGCCATATGAGAGGGCAAACTAGATGATCACAGTGGACCCATCTGGCTTCATAAGCTATGAATTTCTTGAGTCTCACCTAAGGCCTCAAAAATAGACTTACAGTGGTCCATAAGTCTTTCGCTGGCTATCTACATGGGTTGGATTTCTTGTTGCAGTTTAGGGGTTGTTCTGGTTGTTTTTAATTTTCCTTTCCCTTTTTAAAACAGTGTTGCATGAAACCAGGTTCTTTGCCAGTCTCACATGCAGCAACATATCAAACCAGGATTCCTGGCAAGCCTCAAAATATATCACCTGAATGTGGCCCATTTTCTTCAGAGCCCTGTGAGTTTCTCTTCACAAAGTGCACTTGCCATATGCACTAATGATCAGAATGTGTTAAGCCCCCTGCCTGTGTGGAAGAGCCCATGGAACACCCCCTGTTTGGTCATCCTCTTACAGGTGCAAGCCATAGCCACCCCAAAAAGGCAGGAAGCTGGGTGGAGAAGGTGGGGCCTAGCATGCCTGCTGCATGAGAAATACTAGCAAAATTCCACTGCTTTTTAAATATAAATAACTAGGTGTGTTTTAATTTAAAGTGAGGAAATATTTCTGGGTTGCAGTTTCGCAGTTTATGAAAAGATGATTTGGGCTCCGTTACCCTCTTTTCCTAAATATCTTTTTGTTACTGAACATCAAGACAACTGGAACAATCTCTGGCCCTTCACAATGGAGGAAGGAAATCCTAATAGGAACCGATTTGTATTCCTGAAATACATAAAGCCATTGTGGGGATTTTGTGTTGATGCGTATTATACTGATGGTAGTGCCCAAGACAGAGTGGAGTCATTTGTCTGCTAGTGAGGTCCTTGCTTGGGCTGTCAATGAAATAAAGAGAAAATTATTTGAGATTTTGCAAGGAATTGGTATCACTTAACTTTTTTTTTTATTTTTTGCTAAAGATCCCCCACGTTTAACTGAGAGCAATATACCTATGGTTAATTAGCCCACATAGTAAGCTTCATCATCAGTACAAATGATGATTTCCCTTGCCTACGATTGGGGTTGGAGCTACTGCAGCCATCAGTTGCTGAAACTGAGGCAAATTCCTGATGTAGAGAAGGCTCCATTTACTCAGATCAGGGCTTGACTGATAAAGGACTGTTTTATTGTTTTTTTCACTGCTTCTTCCCTATGCTTAACCCAAAGTAATTCATGGTTCCTACTCTCCAGCCCCCATTTATGTCAGTTTCTTCCTAGTGCATCATTAAATTCCTCTCCTCCTTCACCCTAAAATTGCCACAGGGCTAGGATTTTCCATTTGCACAAATTCTGAATGTGAAATGATTTACTTACCAATCCTGAACTGGTTATAGGTCTAGAGTGGCTTGTGCCTGTCTTTGACACACACAGAGGGTAACAATTGCATGCAATGCAGATACAAATGTATTTAAAAATAAATGAAAAACAGTGCACTGTTTAAATTACAAGACTATATAAAAGAAAGATGAAACAAAGATAATGCTCTGGTGGGTCCCAGAATGCTTCCCCAAGCTATAGAAAAAGAAAGCAGTTGTTGAACATAACATGATTGTGCACAGTACCATGTCTGTGCTCCCTGCTGTGTGTCAATCTTATGTGCAGGGGAGAGTGTATATGTGCTCCTAATAATATATGATATAGATGTCATGATACCTGGTAAAGAGATCTTGGATCCTGGTTCTGGAGGATGCCGAAAATGGATACCAGTTTGCGATGGAGAATACAGGTGCTACACTGGCAAGGAGGGGGTTAATGAGGGCCAGGGGGTCCCAACTGGCCCTGCCCATCTATACCTGTAGCAGATGTCAGGAGTGGAGAGGGATGAGTAGATAGATTGGGATGTTAAGTATCCACAGCCAATGGCTTCTCCATCTTACATTGCTAATGTCAGAGTTAAAATAGCTAATGCTATCAACATTTTTTATGAGGATATGAAGCCTTCAGGGTTTAAACTAATCTCAAACTATTAAGGTTTAGCATGAAACCATCATGGGGCTCAGACAATTCCACAGCAGCCTACTGTGGAGTTTCTTGGATGTCCCTCTGAAGAATCTGGTGATAGGATACTGGACTAGATGTTAGGCTATGGGTTTGAGCCTCAAGCACTCATCACCACATTCTGGGTATCAGTGCAAGTACAAATTGCTTGTCTCTAGAAGGATATCTATATCCGTTCTTTAAATTCCTGTTATTTCCTGATGCAGTAACTACATCATCTTCAGGACAGTACTGCAAGCATATACTTAGTGTGCACTGATTGCAGAGAAGTTACAGCAGGAATGAATTTGGCCCACAGTATGGGACCTAGAAAAAGTCTGTATGCAAGAGTGTTAAGGGATATGTGTATCTTCTGAGACCCGAGGTAAAACTTCTCTGCTGTAGAGCATTCAGGACAGTGCATGCCACCTGGGCTGCTTCTGAGCACATGGTGTCTTATCAAATTATGAGCAGAGTTTGTGTGATATTGAACCTCGCTTTCTGGACGAAAGATCAATATTCTAACTAATCTACCTTTTACTGAATTTATTCAAGTTTTTTTGTGCTGATACCCAAATTTATGTTAAAGTGAATAATTAAACTTTTTCTGCTTCTATTAAAAAGGGGATTCCATGGATTTATAGGCTTACATTTTGAATCATAGCTAGAGGGTATTTATCTCATAATGTATCGTAATCTCATTACATACAGCAAAAGTAAGGTATGGAAATATGCATCTGAGAAACTGGCAGTCCTATTCATGAATGATTTGTGTCCACCATCACATTCAATTTCATGCACATTTTATGGAAAGATTGTGCAATATGTCTGTTCCATATATAACCCTATATAAATCTTAGTTTAGTTACTAAGAATTGGTTGTAGGCATGTATTTGGGAAAAATCTGGTATATTCATTAATCTGGGAGGTAATGTGTCCAATCCTTTGTGATTGGTAGAACTTTTTTACATGATGAAATAAGATTTCCATTAATCTTCATCATATCTGTTGGGTAACTAGGTGGAGGCCTGAGGCTGGGTTACTTTAAAGGAAATGTGTTTTGGACTTCTGAGTAACCAGTGAGGTATAACAGAAGCTGTTTAGTGCTGGCTTGGTAAATCTAAGTATTGGAATATCCACCAGCTTTGGGGATTGTCTGCCCCATTCTTTGCAGTTCACTCTAATAATCAGCTGGCTCCCCTCAGGACTCTGGTCACACAGGGTAAGGCTCACAATCGGACGTTTGCCTAGTGTACAGCTGGACTGGTGGGGGCTACAGTTGCAGTTGTGCAAAATTCACTGGCTTCAATTTGCTGGGGTTTCTGCAAAGGTTTCCTTCATTTTCAGCCCAGGTGTGTCTGCATCCCTGAATTGTGCTTCTAGATTTGGGTTCAAGTGAAACTCTCTGAAATAGCTGAGTTGCTTGTATGTTTTCAAATAATATTCATTGCAAATGTAGCCCCTTTTCCTGTTTACGTATAATTTGGAAACCAATCCAGATTACTACAGAGGTATTCCTTATTAGCAACCATTTGCTCAATAGGCTGGATGAACAATTTTCAGTCTGTTCACAAACAGTTCACTTTAATTATTTGCGGTTTGCTATTGACTGTGTGTGACTGGTCAGCTGAATCACAGGTATTTCTCTGCTGCCTGACTGGATGACTGAAACTTTTTCAACAAACGATTATAGTAAAAACAAATCTAGTTCTTACTCTGAATGATTTTTCTTCCCAAAAATGTCTGCCTCATGCTAGCCTGGTGGTGCAAAGCAACTTTAGAGCTAGCCTAAGAAGTCAGCTTGAGATTTCCTTGGCATAGGGTTCTAAATAGCAACTTCCACACCATTTTATTATACCTTCTGACCTAGGGAACATATGGGGAGGGGCACTGCAAGTGGATATAAGTTAGAGCAGCCGTGAGGTATTATAAAGCTACCTTTGCTCTCCCCTTCCTCTATGCTTTTAGCCCTGGGCTGTACAAAGTTTGGCTGGACCTAAAGATCAGTGCAAATAGAACTAACCAAAGTTTTAGAAGCAACAGGAAGATTATGGAAGAGGGGAAACAGATCAGAGATGTAATGCAAAGTGATTATTAAACACCAAAATATGGGAAATAGTAAGTTCCAAAGGTTTTGAGAGAGGAGTTTTTACTTAACCTTGTAGTCATAACAAAAGACTGCAGTCAAATGAATAGTGTTCAATCCTTATCCTAGCTGCTCAATGAAAAACACACCACATATTATCTATATGAACTACGTATCATTTAAAAAATATATAAGAATGGAAAATCTGTTTCTGATTAGAGAGTCCACCATGTGAACAATTTATATGATACAGTCTTTAGATTTGAACAAAGATGAAGTACGGATGTTAGTAATATATTACATGCTTCCTCCCATCCACATCTGATTTTGCATCGGCAATCTGTAGTATTGTTTCTTTTGATTTGTATAACCGCCCCTCCCACCCCAATCCTTCCTTAGAGAAGATGAGGAGATTATTTTTTAAAAAAAAATATACATAAATTAAACATGTTCCTCACAAAACTACAAATGTTTGGATTTTATGACATTATTTTTCAATGACCATAAGAACGGCCATACTGGGTCTGACCAAAGGTCCATCTAGCCCAGTATCTGTCTACCAACAGTGGCCAATGCCAGGTGCCCCAGAGGGAGTGAACCCAACAGGCAGTGATCAAGTGATCTCTCTCCTGCCATCCATCTCCATCCTCTGACAAACAGAGGCTAGAGACATCATTCTTTACCCATCCTGGCTAATAGCCATTTATGGACTTAACCACCATGAATTCATCCAGTTCACTTTTAAGCACTGTTTACAACCTCCTCAGGTAAGGAGTTCCACAAGTTGACTGTGCGCTGCATGAAGAAGAACTTCCTTTTATTTGTTTTAAACCTGCTACCTATTAATTTCATTTGGTGACCCCTAGTTCTTGTATTATGGGAATAAGTAAATAACTTTTCCTTTATCCACTTTCTCCACATCACGTCATGATTTTATATATCTCTATCATATCCCCCCTTAGTCTCCTCTTTCCAAGCTGAAGAGGCCTAGCCTCTTTAATCTCTCCCATATGGGACCCTCTCCAACCCCTTTCATTTTAGTTGCCCTTTTCTAAACCTTTCTAGTGCCAGTATATCTTTTTTTAAGGTGAGGAGACCACAATCTGTACACAGTATTTTGAGATGTGGTGTACTATGGATTTATATAAGGCAATATATATTCTCTATCCCCTTCTATAATTCCTAACATTCCTGTTTGCTTTTTTGACCGCCTCTGCACACTGCGGTGGGACCTCTTCAGAGAACTGTCCACAATGACTCCAAGTCTTTTTCCTGACCTCGTTGTAGCTAAATTGCCCCCTTTATTGTATGTTATAGTTGAGGCAATTTTTTCCAATGTGCATTACTTACATTTATTCACATTAATTTCATTTTGCCATTTTGTTGCCAATCACATAGTTTGTGAGATCTTTCTGACGTTTCACAATCTGCTTTGGTCTTAGATCAATCTGAAACTTGGCCACCTCACTGTTTACCCCTTTTCCAGATCATTTTTGAATAAATTGAATAGGATTGGTCCTAGGACTGACCCTTGGGGAACACCACTGGTTACCCCTCTCCATTCTGAGAATTTACCATTAATTCCTACCCTTTGTTCCCTGTCCTTTAACCAGTTCTTAATCCATGAAAGGACCTTCCCCAAATAGGTTTAAGGCTTCAATCAGATCTATAGTTAACCCAAGGCTATACCTGGGAGCACAGAAATGGTTGGGCATGGTGGAGGTGGGGAGGAAAGATTGGGGAAAGGCAAAAAATATATAGAATCCTTAGTGAGCGGAAACCAGTCTTAGATATTGCTTTTAATGGGCCAGATCTTCAGCTGGTGTAAATCGACATAGCTCTGGTGGACTCAGTAGAGCTATGCTGATTTACATGAGGCGAAATCCTGGCCCACTGAAGTCAATGAGAGTTTTGTCTTTGTACACAAAGAGGGCAGGATTCTACACTCAGCCTGTAGTTCTTGTGACACAAATAGGAGGACCCAGTCAATAAGTGATCCTTTATTTTAAAAGAATGCAGCACAGCTACTGCCACTTTCGACTGGCTTCAGGTTTCTTTGTGAACTGGAAATGTGGAACAGCTTTACTGGAAAAACTCACAGAACTTTTAAGCAAACCCAAACTAACTTCCAGCAATGTATTGTCCTTTATTGAATTAATGCAAAATGTTTAGGTTTGCATGTTTTCAAATCAAAACCAGGTGAAATGATGAGGTTTTGGTGGTTTCACCATGAGAGTTTGAGTTAAGGTCAAACCTCTGAGGACAGAAAATGAAATAATATTGGCAAGATCCTTGCATTTATTCCCTATCTCTTGCTGGGTGCATCCTGGAACTGTGTTATTGCATCAGGAGGCATTATGGAGAGCCGTACATGTGGAGGAATCTCAAGAGAGCGCTGTGTGCACTTCCCTCTGCAGCCAGCCATCTCCATTAGGTCTTGAAGCAGGGAAAGTAGGTGGGTCCATGACCTCCCCTCTTTTGAGGTGGATTGTACCCCATGAGTTGCTAGCAGATAGAAATTTCTGTGCTGGAGATAGCACAAGGGCTGCAACCCCTGTTGGCCTCTTGTGGGGAAGGAAGTGCCAGAGAGAGAGAGGCCGTGTACCATCTCCCTTCCTCCTGTTCACCCTCCCTGCCGCCCCACACACTTGTGCACAAGGATTAGCCACATTCTGACTCTATGTACATGTGTTATCATAACTCAGGGTTACTTTGTTGTGATCTCTTATAAAATAGAGATCCTGGGGATTGTAAACACAGCTAATCTTAGATATTTTAATAGAAGGCAACTGACAGAAACACATAGTTTAAGCTGCCAAGATGCTTGTGAAGAGTGGAGTCCATTCAGTGCCCAATTGCCATAGACTTTAATAAGAACTAGCAAATAGCTGGAGTCAATAAGCTGTTATGAAGGGCAGCTGGGCATGTTTATATTTCTCATGGTTCTCCTACTTATCTGGTTCCAAGAAATGGCTCACCAAATGCTGCAAGGATTGTTGCTGCTATCAGTGCCAGTGAACAGCTGAAGAAGAGCTCTGTCTAAGGTGGGAAGCTTGTCTCTCTCACCAACAGAAGTTGATCCAAGTAAAGTTATTAGCTCACCCACCTTGTCTCTCTAATAACCAAGGACTGACACGGCTAAAACAACACTGCATCCAGTAAATAACTGAAGTCAATTTAACTCTCACCAGATTAAGAGAGTTCAAGAATTCCATCCCATTACACCACAGCTTCCTCCTCACTTCACATATACAGCAGCTTCATAGATCCATACAGTTCTCTCTCTTATCTAAACTGCAATGCAGTTATTAAACAAATTGTAAGTCTATTTCATATCCTTTTTAATACTTTGAAAATGGCACAATATAAAGCTTAATAAAAGCTGAATGCTCCAAAACTGCTCTTAGAACTGAAAATATGACTACATCAAAAGTCTTTACAAGGGCAGGATTTTAATGGCTGAATAATATCCTGGAACGGAGCAGTAATTTCTTCTCGAATGTTGGAATGAATTATTTATGCTTTGACAACATTATGTGTCTCTAAAGCAGCTTTTAGTTATTCGCCTATTCGAGACTACAGCTGATCCTGCTGCCCACTCTTGTAATTACATTAACCTCCTGACACGACATGACAAGCTTTTCCTGTGAACTGCGATCAATAGCGCATAACTGTTACCTATTTAATAGGGCCACTGTTACACTTCAGTTCAGATATAATTAGCTCCCCCCCACACACCTTTCCTTCAGAATGGAGCATGGAAAAAGCACTCTATTAATTTTTTTGAAAAACAAAATAAATGTGGTTAAGGAAAAGACAAAACACATTCAGACCACAGAACAAGTGAGTAATATGTTCCCTAGTTTTCTGTTCAAAATGCACAGCCCTGCCACATCTGCATTTAAATGGAACTGAATACCATGGCATATGTGAGCTTGTAGGAATCAATTACAGGAGCACTGGCACAGGTGGGCAAGGCTGTGAACTGATACAGCTGGAGTACACACATATAATGGACTAAGCTAGGTTCATTTCCTCTCTGTGTTAACAGAATTATAATACAAGCACAGCATTTGTATCATAGCATTGGAGTTACCTGTTTGAGGGACAGCTATATTCAGTTCAAACAAGTAATGGTGTAGACACTGAGTGCTAATAACTGAGTTTACACTTTCAACTGAATAACTATCTAGTATATCCACCAATTTTTTTTATTTGTTGGCCAGTATTCAGTGTTATGTAAAGATCGTTAACACTATGGCTGTCAGGTAAAATCTTAACTCTGATCTAATGGAAATTACCTTTCAAGTGGCATATGAAACAACCCTCAGCTCCTAGCTGACCAGGAGGCTTTCCCATCCAGCTGCTCATTCAGTATACTCAAATGGTATTCTGGAATCAACCATTTCATAGATTCCCAGGCCAGAAGGGACCATTGTGATCAACTAGTCCGATCTCCTGTATAACACAGTCCATAGTGCTTCCCCAAAACAATTCCTAGAGTAGATCTTTTAAAAAAAACAGCCAATCTTGATTTAAAAAATGGTTAGTGATGGAGAATCCACCAAGACCCTTCATAAATTGTTCCAGTGGTTATTATTCTCACTGTTCAAACTTTACACCTAATTTCCAGCCTGAATTTATCTAGCTGAATCTTCCAGCCATTGAATCATGTTATACATTTCTCTGCTAGATTGAAGAGTCCATTATTAAGTATTTGTTCCCTATGTAGATCCTTACAGATTGTATTTGTCATCCCAGTTATCTTTGTATAAGCTAAATAGGTTGGGCTCTCTGATCTATCATTATAAGGTTTGTCTTCTAATTCTTTCATCATTTTTTGTGGCTCTTCTCTGAACCCTCTCCAACTTATCAACATCCTTCTTCAATTGTGGACCCCACAATTCAGTACTGTACTAGACACAGTATTCCAGCAGAAATTGCACCAGTGCCAACTATAGACGTAAAATAACCTCTCTACACTTACTTGAAATTTCTCTGTTTATGTATCCCAGGATTGCATTAGCTCTTTTGGCCACAGCATCACACTGGGAGCTCATGTTCAGCTGATTATCCACCACCACTCAGAAGTCTTTCCCAGAGTCATTGCTTCCCAAGATAGAGTCCCCCATTCTGTAAGTATGGCCTATATTCTTTGTTCCTAGCTGTATACATTTACATTCAGCTGTATTAAAATGTATATTGCTTGCTTGTGCCCAGTTTACCAAGCAATCTAGTGACCTATCTTTTTCATTATTTACCACTTCCCCAATTTTTTGTGTCATCTGCAAACTTTGTCAGTGATGATTTTATGGTTTTTTTTAGGTCATTGATAAAAATGTTAAACAGTGTAGTTTACATTCTTTCTTCATAACGTCTCCTTTATGAACTTTCATGTACTACTTTTCCGAATGACTCTTTGAAAGCTCTATGCTGCTGCTTGTTTTAATAGGAAAGGCTGAGTGCTGGTAACGTATTTTTATAACATTGCAGAAGGCTTATTGGTCATCGGTGGAAAAGGAAAGTATAGCAATGAGTCTGATTGGGAAGGATCACAAACCTCTAGGTACTTATCCCATTTCTTATAGATAGTGATTACAATTTGGAATTTAGCTACATGGCTTTATTGGCCTTCTTAATGAGGGACCATTATTATTTATATCCCATACAGCACTGAACACATAGATATTTATCCACTTGCCATCAAAATCCATGAGATTCTTTCTATTATCAACAATAGATTGTGGATCAGCTTATGTTAATAATGATTGGTGCTATTACAAGCATTATTAACAATAAATGTAGTGGAAGGATCATCCCAATTGTTTAATTGTGTATATGTTCTTTCTCCCATTGAACTCAATGGGGAAACTTCCGCTGACTTCAAGGGCAGAAGATCAGGCCCTTTGTGAATATACCATTAATTGGCTTTCTAATGCAATACAAAGACAAAATTGTTTTGTGAAGAAGAAATATCCATTTCATTAAAGTTAATAGTGTCATGCTTCCGATGAAGTGGGTATTCACCCACGAAAGCTCATGCTCCACTACATCTGTTAGTCTATAAGGTGCCACAGGACTCTTTGCTGCTTTTATAGATCCAGACTAACACGGCTACCCCTCTGATATCTGTTTTCTTAGTACTCTGTGTTTTTTAATTGTTTCCCTGAAAGATGCTATAGACATTTCCAAATTGGAGCATGAATATGACTCAGAGATATGAAACCATATTAGTTCCTTTCTGTGCTGAAACTGCATTTTAAATGTGGAGAATGACAACCAAGTTGTAATGAGCACACCCGACATCGATTTTCTACCTAATGTATTCCTGTGAAAAGACTACATAGGTGTTGTTCGGTAAAATATTTTCTTGAACCTTTCAAGACTACAGGAATACCGTAGATTCATCCTACTATCAGAAATAAGCCAGAATGGAGTAAGACAGAAGAGAACATAATAATAAACATGGAAAAAGTATCTGCTGCTAAACCTCCACCATTATTTACCTTTCTATTCTATTGCCCCCAAAATGATGGGACACGTAGACAATGTTTAATTTAATTCTAAATTACAAGAATATTGTTTTGGCCACTGAGGGAGACTTGATGGCCCAAAGATAGAGAAAAAGAAATCAGATATAATGCATATGTTCCAAAGGAGCTGAGAAATGTCGTGTATTTCTCTGGAAAGATATGAGAGACAATGTAAAATGAGCTATGAGGATGTGGGAAGCTTATGATTCATTGCTACCTATTATAAGAACCAGTTTGCAAGTTCTTGAATTATGGCAAGCCCATTTTCCTGTAACCAGAACACTGGGCTGTGGCAGCCACTAGTAGCATAACTGCAAGGTGTTATACTGCCTGTTAATAAAGCTTACTTCTTAGGGAAATCTTTCCCTTAGGATGTCAGTTTAGTCAGTAAAAGGTCTGTTTGTTTTTTTTAAAAGGACTACTCAAAGCGATATTCAAGGATACCTCAATTAAATTAATCATTTAGCAGCTTGCTAGCTTGCCATTGCTGAAATGAATGAAAGGGAAGAACAATAATTGGCTTTTGTTTTATCAGTGTTATTTTATTTATTAAGTGTATTATGGTAGTGCCAAAAGAGCTCAGCCAATTTTCAGGCTCCCTTGTGTTGGGCACTGTTTAAACTCCTAGTAAGATACAGCTCTTGCCCCAGAGATCTTACAGGCTAAATAGACAAAGGAAGGATCTTGATCCACATTTTACAAACCAGGAACTGCGGCACAGACAGGCTAAGTGATTTATTCTCAGTCACACAGCAGACCTGTGGCAAAGCTAGAAATTGAATCCAGATCTTCTGGGTAATAACCCAGTGCCCTAACCACAAGTCCATCTTTCCTGCCTTATTTTTGCTGTTTAAACTGGGCTGAAAATCTCTCCTAAATGTGGATTTGTTTAACACCCTTGCAACATTAATAATAGTCATCTGGCCAGATTTTCACTAACAATCATATCATTCTATATTTATTTATTGAGATAAAATTTCCTTTTCCCGCCAGCAAATATTTTATTTTAAAGATACTGAGCTGACTATACTTACAACTTACATTAGTGATAGGGAATCTGAAGTTAAACAGCCGTCTGCTATATTTATAACTGACAGCAAAACCTGATTGCAGTTCATAATTAAAAATAAAAATCAACAGCTTGTCAGCATTAAAGTGAAGGAAATCTACACTGGGAAATGCATAATGTAGCCTGAGAATTTGTACACCGACTTATTCTCTTACAGTGTCTCAAGATTGTTCCACGTGCTATCAGCTAGGTTTCCGAGCATGGGGTTCCTTAGTTGTTCCTAGTGTTGAACAAATGCAAGTCCTGAAGGATACCTTAGAATCTCCTCACTTTTCTAGTCATCTTATTGCTACTGTAACTCCCTTTCCTTCCAGACTGTTATGGATGTGGTGCTTCATCTCCTGCCAGAATGCCTCTAAAGTCAGTGCCAGTTCTTTCTTGTAATGGGGTATACTGGCCCCTTAGGGCTGCAAAGGGAAAATGTGAGTTGTGTATAGTGTGGAGGAATTAGGTAGTGTCCCTTTAAGTCATATGGGAGCCCTGACTGGGAAATGAGGGACTGTTAATGGAAATCAACCCTGGGGTCTCCTGCATAGTGGTGCAGAGCTCTCTCACTAGATCAGCAAGCCAGGCAAAAATGGTGGGCTAGATCCTCAGCTGGTATTCATGGGCATAACTCTACTGAAGTCAATAGTATACCAGTTGACAATCTGGCTCAGCCTTTTTCAAAAGAGATAGCTGTATTATACTACTCAGTCTGCTGGCATAAGGCACTCAAACAGCATTTTCTGAGAACATCTGGCTAGTGTCTCAGCTCTTTTGAGAACTTTACTGAGGTAAAGTTTAAAACCATCAACAACTGTTTGTCCTGTTCTGTACAACTGCTCATATGACTATAAATCATTTAGAAATGATCATTCAAGAGTGGCATGAAAGTAATATCCTAGGTACTATTGAGATGATATTGTGTTAGTATTCTATTACAGTATGTACCCATACTGGACAGATCGATGCATGCTCCGTATCAATGCTCATTTTAAGCAGGGGAGCACTAAATGTGTGTTACTGTATACACACAGACCCAGGGTACAGTTAGTCAAACTCTATTGAAAAGAAAAGACTACCAAACAATTTCTTTCCTAATTTATTTTCCTGCTCTGTTACCTCAAATTCACTTTGCTGTCAGAGGGAGGTACTTTCAGAAAAATGATCTATATAGATTGCTAAATACCACAGGACAGTTGTCAATAAATCATAAACTTATTGGCTTGTGGAACTAGCCAAGTCATGAGGATTGCAATGAACATGTATTGAACTTGTACGTCTTCAGTCATGAGACATACTCATCTCCACGAGAAATGGCTTGGAAATCTGGGCCCCGATTCTGGGCATTCTGTAGGACCTTTGTGTCACTCCTCTGGTGCATAGCAGCCCTAAATCAGCACATCTACCCTCCAGACGACCACCACTGTTGTCATGCATCAGTGTCACTTTCTCCTCCAGTGAGGAGGTGTGGTCAAGGAAGAGGAGTATGATTTGGAAGGTAGCTGTTACAAAGGGCTTTGGGGCTGCAGGCAGCTTGTGCAGGTTAGAACAGCCATTGCAGAGTGTACCCCAGGATTTGGGTTGTGCAAAGAGCACCATTGCACCCCTCTGCCTAGTGGCACTGAGCCTTCCTTGTGCAGATGAGAATCCGTCCCTGGGTTTAGACACGCCTCATGTTTGGGTGCTTATCTGAACCTCTTGAGGGTTTTTTTGTCCTGCCTCTCGTCTTCCAGTCCAACTTGATTATTCTCCCCCCATATCTCATCCTTTCCTCTCTCTTTCTCAACTCTCCTCACTTGATCACTGATCCCAGTCTCTCAGTACATAGCCCTAACTGATGCAGGTCACTTATAGAATAGAACAAGTAACTTGCCCAGAACAAATTCTCTTTTTTTCTGTTTTCACGGACCTGTGAGCAGATCAGGATCTGTCTCCTGTTTCATTCATTCATTTAAAATTATTTGCTTAAATGTTTCATGAATTTTGTTGGACCCTTTATTTTGCTATTCAGTATTCAACAATGTCAAAGTGTGTTTGTTTCCCCTAGATTTTGATCCTGCAGCTAGATGTATTGACTTGAAGGCTCTTCATAAGTTTGATGCTCAGATCTTGTTGCTGCATTGGCACCACATGTTGCATGGTATTATTTCTACTTTCTGACTGGATGAACATAATCCTCAGGTTTCTGAGGTGAATGCTCACACAAAGCATATTTAAGATTTGGGTTCCACCAGCATTCACAGTAAATCTTATATAACTCAATTGCAAGAATAGTTGCAGAAAGTGAACACAGCAGGAATGCTAACAACAGCAGCACCTAAGTAATTAAATTTGAATGGGTGTTCACAGGAGATCTTTTACATTATTCACCCATCTCTTATGCTTTTCACTCTCTCTGATTCAACCAATGAACGTTATTAATTAACTAAATAGAAGCATAGATAGAAAATAAAACCAGACAAATCTTTGAAAAACAAGTTAATATAGGAAGAAAAAATATTCAGAGCACAGATACTCAATGGGAGGGAGAAATCTCAAAAGGAGTGAAGCTGAAAAAACCTTAGGATTGATGGTGTGCAGGAAATTAGCCATGTGATTGCAATGTGATCTAATAGCAAGAAAGGGAAACATAGGTTTGGGTAGCATGCACAGAGGAAGTAGTTTCTGGGCTTAATTCAAACATACTGACACAGGGGATCTATTGCTACCCATTTGTGCCTGTGTTGGGTTGTTGGTACCTTACACCGTCACAACCACTCTTTCTGGTACTGTGCTCTCTTTGCCCCTGGATACTCCTGGGACACTGCATTTTTATCCAAGTTCCACACTACTAGAAAGAAATTGACAAATTGGAAGGTATTAATAAAAGATAAATAAAGATGATTGGGGGCTAAAGAAACTGACGCACAGGAATAGATGTAAAGGGTTCTGGGAAATACAGAGCTTGGCTAAATAATAACTAAGGGGGATATTTAAAGGATGTAAAATAACAAGGAGTGAGACAAATTATAGAAGATACAATACAACTAGGAGTAATAGGATGAAATCAAGAAAGGGAAAATGTCAGTGGAATAGCTAGGAAATCTTTCTGACTGATCTCTTAGGTTGTAGAATAATCTGCCAAGGGAAGCTGTGCCAGACCCATCTGGGAGGACACTTAAAACTTGAGCCTGTGGGATTAATAAATCAGATTTACAATAGAGAACAATCTTACCCAGGCCAGAGGGATTGCCTGTCTGTCCTTTTTCATCTCTACCCTCTATGATTTACACATGGAAAGGGATGCAAAGGAAAATCAACTAGAATTCTAGTTAACTTCCCTCTGCAGCTGGCAGCTTTGCCATCTGTAAAGCATTACTGCTGCCAGTCCTTCAGAGACCAAATGGGAAAAGGAGAAGAGAAAAGGAATTGAGGGGGTGGGAGGGAGGAGCCAAAGGGGATTTTTAGTAGGGTACATCAATGAGGGAATGTACAAATTTGAAAAGAGACATTACATGAAGAGAGCAGTGAGAGAAAAGGGAGGAAGGAGAAAGAAGAGAACTTTGGCTGACAACTGAAAATTTCTGTTGGGTGAAATTCCTCCCTATTGCCTCATGGAATTATATTTTGAATGTCTTAGTCATACTCTGTTGTATCAACCAGGCAAGATACTAACAAACTTCAACGGACTTTATTTTTAAAGTAGAAACCTCTTTCCCAAGCTGCTGCTGCACCCTCTGTAACTCTCACTCTGCCTCCTCAACTTCTACCCGCTCCTTCCTGTTTCCTGTCCTTTCAGATTCCCAACAGCCAGTGCTCTCAGTTCTAATAATCACAAGCAACATCTAAACACCACATAATCCCATATTTTTACATCAGTCAGCCTTCCTGACCATACTACATCTCCCATTTTGCACCGTTATCTCCTTTCCTCCTGAGTTGTCATGGTGCTTCATGAAAGTCCCTGACCATGGTGTATCCTGGGTGTTATTGTCTAGCTGTAGAACCCAGCCCATATGGGAGGGTGGCACCTGAACTACTGCCATGAGGTATTGTGGTGGCATTTCCAAATCAATGTTTTTTTCTGTTTTTGGCCAAAATCTTTTCCATTTTGAGAGTTTAGTTTTGTGATGAAAAGTAAAAAAAATTCTGCCAAAAGTGGACACTCAGTGAACATTTTGTATTTAGTCAAAAACCCAATTTTCTTCTGCAAACCGTCTGGGTGAAATTTCTTAAACTAGCCCTACCTGCAACTAGCTGATAGATGCAAAACAGCAAGGAAAAAGGGGAAGGGTTGCGCTTTGATCTTGCTTATACAAAACACCTTTTTCAGACAGAGTACATGGCATCAGAAACATCAGTGGAAACTGTAGACACCGTTTTTCCATAAACAATGGGTATTTGGCATCTTGCACCAATGCCACAGAAAGTGGACTGATTCTTTGAAAGAGCACCCTAATTATTTAATGGTGTTATACAACACACAAAAGACTAATCTAGCTCAGTAAAACACTTAAGCACTCAGTCCCAGTGAAGTTAATGGGACCTAAGCATACACTTAACATCTTTGCTGAAACAGGGGATAAACATCTAGGGCCAAATCCTTAGAGGTATTTAGATGACTAACTCCTACCTGTGAGAACCAGGGACCTAGTTCCTACTGGTTCTTCTCTTTTATAAGAATGGTATTTCCCAGCATGCCTTTCTGCAACTGGCCATTTATATTTTGCAGAGCCAAGGGAGAAACACCTTCATGGTGCTGCATGTTCCTTTAGTCAAGCTGGTAAGTATTAACTCTTGTTATGTTTCTCACTAGCCTGAATAAAGGACAGCACTCAAAGTATGTACCTCACAGCATTGTTTTATAAATTAGAAAATGGTAAATAGTCCTTGCACGTGAGCCCAGTTCATGTCTCAATTACAAAGGCAGCTCCATGGGTTGAGTCAGAATTGGAGGTGATTGTGGAGTTTATAGCATTAAATTCAACATACGTTTCCCCAAATTTTATGTTGGGGAAAATCAGCATTTAAAGTGGTCAGTAATGAATCCCAGCTGCTGGTTAACATGCACTTCAGATTTCAGTGGTCACAGTTGCTTACTTCATAGTCCTATGTTCTTGCTTAGCCAATTCCATTGGAAAGGTGTATGTGTATATGAAACTAGAAACTGTATGCAGTAGCTAACAGTTATTGTTAACTGTAAATCTCCATTTGTGGATCACATGCTCATTTATAGATTGCAGGGCGCTGAGAATAGTCCTCAGTGTCTATTGTTGGAGATGCAGGAAATCTTTTGCTGTTGGGACATAGAGATATGTTGAGAAACATTGGGTTTGATTCTGATCTCAGATATATCAAGAGAACTCCACTGACTTAAGAAATGGGCTCATTGCTTGTTTACTGAAATTTGCTTAAATGGAAAGTAGGGAAGCATCACCCTCAGTGTTGCAATCAAGAAAAGCCTGGCTTCACCTGTGAAATGACTGCTCAGTGTATTTCCAGAGTGGCACTTTTTGTAATTATGTGATTGAGTGTAATGATTAAACAGTATATAATTTAATTTAGAATTTAACATGCTAATCCATGAGTGTGTGTATATAAAATACATATACTTATAGATGTGCTGATTTACAGGTGTAATAGTATGGTAACTGCTTTTATTTGTTCCACTCTCTATGGTCTGTTTCTATTGCAGTTAACTTTCAGTGTTGTGCAGTCAAAGCAGTTTTATTTTTTGGCTTTGGTAGCTGATACACAGCTGAGTGAATGATGTAAAAATATTTCCACTAATGTTAAATTAATGTGCTTGGCCACATTCATGCACCTTTGTTTGTGTTTGCTTTTTTCCAGTGGTTGAGTTTTACTGGCACTAATCTATGTCAAGATTGTGTTTGTAAAGATTTTTGAGGGGTGGAAGGAAACTTCCTGGCCTTGATCCTGCCAACACTTATTCACATACTGAACTTTTAAGCATATCAGTAGTTCCATTGACTACAAGTATTGGCACTGGAAGTGCTTGGGAGCTCAGCCAATGAGGGAACAGCAATAGTACAGTGTGCTTTTTTTTCTGACCTAATTAATACAGTGTGTATAGTAAGCATTGACTGCTCTCAGCAATGGATAGGAATCAATCCACAGACTTAGATTATTCATCAAAGAATTATGAAAACTTACTAAACTAGTCTCTTTTTCTGCTTGTAAGATAGCTGTGCAGATTGTGATTTCCACTAAATTCATTGAATAAATGACTTTGAGTTATTCACCATGCATCCATAAAAGCTGCTATAGTTTTGCTTTTCTGGTTTCCCCTAGTAGCACAGGGCTTTGTTTCCTACCTGGTGGCCATGTTCCTTCAGAGGATATTTATTATTAAGTTGTGGCCTTTGTTGTTTCCTTTGCTATCTGGGCTTACTCTGAACACTGTGGCAGACATGCAATAAAGCCCAGTAGCAGAGGAAATAACAGTGCAGTTAACCACTTTAACACTGATAATAAATTAGAACTAATAAGCTACAGTACCAGGACAGCAATTGCCCTGACATAATAAAATGCACTAGTTTTAAACAAGTGGCAGCTGCTTTCATTGTGCTTTCCAGTAAGGAATCGGCATTATATCTTCTGGGTAATGTTATTGGGAGGGTTTTCTTAGGAGCTCAGCTTCCATTTAGGTACCTAAATGAAGTGGGCAGAGTTTCAAAAGCCCTCAAGATCTGGGAGCTAGCATTGTTCCTATATGTGACTAACTGGGAGCTAAGCACTTAAAAATGTTTTATATAGATAGCTGAAGTTGTGGGTGGTGCATGCTTTTGAACATCTGGCCTGATATCTCCTTTGTTTCTGTTAAAGCTAAAACTGGCTCAACTGAGAATTATGCTTACCATGTTCAAACTCAGGAGTCACAGTAGCAACTGTATCTCTGTTACCAATTTATGTCCCTGTGGATCAAATAGTTCTCCATCTCATTCCACTGACAACTCCATAGTGAATACACACTCTGGTACTAGAGGAGAGGCCTGCTTCATAGTAAAACCATTCTTCAAGGTAGCTAAGTGGTGTGTTTTGAAGGAAAGGCTGAGGTGCCTCTTTCCCTGAGACAAAACCCCCACAAGGAAACAATTACATATATAAAGGGCAGAAGGTCCTGCATTTTGCTCTCTTTCACAGCTTAAAACACATGGTGTGTTTTAATTTAATTCCACACCAATTGAATGAATATAGTAATGATCATTAATATTTTTATGTATAAACCACTACTGGTTATTAATTAGATAATTCTAGCCCTTAAAAGCCACACAAGGATATGGTTTGTGATTCATGACAGAGTCTGAGCAATTGTGCTAATTTATTATGGTTTTGGAAACTGAAATGTAAATTTACAAGCCTTGTGCCTCATTATTACCATTATTTTTTATTCCAAAGTCCCATGACACATATTATTGTGCTACTTCTGGCGTGCTACTGGAAACTAAGATAATAATACAAAAAAAAATGGCTTGTCTTGTATCTATTTAACATTGCTGGCAAATTGAGACAGCATGGTAGCAAAGTCGTGCAGCAGGTTTCCCTCAGACGTGCCCCCTTGTGTGGTTTGTGGAACTTTTCAGGTTTTCTTCATCGCTTGATTGCAGAAACATCTGTTTCAGTTTCTGAGAAATATTTGTAGCAGTTTTACATCGGGATTTAATTACTGCCACTGAAACATTCCCGGGTGTCATACTGTACTAATGGATTTTAATCTACACTCCCTTATATCTATGAAGTGCAAATGACAAATAGGAGCACTGTTTCACCATGACTTTAATAACAGCAGCTATTTAATGAATAACTATGTGCTGACTGAATTCAAGGGAGGGCAAACCTCAAAAGAATTGGGATTTGGTGTCTAACTCACAAACTGATATCGCAATTGGATATTTTTTCCATTCCGCATGCAGAAAGCAGACCTCTAAATTCTAAAATGACCTTAACCACAAAAGAATCTTTAATCTGAATCTTGAATGACTGCGAGCCATTAGAAAACCTTAAAACACCGACTATTACTGTTGTTTGTGCATTTCTAAAGCACCAATCACTGTGATCTCTGGGTCTAGGAGTTGAGTTCATGTTTGAGCTATAAGGATTGTTTCCTTTTAAGAGATGATCTGCTGTGGATTGTTATGTACACTTGTTAACCATCCAAATTAACATGAGGAACCAATCTCATTTTAGTATTGTCCAGAAAGTAGGCTTCACCTAGGCTGTGAAGTTTTAGACACCTCAGTGCCATATTTGGAAACTATAGAAACACACAATAGCAGAGGCAGCACTAGGCAGGGGCTAAAATGAGGCATAAGGTCTCCCCCTCCCCCCCGCCCACCATAAATACTTTACTCACCACTTATGGATCTGATTGTCTGGAGGTCTGATTCCTTCTTGGTGCTATAGTAGGAGAGAGAAGGGGAGTGTTTTCCCAAAGCAGGTCACTCTCTTCATTAGCTCTGTTATTGACTCTAGCCTCCTTAGCCCTGTAGCAGTAACACAGTTAAGAGACCAAAGGGAGCTAGATTGTATTTCACCTTGTGTATCAATGGCTGAGTAGTTTTGTACTGGAAAAGCATTTAATAACCTGTTCAAACCCACAGAAGGCATAATTTGTCACTAAGGGCATAATTTGAAAACAGTGGGTTTTGCAGCTGTATTTGGGGCCTAATTTGGCCCAGAGAGCCTTTCTTATTGTGGCTTCTGCTCTGTTCAGAGTCTCATCACACCTGACTCAGCAGTATGCAGATGAGATGGAAAGAACCCAGCTTGACTGTCAGATGCAGGGTTGAGTTTGCAGGGCTAAAACTTGGAAAAAAAATACTGAGTACACAATATGGAAATCATTGACATTATTGTTATGATTTATTATTGGTATTATGGTGGCACCAGCTGCTCTGATCTACATTTTATTTTGGTACAGTAAGCTTCTATTCTCACTTAGTCACCTCAGTTTGAAAACTTTGGACTAAGTGTCTATGCGGAGTATGCAAAATATGCATGAGTGGTGCAACCAGAAGTGTTGGAGGCAAAATGTGCAGTTGTGCAAACTGAATTTAGAAACAGTTTAAAATACACAATTTAGAAAATACTTTTTCAAAAATTTGGCCCATTAAGCTTACTTCATGCAATGGTCTGGCAATGACAAATATTAATATTCTGATACCTGCAACTTGTGTTAAATGCCTTCAAACTAAGGCCTCGTCTAAACTAGAAAATGTTTGCTGATATAATTATGCGAGCAAATTCTCCTGGTGCAGATGCAGTTATGACAGCATAAAAGTGTGTTTTGCCAGTATAAATCATACCCAATTAAGTGAGCAAAATAAGCTATACCAGCAAAAACACTTCTATATTGTTATAACTGCATCTGTACAAAAGCTTTTCCTGACAGAAAGGTTGCAAAAAAATCCTGCCCCAGTGCTATAATGGCAAAAGTGTCTAGTGCAGACTTGGCCAAAAGTGCATTTTCCTTTTCCTAAAAACTATTAGAATTCACAAATCACCACTCTGCCCTGGGTTTTTAATGCTTTGCAGAAGGCTTAGTGATGGATTGGTTTGTCTAGGTGTTTGCTAGGCTCTGACATTCAATAGCACATGAGGACAATGAGTTGCAGAGAGCCCAAAGAATCCTCCTCCAGCTTTCTCCTGAGCCCAGGAACTCATTTCACATCTCATTCATTAGACAAACTAGCTGATCTGAAAACGAGCATGCAAAATACTCCAGATTACTCTGATTCCGAGTTTAGTAACCTAGCTCCCCAAGGGAGCGCAAATAACTCAACCTCCGAACCTCAAAGAAAACATTTGATTTTTGAGGGGGCAATTTATGATGGCTTCAGAATGAATGTAAGGTAGTGTTTGTTGAGATATGTAGGTTGAACAAAACAGTATTTTGTTAGTGTAAAATGGCAAACCTGTCCCTTAGCCTGTAATCTCTGAGGATTACCGGCTCCTACTACACTCACAAACTCACAATGTGCTGTTCATAACCTATTTGCCTTGGGCAAATTCATAACAATTCAGAGTTTTGTTCAGAGGATGGAACTTCATCACTTTGACATTTTGTTTCTGATAGAAATTGTACATTTCACAATATCGCAAATGAGTGACAACTCATCTATTATCTGTCTATACCTGTTTCACTCATCACCATCATCACAGTACTTAAGTGTAAAATCAGTTTGCAGTTCCATTCACACATATCCATTTCAACTTCATAGTTCTTGTCACAGCACTGATGTGGGTTAGCAATGAATGGACCACACAGCGTTCAGCACTCAGATAAACACCCAAAAGTTTAGATATTTGTCCAAACCTGCCAGCACCTCTTGGGTTTACAACACTGGGCTGGAAATCTCAGGAGGACAAACTTTCCTGCATGATTTCCGGTGCTTCTGCTCCCAGATCCAACTAGTGCTTAGAAAATAGTAGATTTTAAACCAGAAGGGAAAATGCCGGTAACCTAATCTGAATATTTGCATTAGCACAGGCCATAGAACCGTGCTCAATAATTTCTGCCTGAATTCTGTAACTACTGTTTGAAGTATACCACATCTTTTAGAAAGACCCAGGCTTGATTTAAAGTCCTCAAATGGTGGAGGATCTACCACATCACTAGATAAATTGTTCCTCTTATGGTTAATTACTCTCACTATAAAAATGTATACCTTAATTCTAGGCTGAATTTGTCTAGGTTCAACTTCCAACCCTTGTATCTCATTATGCCTTTTTCTGCTATATTAAAGAGCCATCTACTACCAAAAATCTCTTCCTACAAGTGTAGGTACTTGTAGACCATGATCAAATCACCTCTTAACTTCCTCTTGGGGTAACCTAAATAAATGGAGCTTCTTAAGTCTCTCCCTATAAGGCATGAATGAATAAAGAACTATTAATTTTAAATAAGGTCAGTTGACTTCTTTTCCTATAATTTATGTATTTGTTTAAAAATGATGCGTGGGGCCCCAAGCTCAGTTGGAGGCCTCTGTTTTTCTAGGCACTATAAAAAACAAAGACAAAGTTCCTCCTCTGAAGAGCTTATATTCTAAATAAGCCAGACTGACAAAAGGTGGGAAGGGCAGAGAGGTGAAATGACTTGATATGCTGTCAGTGGAACAGCCAGGAACAAAACCAGTCTGCTGCGTCTGTATGCCCCATCCACTAAACCACACTATGTCTACCTTTTTGGTTTGTTTTGGGAGACGATAAGATTAACTTTGTGCCAACTATTGCTTAGTGAAGATTGTGGGAATGGGTCACGATTTAGTTTTTCTAATCTCTAGTCTCATTAAAAGTGGATAGAAGATGCTACCTATATGTGAAATAAAATAAAATATCCAAATAATAACTCCTAGTGACCTCTGTGGTGACAATGATTTTAGGGAAAAGGTTTTAAGTATGACAGGAGAAGGTGGTTATGGGCTCTAAGGTAAAGATATAACCCAAATTCCTTATGCTGCCCACATTTTTGCTACTAATTCAAATCTTTCCTCTCCCCTTCTCTTGGGTGACCATGGAACTGGAGGCTGGTTTTGCATACAGTTCTGTAAGGCTCAGACTATGATTTGGAGCTTGCTGAATAAGCATTTGCTACACAAATTCCTAAATCCACTAAACCAATTTCCTTTCCTAATTCAAAAACCCAACCAACAATTACATGTCTTCTCAGTCTTACCAAAGGCTTTTTTTTCTGCCAGGCTCAAACAGCAAGATGGGAATGTGGGGTAGCCACATTTTATCCCCTTCGTCCCTTGCATTTGTTTAAAGCCCCATAATAAGATTCTTTTTTCCTCAGACCAGTGCTAAATTTAAAACCCTTGGCCAACAAGAAAGAGAGCCCTAAAATGAGCAGCGTTTAATGCACCCCTAATCTAATAGCCTGATTCTGCACTCACCAGAAGGAAGGGGAGAACTCCTACTGATTTCAATGGTGCAGTATTGGTGTCTGAAACACTTAATCGTATGTAGACACACACAACTGTATCTGGTGGATTTGCCCTAAAACTCATTTGCTAGAAAAAGTACATTGGGTTAAATATTTCCATTTCAAATATATGCAGTCTTCTATCTTCATTGGACTATATGATTAGATTAAAAAATAAGACCAAATACTGCGTTCTGTCCTCTTATTCTGGATTTATTGGCATAACTCCATTGACAGCAGTGGAACTACTCGAGCTTTACTGCAGGGTAACTGACAGCAGAATTTGGCCCACCAATACATGTGGTGCTAAGATTTTTATAGTTGAATGTTTGTTTATTACATAAAACATTTTTGTGTGAAGAATGATGGCTCATTTTCTAACAGTTCCCATCACATAAGTCAGATTTAAAGGTATGCCAATCAAATTTCACACTATTGTTTTGCCTGAGCCCAGGTTTAACATAGATACTTAGGTGTGTGGCCTGTATGTGAACTTGGAGGACTGAGAGAGAGAGATGGCTAAGAAAGGAGATGCTACTGTAAATGGATTAACCTTGTTTGATGATCACAAGAGAAAAAAAACAAACTCTCTAGAGGCCATGAGTATAGCCATGTCTAGCAAGGTCCAATAAAGGGGAAGATTGGTCTGCCTATAATGTCACCATAGCTGTAATTCTCAGGAAACAATAAAACTCTAGTATGTTATTAATTCAGCTGTTCTGGTTACTGCAGAGATGCTATTTGAGTACTGCCATTAATTCATCATTTTACCTGCTAATATATTATTTTCTATGGGGATTCATTGTTTTAACCCTCAAAGTGAATTAGCCTGGGGCATATTTCAAAGATTTCTGCTCAATTAAATCAATCCAAGGACATTCACACTGCATCAGAGCCACTTGCCACTTGCATTAACAAAAATTTAATAAAACCAGTCAAGAGGGTAAGATATCTTTAATAGGACTTTATCATTGAGACTTTAAGTTAGTAAAGCTGGTTGATCTATCTATAGAGAAGAAAATATACTTGGTTAGTCCCACAGGAATCACATACTCACGAAATAGCCTAACATAGCCACAATCACTAATGGTGGCATTTGTCACACTCATTGCTCACACTCATCAGTTTGGGACAGAGAATTCTTTCCCAGTAATCACTGATCATCTACAGAGAACACACACAGCAAAATACCAATATACGAATCCATATTGTTGGAATTTCAGTTATACAGTTGTAAGAAGACATATTTTGCTAGGAAGAATGTGTGTGTATGTGTAACACATCTACATACAGCCAGAGAAACAGGGAAGCATGGACTCATGATTAGTGTGGTATGAAAACTTAAACCAAAAACTGGATAGATAGAGTTTTGACTAAAAAGAACGAGGAGTACTTGTGGCACCTTAGAGACTAACAAATTTATTTGGGCATAAGCTTTCATGGGCTAAAACCAACTTCATCAGATGCAGAGAGTGGAAAATACAGTGGGAAGATATATCTATATCTATATCTAGAGAGAGAACATGAAAAGATGAGGGTTGCCATTGCACAGTGTGTGTGCAATTGCATTCCCTATTTGTGCATACAGTTAACGCAATTACACAGGCAAATGAGGTAATCCCTTGGGCTAGTAGCTAGCTAGGCACATTTACCCGCACTGTAATTGTAAGCACCAGTTAGGTGTGCATTTTGCATCCCTAATTTGTTTGAAAACCTAACCCACAATTCTTAGCAGGATCTCAAAAGTAGTAGGAGAAAGAGTACCTCAGTCACTCCATAGTTCAAATAGCAACTCCAATAGTGGCTCATGTAGAACAAAGCCTCCTCTTACAGGTACAGTTAGTCCCACAAATTAAGGAGGGACATTACCATTAAATTATTTTATTTGTGCTCTCCTTTTGTGACAGTAGTGCACACTCCCTACAAACAGGAAATAGTACTCCTAGGACCAAAAACTATCTCATATGTGTAACTCTTGCATTCTCATTGGTATCAGTGATGTCAACAGAAGAAGCACAAGACAGATTTTTACTGGATATTATCCCACATCAGGGGGACACTTAATACACAAATAATCAACTTGTAGCACACGTTCTATTATCTTTTTACAGGGTATTATTCCATTCCAGGGAGGCTAGCAGTGTGAAAAGAGAGAGAAATAACACAGGATGTAAAGGGAAGACAGATCTTTATAGGGAATTATCCTACACCGGGAGGCTAGCATTGTAAACAGAGGAAGAAAAACAAGGCAAAATGTAAAGATGAGAGTCTTACTTGGTATTACGCTGCATCAGTGTGATCTAACACACACACTGTTCGAACAGGGTAAAGAATTCACACTGGAAAAACTCATCCTAAGATTTTATCCCATTTTCCTGTTTGCTAATTGTCATGATCAAACTGTGATTTTACTAATTTATTTGCTAACAATAGTTACTCCATGGTTGTTATGTGCAAACAAATGTTAACATCTCTAGAATGGCTGTGGAGCTGCTTCACTTTTCACAGGGGACAATTGTCTGTAGATACTTAGGGCCCAGAATACAGTGTCTACTTCACACTTCTCCCCGCCACTAAACCCTGTTAGTTTTAGGGATGTACAGGGAACCCCCATAGAGCTACACTCATCAGTTTGCAATGCTTGCGGACGCCTTATACAAGCTCCAGAAATCCTTCCTCTTCTGCTCAGCATGGCCCCTCACAGCCATGCAAGGGGGGCAAAACTTGCCCCAATATATGGACATCAAGTGATTGGGGGAAAAGGGCAAGGACCTCTTCCTAGAAGGAATCCATCTCTCAAGTTAAAACAATTCACCCCTATGTAAAAACAAACCAGATTCAGAGGACACCCTGGGAATCCATATGCCCCTACCCTTCCAGCATGTGTCTATGCAGTAGAGAGGACATCTAGTTACACAGCCTTATGGCGAGAGAGAGAGAGAACGAAGAGCCTCCCAAGTTATACCACTGATCACTAAAGAGTGTGGGTGAATGCCACTTCATCACCTTTCTGTCCGACAGCAAGTTATAAAGTAGTCTGCTTGTTTTGGGGCTTCTGTGTCAGGCCCTGTATATGCTATGGCGTTGCGGCTATACCGCTGTAGTGCCTTAGCACAGATGCTTCCTACAGCACAGAATGGATTTTCCCATCACTGTAGGTAGTCCAGGTCTCCAAGCAGAGTCAATGGAAGAATTCTTCCGTTGACCTAGCCACATTTATGCCAGAGGTTAGGTCAGCACAGCTACAGTGCTCAGAGAGTGTGAATTTTATACCCTCTGCACCCGAATGCCATATCTCTGTCGGTTAGGCCACAGCATAAAATTCCTTCTGAGTACTGTATATCACCCTGTAGCTGAGACAGAATGTGACCTTCTGAGGGTGTGATAGCTCAGGAATCAACGAATATAGATCTAAAAATCACAAGGTGGATGAAAAATCAACTTTTTGTGCTATCCATAGTAATTTGAAGCTCAGTCCAGGGATGGGTTGTTGGGGGCTTGAGTGAATGTGATGCCTACTTTGTTGGACTGGACTCCAAATAGGGAATGCTTCATTTTTATCCTGAAGAAGACAATCCTGTTTTGTAAAATAATAATGATAAAAAGGGAAACAAAAGGGAAACCTGAAGCACATTAACCACGTGTGTGATTTGACGGAGTACTAGTTAGATAGTACTGAATGCACAAAGTTTCCACTCACAATAGCACCATTGTTCAAAATGTGCTGCTGAAAGTGAGGGGAGTGGGAATTACTCTTTTCAGGCAGCTCATCCCACTCTCTGGGTACAGCAAAGCTGTTCCTGACAATATTTATTCTTGGCTTATAACAATTCTTCTGGGGTCCTTTGTTTTCTTTCTGCAATACAGCAAATTGCAAAGCCCCCAAACCAAGAAGCCTGTTTGTCTTTCCTCTTACACTGGCAAAAATAAGGAGTAACTCCAGTGAAGTCAATGGTATAGTGTTGGTGTATAACTGAGGCCAGAATTCAGGCTTGTATTTCCCATTCCTTTCCTACCAAATTACTCAGTTTGAACAAGGTAGGTCAACAAGAAAAGAGGGAAACAGAAATTATAACAAAGCCCAAAAGCACAATTCTACACTCCTTACATATGTAAATGTCACATTCAATTTTAATGCAAATTCTTGTCTGATTAACAATGACTTATGAAAATATCCTATGGAATTTTGTAGGAAGCACAGCCTAGTGGGTAGGGCACTGGACTGGCAATTGAGAGTTCAATTGCTGGCTTAGCCACAGAATTCCTATGTGACCACAGGCTAGCCACTTAATCTATCGTGTGCTCAAGTTTCCATCTGTAAAATAGGGATAATATTTGCCTACCTCTGAGACGTGTTGAGGATGAAATCCATTAATGATTGCTGGGCACTCTGATACCTCTGAGGGACATTTAAGTATCTAGATAAAATTTAATAGAAAATGCTAATTTTTCCATGGGTGTCAATATTAGAATATAGTAGAAAACTATATAGTCCTGCTACTATTTTTTTTTTTTTTTTAAAGGAAAAAAATAGATTAGAGATTAGCATTTTCTATTAAATTCCATTGCCTCCCAAATTCTGTAGAATTTAACATGAACAATAAGATTCTATGGGTGCTTTCTGTAATAGAGGACAGCAAAAATTGGCCTAGAAAATAAAATGAATGGAAGGTAGGAAAGACAACATTGCAATACAAAAGATCAAAATAAAAGCGGGATCCAGTGCATAATCTGTTTAAAGGAAAAACAAGATCAGGTCCTATGTGGTTAATTAGAGTAGACCAATCTGGGGAAAAAAATATTTAAGAGGGGGTGGAAATTAGCATGAAACTCAGAAAATGGAAAAATCCAGTGGGTGGAAAAGAAATGGTTGCTGATGTGATTTATATGCTTCTACTCCCTCGTCTGGCACAAACTTCCTGGGTTACATATGTTAGCTGGTTTCTAGGGCTTCTTTTCTTCTATAAAATATTTGCATGTCTCGGGGATGGAAAAAAAGCCACTTCCTGCTCTCTTGCAGTGATCCTCTTGAACAGTCTAATAATGAGTTAATTTAGCAATAATTACAGCATATACTACATGTATGTATAAATACACTGGGATTTAGTTCCCATCAACATGGTATCTATCTACCTAGGTTCTTATATGGTGCCATTAAGTTGTCTGAGCACCTTAGTTAGCCTCATGATTCAATGAGTGCACTATATTAAACTTCTGAGGAGGTACTGACCACCCACAATGGCACCATTTGCCCTAACACTGCAACCCTAATCCCGGCCTGGTGAGGAAGGAAGTCCCCAGAGGAGTGAAGAATGAGCTTTCCTTGCACTCACCCCACTGAGACAGCTCCTGTCCTGAAGGGTTGGGCATGGCTCCCTGCAATGCCACTCATTCAAATTTGGACACCCCTCCATCATGACAGAGGGGCAACCAAGTGAAACATGAATAGTGCTGCAACTTCAACGGCTCCCAAAATTAGAAAGTTTTCTTTTAGTCAGCAGGTCCTTGTTTGTTTTTTGTTTGGTGTTTGCTTGTTTTACTGTGGTGTTAATGTGGTCACGCTGTCTGGGCTCCATTTCTATGAGTTATGAAATGCAATGAGGAATCATGTTTTGTGTCTCTTTGCACCAGCGAATACAGCTTCTTAAAGACAAGTCAAGGGGGAATAAACACCCCAGAGATTTTACTGGAGGAATTTAACTAACATAGTTAGAGGAAAGTTTGAACAGAGAGATGTATCTTGCATCACACCTGGTAAGATGTAGGCTCTGACAGATTTCTAGAGAGGTCAAAGCCCAGTGCCCAGGAACTGCTGCTGTCAAAGATAATTCTTCCCAACCCACATACTACACTCCTCAAGTCCTGGGTACTAACAATTAAAGCATTCCCAACTGACTGTAGAGTCCAGGCTGGGACATAAGGCTGAAGTGGTGTCTGAGCTAGGTGTGTCGTAGAGTGTTATTACCTTAGTTTGGACTTGGGAGTTGCAGTTGGATGAGGATGGGTAGGGGATGACAACTGTAAATAGGTTTTGTTATGGATGACCCAAATTTTGTTTCCGCACTGAACACTTACATACCACTAGTTATCCCTACTCTGAATAGGAATAATCTGCACAGGGCTGGATGTGCAATACCTGCTCTCAGGTCAAGGAGCATTTTTCTGTTTTTCTTATCAAATAGATAAAATAGCCTTTCCGGGTCTTTCAGCCTCACAAAACAGATGCCATTTTGATTTAGGCCAAGGAGATGCACTTACTTTACAATTTACCTGGTACTCACATTCCCTTATGAGCAATTGGAATGATCCAAAAATAATTTCTACAGCATAGCCAGACAAGCGCTCATTCCTGGGCATACATTTTACAAACCGGTTTGCTCACTTTTTGCTTACAATCAGGCCTGTGTTAAAGTATCACCAGAGAATGAATGAGCAGTGAGAAATAATCCACCCTCTGGGGGGAAAAAAGAGGAGGATCTCTAGCTACAGGTACACATTCCAGAGCACAAGGCAGAGAGAGTGCCAGTTTCTGTGCAAATCCTCAATTCTCAATACATGTGCTCAAATTAAAGGTCTGTGAACTTAAACCAGACCATCTAACATTTCTTTTCATTCCAGATTTGCTGTACTTCTAAATATCAATTACCAGGTTTGTGTAAATTATAGGGATGCTGAACTTGGAATGGCTACAGTGTGTTTAATTTGTCTGTACAGGAATAATGAGATTGTGAAAATCTGAGCTAGGAAATCTCAGACACATTTATAGATAATTAATGCAGTGTTGAAATCAGCACTGTGTGTATGTGTATTTTTTAACTAGTAATTTAAAAGAGCATTATAGAAACACATTAACAGTTAGTTATTAGCCAAGGAAATGCTATGATTTTTTTAAGACTCATCTCCCGCCTCCCGCCCAACGAGTTAGTGTCGTAGTTCTATATAACATGGGCCTAACATAGGAAATCTACTGTGCTAGAGAGTTTACAAATTGATTCCTTGCAATTTTTTGTCACATCAGGCATTACAGCTAGGTTAAATTATTGAATCTTTATGTGGCAGGACAAGAGAAATATATTTTTTGGATAGAGATGTGCAACTGGTATTTTAACAAGGAGCTCCCACAGAAATGTTCCCCATTAGCTTGTGATAAGTCTATGTATGGTTGTGCATGTCCTCCCAGAAAGAAGGCGGAAAGATCTATTTATTTGTTTACCCACTTAAGCATAAGCTTACTTCCTTCATTATTAGTCTCACATGGTGGAAGTGTTTAGAATGTCTCCCTGGGTCTGATTCTCCTCTCCATTTAAGAGTGTAAATCAGGAGTGTTTCCACAGAAGTCAATAGAGTTACACTGGTGTAAATGTGCTGTAGATGAGTTCAGTGTTTCACCCACTGAGTATAATGCACGGATAGCACAGATGTCAGTTTGGAATCTAAAGGGGGTGGAGGGGGGGAGAGACTTTTTTTTTTTTAAATATCCTGCCCCTCTACATGTAAATAAACAACTTGGCTTCAACCTATTTTTATGTATCAATCGATCTGCCTGTTAATCTGTGTGCTAATTTTCCATAGCATGTATTGTCCCCCCAGATTCCAAGTGATAGCTGCCATTTCTGAAAGAGACACTTCCCCAAGGGACTTTGTGATGCTCTGAAAACCCCATCCAGCACTTCACTGACACGGGAGGAGAGAGCTCTGAGTAATCTTTTATTCTTCATACAATATATGAACATATCGTCTCTTTCAGTTCCTACTCCACTCTTTCCTAGGAGTTGTGAAACTTACAAGAAATTTCTCTTCATTTTTTGGCTTATTGTGTAGTATTAAAGGCAGTATATAGACACTCTCTCTAGGATTGACTTTCAAATTGGACTCTAGTATATATGCTAGAATGGCATGAAGTCTTTAGCAGCTTTCACCGGAGTGAAGATCCTTCATAACACACTATTAAGATATGGCTTTGAATCACAATTTTATCTCAAATTTCTCTCTCCCTCTTAACCTGATCAGACCCAAAATTTCATACGGCAATTCAGTCAAATCCTGCAGGTTTCACCTGAAATCATGAGGACATGAACTTTGTATGGATTCAGCACTAAACCATAATTTGACCTATGACTGTTCCAGAATCCTATGTCTGTTCTAGAATCACTTGAAAATGTGTGAATCACTTGAAAATTTTTCAACAAACCAGCTCTGAATTTCACATGTGCAACAAAACCTGAAACCAGGCCAACGACGCTTGGTTTTTTGTTTCACTGCAGACATTTCAGAGAGCTGCGATACATATCTGGGTATAGGATGTCTACAGGAGGCATCAACTTGGGCTCATTACAGCTTGCCATCTGTAGTGGTGACAAAGGGAGCTACATGAGAGCCTCAAAACTCTGTAATTCTTCTCATTTTCCTCTGCATCTTCCGCAAAGCACTTAGGCAATTAGAACTATAAGGAATTTTTGTTTCACTGCATATATGATTCTGCTCCCCTTACCCCTCCTGTATTTCAAGACCCTATGTTATTTAGTATTTGCTGCCAGGTGAATTTAAGGAAGAGTATTTATTCCTGTCTAATTGTGCTTTTTCCAGGGGTGCCAGATTCTATGCCCAGCTGATATTCATTTCTAAGTGATGTTGATTAGGCTCCTAGCTTGTAAGGTGTACAGTATAACTTTGGGTCAGTATAACTCATAACAGCAAATAGAATGGAAGTCCCCCTTCTCAGACACAAAACATTAAATTTTCGCAGTGAGGAAAAAGACATTAAAAAAAGCTGAGACTCCAAAAAGAGCTAAACTGGTATTAACAGGTAACCTGATTATTGAAGATTAGTGTTCTATCAGGTAGCAGAGCATTTCTTTTGGGACACTAATACCTGTGGATTAGGTGGAGAGTAACAGTCTCCAGGAATGTGTGGTTACAGTGATAAAATTCTAGTTTGAGGAGAGTGATCTCATACAATGAGTCAACTGAAATTTTCTAAACTCTTCCAAGTTCACTGGGGTTACAAGACCGAGCAAGTTTAATTATAGAAGATAATTAAAAAAACAAAACACTCTGGTGTTAGGGTTCCTTTCTCTCTTACTTCCAGAACTTGTCTTTCCAGTATGACATTTGTCTAGGCACTGCTCAAAAACAACAGAGAAGAAAGGGGAAAAAAAAAAAAAAAAAAAAAGAACCAGCCCAAGCCGCTCCCAGTCCTGCCTCAACTCCCACTCCTAAAAGTAAAACACTAAACTTCTTTTTCAGCTCTGGATTGATTCAGACAACTGTTTTTCATCCAAATGTGCTCCCAGTCCTTCTCGCACACTTCCCCTCCCACTGCTGTTCCTTCCTTGCTAGTTTTCTAGAATAAGCCCCATGAAATTCCTGGTAGCACCACTCCTGGGCCCTGTTCATTGCAAATATATTTGTGCTTTAGTGCTTCCCCATTCCTTTCATGTCGTACTGGACAAAGCTATTTCTGATCACAAGCTCTAAAGTAGGAAATACCACATGATCAACAGAATAAAAGGTCTGCTGCTCTTCCACTTGTTTGTTTTGGTTTTTTAACTCTTGAATTATTTCTCCAGATTGTTTCTCTGCGTAAAAATGGATTATTGTGGCTATTGACTGGAAGTTTTAAACTCAAATGTTACTAATTTAAGCGGTGCAGCTATGGGGCTATGGCTAAGGTTTTCAGATGCAACTAAGAGCAGACTTCTGCCCCATATACTTATGTCTTCACTGCAGAAAATGAACTACTAGTAACTGAATGAGCAGCAGGAATAGCAGATTTAGCATGGATAAGATATGACAGGGAATTTAGACAGAGGGCAGCAGAGGAGTCAGAATTACCATGGGATAAAAAAGACCAGGACCTTTGCCTGGACTGTAGGACCTCTCATCATCCTGCCCAGCAGCTTTCACAGAGAGTGGGTTGCCAGTGGCAAAACCATGAGCTCCATCTGTGGATATAGAGTCCAATGTTTGTTTGCATTGAATGATGAAAAGTGTTTTCATTTCCGCTGCAAGTACAAACGCCGCTTTAGGAAGCCTGGGGAATCTGCATAGTGCCCTCACTTGCTATGAGGGGCAGAGGAGGAGCCAAAAAGGTGGTAAGAAAGTCAACAAGGCTCAATACTTCAGCAGAGCCAGAAGGGGGAGGTAGCGTTTATGGAAAAGGTCCCTTCCCCAATTAAATTACAAGTGTTATGCACGTTGCTAGTGGACTATCCTAAAAGGACAGACACAGTTGATTTAGGGCTGATTTCCAAATTCCATATGAAGGCACCAGATGCCATGTTTGGGCTGAGAATTTGAAGTCCATTAAAAGATTCAAGCATATGATGCAGGACAAAATTCTGGCAGAAGTGGCAGTGAAGAGAGTAGTGGGACTAATCTTGAGCCTTCCAATGCCAGACTTAGCTTTCCATGATACCACACCCAAGTGAGATATAACATGGAAAATACAGGATTATTCATCACTTATCTTACCTCAAGGGCTCCTCTGTAATTGACTATATCAATCTGCAGTTAAGTTCAGTTCGATATTCCTCATTTGATGCCTCAATAGCCATGGATAGACAGTGTGGCCCTGGTGCTATGTTAGCAACACGCAATATCACGTCTGCATTCAGGTTACTTCCCATGCACCCCAGAGATTTTAACTTGCTGTGTTTTCAGTTTGTGGTCCATTATTATCTTGATAAGGACATGCCCATGTGGTGCTTGGTCTCTTGAGTAACTTTTAACACTTTCAGTTTCATGTTGGAGTGGGTAATGGTGAGAGAGACAGACCTGAATAATCAAGACCATGCACTTAAAAACTTCCTATTTTGGGGAAAATTTGGACTGAGCAATTGTGTCTACTTACTGAGGGCATTCCATGATTTGGCTGAGCATCTTGGAGTCCCCTGACCATTAAAATGAAAACAGAAGGCCCTGTAAAAAGGCTAACCTACTTAGGAAGTTAACTGGACACAGTTCAGGATGTCTCTTGGCCACTCACAGATAAGTTATATATTCTTATGGCTCTGACAAGGGCAATCAAAAGTACAAAAAAGGTTATTTTGGAAGAACTCCAAGAGATCATGGGACTCTTAAATTGTGTGCTGGGTAGCTGGTCATGATATGGCATTTTGAGCTCATCTATTAGAAGTCACATCTGGAATGAAGGAACCTCACCATTTTGTCAGTGACTAGGGAAAAGAAAGAAGATTTAGAGAGCTGGAAGAAATTTCTCGAGCAGTTTAGTGTTGTCTCAATTTGGTGTTTGGAGTCGATTCTGCAGACAGTTTCGGGTGCAATTTGCTGCCACAGGGAATGGGGTCTCAGGTGTACTATGAAGGGGAAAGGTATACTCAGTGGTGGCCACAGGCTGCGGTAGCCCAGAGTATTATGATCAACATTGTCTCTATTGAATTTTGTCCAATATTGGTGGCAGTTGTGTTCAGGGACAGACATTCAGGAATGCAAAGGTTTGTTTCAGGTACAGCAACCAGGCTATTTTTCATATAGCAAATAGGCAGTCAGCTCAGTCTGCATGGGTAATAAGGCTAGTGAGGACTTTGGTACTGCATTACCTCTTGTTTAACATTGTTTTCTATGCATTGCAGGTTCCAGGAGCAGGCAATGGCATTGCTGATGTTCAGTCTCAGTTTCAGGTTAGCAGATTTCAGGAGCTTGCCCTACCTGCCAGGACAGATCCTCTGGTGACACCTCACCACCTGTGGAAGCTTAGCTTCTGGCAGCCATGGGATTAGTTAAGAATGCAGTTTCCCCAAGAATGGGCCTACCTTACTGAGTTCATGCAATTTTGAGCTCAGAAAGGGCTCTAGTGTCTGTGGACCCATTCCTAGGCATCAGGCAATGAAATATGTGGTATCACTGGTGCACCACAGGTTAGCTTCCTCTGGTATCAGGTCAGCTATTTGACCTGTCCTTCTGGTGCAGGATAGCATGTTTCCCAGACTCACATAGAGATTTCATAGTGCAGAAACAGTTAAAGGGGTGGTGCAGAGGTGATGGGTAGAGGAGACATCTCTTAGCCATTTCTACAGGATTATTAAATGCTCTGTGCAGGATATGCAGTTCTGGGATGGAGGTAATTTTATTTAAGGCAGCATTTGTCGTGGCTTTCTTTGGCACTTTTAAGGTAAGTGAGCTGGTGCCTCAGGTAGCCACAAACCCATTGTCACTTGGAGCAGTGTTGTTACAGTCAAGGTACTCTGACACAAACCAGAATGGGAAAGGGGCCTTTGTGGTGTTATGGCTATGTATGGATGAATGTAAACTTTTCTAGCCATGTGGAACAAGGACCTGGGCCTGCTGGTTATTCATGGGGATGGGAGTTTTCTGACAAGACATGAGTTTGCTCCAATAATGAAAAAGCTGGGTGGAGAAAGCAAAGCATAACTTTGGTATGCGTTCTTTCAGATTGGGGCAACAACATTGACAGTATCAACGGGGTTAGGGCACTGGAAATCTAATTGCAACAGGACTTATGTCTGCTCCATTTCCAATAACCTTTCCCCTGGCAATAAGTGTAACTAACCAATAGTATTTGTGGAGAATGCATTTTGGGATCCGTGCTGGTCTTTTAGAGCACCGAGTATAGCAGTTAGGTCACAAGTCCTTTCCGGCTTTTGGTTTTGACTAGACATAACCTTATCTGTTTTGGATTCATGGGGATATCCAAAGCATAGCTGATGCTCAGATTTGCGGGTACTCTATAGAGCTTTGGGCTTTCAAAGAAGGCAGCCAGGTGGATCACAGGTGGTCTTCAAGGCCAAAGCTATACACATTCAGTGTTTGGCAGGAGAGGCATACTGCGGGATCTGCCAATGCTTCTCCTGAACTCAATGAGTAGCGTACACCCACCTAAAGTCCTGGTTATTCATCTTGGCGAGTGTGATCTTAGGCCTGCATGGAAAGTTAAAGGAAAGTTCTGCGAAGTAAAAAACATTGGATTTTGTGGATGGGCTTTGTGCTCATGGTATAAGGGAAGCTCACGTGGCCTTCACCAGCCAGGTCCCCCCCGCCCCCGACTTTAGTACCCTCTTTCCCTCTCATGAGGCATGCTCTGTTTAGGATCCCTTAGGAAGAAAGGTGACTGAGAACAGTGAGACCCCGCTGCACTCCCACAGCATGGGCTGGAGTTTGTAATCCAAATTTTGGTCTTTCCAGTGCAGCTTGCCTTTGTCCGTGATCACTCCCTTCCCTCCTTACCATTATTTTCTATTGCTGTTAATATAGAGCTAGTTGTCTGGTTTAAAAAAACAAAACAAAAACTTTAGGCAAACCAAAAAGATACTATTATAGTATTAAAATATGTAAATGACCTGTATTTATGATATACTCTGTCTCCAAAAACATCATTTAGTAGTATGTATCTGTTTATCTATAAATAGGTTTATGAGGCTGGATCCCTTTGATTTACAAGTCAAAATAGCCTGGCTGGAGAGAGGACTTAGGGAATAATAATAATAATAATAGTGACTTGATGTATACTCTGATGTTAGGAGATGTTCAAAACTTGAACTGGGATTGATTTCTATATCTCGAAAAAATACCCTAGATTTTATAATAGAGTCTGGATCAGAACATCTCTGAAGTTAGAATGCTTTGAAACACTGTTAACTTGTCCCATTTTTTTTTTCAAAATGTGATATGTAATAAATGCAAGGAGCCATATTTATCTAGCTAGTCTCTCTTTCAGTTTGCAGAAGACATGAGTAAGGAATCCATTTTGCTGTAAACCTCCTGACTTGGAACCTTACAGACTGGTTCTCAAAAACAAATTCCTGGCTATTCCAAAGTGTTCACAGCTCTGATGCAACTATTACCACTAACTGGTAAAAAGTTAGTAATGAAGTAGATCATTAGTCAACACTAACTCTCTCTCTATTAAATGGGGAATGTTTTTCAAGTAAGAGGAAGGACCTAACAGTATCTAATTGTAGTGAGCAGTTGGTAACTATGACACTTTTATTTTAATGGCACAATCAATTTTATAAATGAAAGTTTGAATTAAAACTTAAGGAAACTGTAGTTCTAGGCAGACAGCCAAAGCTTGAATTACTATACTTAGTAACTTGAGAAAAAATGATTTATAGGACCTTATGCATGTCTGTATTTCTTAAAGGCACTCTTGCTTTTGTTTTATGTCTTTTTTAATTTTTTTTAAAGAGTACAAATCAAACGTGGAATTAAAAAAAACAGCAACAAAGAGCCCTAAGATTCCTGATGCTTGAATGTGTCTGTGTCTGTGTCTGTCTGTCTGTCTCTGCAACAGAGTTATCATGACATTTTCTTCATGACCTCAGAATTGGGTCATGGTATCTTGATTCCATAGCTGAACCAGTTCAGAAATACCTATTTGCAGGAAAAGTTCCAATTTTTGTTTCATCTATTCTGGAGACTGTCATTTCCCCTTTATGAAATGTTAGATTAGCTGGAACAAGCTTTGAACATCTATCTGACCTCTCATGGAAGTGGTAACACACAGAAAACCTTTAACTAACTCCATGGCTTCAAAAATTCAACCCTTGTAACTTATAATTCTGCACTCGGTGTCTTTTTTTGCTCTGGCTCTCTGTGAGGATCAGTGTATAAACCATGTCTGAAGTTTTTACACCAACTAGTTTTTGAGTTATGAGCGGAAAAAAAATGTTAGAACAAATTTCCAAAGGTGAAAAACCACCACTTTTTCAAAGTCTCATAACTCAGAAATGGCTTGTCCCGATTAATGTCTAACTTTAATACCTCCTCTGAGCAGAAACTACATGTCAGGAAATTGTATGCTGCAAGGATTCCCCCCTCGACCCCAGAAAGTTAGAGGTAGTGACAAAATTGGACTTAATAGGGGTTGGTCTTGACAGTTTCTATTATATGGTGGTTGAGGGGAGTAGAGAAGCAAGCTGCATTAAGATTACAGGGATTTTGCACCAGCATGCAGAGTCTGTGCGGTTGCAGCTTCCCACCACAAGCAAGTGGCAAAGAGCAGGTAGGGACTGAGTGGAGCCGAGTCGCTACACCCTATTATGCACTGGCTGGCAGAGCTTGCTTGGTGTGGGGGGTAAAAGGAGAATAAACTCATTACGCCCATTTTCAAGACTTTAGTACATTTCTTTCCTCCCAGTGCAAAGTAACTTCAGAGGGTCCCAATTCTACCCAGTGCTCCTGATGGAATGATACACCTACACAGTGCCACTTACTCTGGGCTGTGCTTAAATGCTACTATCTGGCTCCCAAAGGTGACCCCTTAATACACAAGTCCTGTAATTATTGTCCCTAAAGGGTTAATAAGCCTTCAAATCTGTTACTCCATCCCTATCAGTAATATTATTTTAGGATTACCAATAGCTCATTCTTAAACATGTTCCAAGCTTGTAAGCTGTGTGCATTCCAGGCTTTCTGGTAACAGCTGGAAATCCCTAATTATAGTTCATAGGTTACGCATTCATCTGGCAAAAACTGTAAACAAACCCTGCAAAGTAAATATTCACTTGTATAGTTAATTTCTGAATGCTACAAGCCCAATTACCAGAGGGACAGGAGAATGCATCTCCTAGATTTCTTTTCAATATATCAGGGGATGAAAACATCCACCAGGTTAAGAAGGGATTATGATATCAGTGTTTTATGAAATATTCAGTGGCTTGATGTTTGCTTGTAACACTGGCCTTGACAATTGTTCTAAGATAAATTGTCCCTAACTGTGTGCTGATTTTGTGTCATGGGCAAATAATTGGGGAAACTAATTGGAATCATTATCTAATAGCAGATTTCACTTTAAACCAGTCCATTTTTATAAGTTAAGTATTTTTTGTACTCATTTCTAGGGAGTGAAATCTCTTGCTCACCTAAAGAAGAGGTATAATTGCAGTACATGATTCTTCATAGCCAAAGTGTGTCAGCATTAATGGTTAAGGGACCACCTTTAAAAGCAAGACACAGTTCTTCACTCTCCAGGTTGAGCCCTTGGGATCTGTTTCTGAGAAGCCCCCTCCTTAGCAGTATTCTTAGCAGGTGCAGCCTAGCTACACAGAGGATAACAGTGGCTGTGTGCCAATTTGTGCCTCCCAAGATCTGGGTAGGTTCAAGGTCAGATGTGGCCCTGGTCTAAGTCAGAGCAGCTGCAACCGCTGCTCTGGACTTGCAGCTCCTGACCAGGGCTGGCGCAAGGAAGTTTCACGCCCTAGGTGAAACTTCCACCTTGCAGCCCCCACCCACCACCCAACTAACCCCCCCCGCAGCAGCTAACTCAGCCCACCCGGGAACCCCTCTCGACAGCAGCTCCCCCCCGCCACTGCGACGCTAACCCCTCTCCCCCCTGATCCCCCCATGGCAGCTAACTTCTGCCGGGGGACCTCGCCCACCCCACCCCCCACGGCAGCTAAACCCTGCATAGGTAGCCCACCCCAGCTCACCTCGGCTCCGCTTCCTCCATGGAGCACACCGGCACCGTTCTAATTCTCCTCCCCACCCAGGCTTGCAGCGCTGATTGGAGGAGACTTAGAGTAGGGGCTGTGTGCTCAGTGGAGGAGGCAGAGTGGAGGTGATTTGGGGCGGGGAGCTGTTCCCCTGTGCGCACCACCCTCCTTTACTGTGGGGAGCCTTCCCCGCGCGCCCCTCCATCCAGCTCACCTCCACTCCACCTCCTCGCCTGAGGGGACTTTTAGGTGCCCCCAACCACTAGGCGCCCTAGGTGGCCGCCTAGTTTGCCTAAATGGTTGCACTGGCCCTGCTCCTGACCCATAGCTCCCTCTGGAGTTCATCCCACAGCCTAGAATAGCCAGAAAGCAGAGTGCTCAGGGCACACTCCTTCCCCACTGACCCTCCATCACCAGCCTCAAGTTGGGTGCTGTGTGGGAGGTGACGTCGGGCTGCCTAGACTGCCCCTGGACCAGGGGAATTTCTACAAGGGATCTATCTGGGTTCTGGTCACTGCCCACCATTGGAGCAACATAAAGGAACCAGGTCATGGTCCAAAATCAGGGCTTTATTTTCTCTGCTGAGATTCCAGTTATTGCAAGTTCTGATATGGACCCCGATGTGCTGTGTTGCAAAGAAGGCCTGCAAGATTACTGGCAGGAGTCATGAAATGGAGACAACTTTGCAATGATTGACCGGGGCTAGATTTAAACCTGTAGTCTATTGCCAATCTCTTGAGCTATCTGTTCTCCAAAACCACAATTAAAACAATGATAACGATTATAACTTTAAGGATTAGGGATGATTTCCTAAAGCAATTATGCTTATTCTCAGCGTTTTCAATATACAATAGTACTCAGTTTATCAGGGTTTGCTCAGACTTCTTAATATCTGAGCTACTGAGAAATGCTGACTAACATGGAACTGTCAGAGTTACACTGCATAAAACCATAATTGTGTCAGTTATAATGGTCCAACATGTGAGGTTATATGCAGGTACAGCTACCAGATACAGTCAAGAGAGTAAATAAAAGACAATTTTTTCTTCATTTAAGAGTATTGTTATGTTCATTTGGCTAGAATGTGTTAAAGCTATTTATTTATATACTTAACACAATTTAAATAAAATCAATTTTATATAATATATATAATTTGCCCATATTTGTCACACATCAGACCTACTGGCATTCGCTACTCTGTATGTCTTGGGGCACCAGCAGATGTAATGACTGGTAAAAGTTGTTTCACTGATTTCCCATTCCAGAAAATGCAGATCTATTACTATGTAACACACATCATTTAGCTGGATATAAAATTAATGTGCAGATGTTAACATTTGCAAAGGCATATTTTAAACTCCATCAATTTCTTCCTTTTTCACTTGCATCTTTGGGAAAGATTGTTATCTTCTGCCCTTGGAATTCAGCCTCTTGGCTGAGATGCCTGAAAAATCTTGTCATTGGGCCAGTTTCTATCTCAGTTATGCCAGTGTCAACGCAGAGTAACTCCACTGATTGCAGAGTGCGCTGAAAATAAAGCCACAAATAACCATCTAAAATAGAGTGCCCAATAACTAAGACTTCTAAAATTAGGAGCTGCTTTTGGGACTGTAGGTCTAAATCCCTTTCAGCTAAAATTCATTCCAGTGCAGGATGATGGTACTGAAGTCCCATATAAGCTCTCGAACTAGGTGAATGGGGTGAATTAATATCCCACTGGATTTTTTTAAATCAATTCTTACAACTTTTTGTTTAGTCTCCTTTAATTAATGGGGTCTGATCTTTCAAAGGTGGACTCCCAAGATTTGTGCATCAGCGCATGCATAAAGTGATGTGCCCTTTCTTGTGCACTAAAACCCGTGTACAAATGACAGTCTGTACCCATTTGGCTAAGGAGATGTGGTCAGCAACAAAGGAAAGCCTATCTCTTCTGGTTGCTTACAGCACATGCTATATTCATGAGCACGTGATAATTGAAGTCAGAGAACAGGGAGACAAGAAGTTCCTGGTCAGAGGAGTGGTACTGTGTGTCCCACTTGGCATTCACCTACCCAATCCTATGGAATTCATTCTGAATTGGCAGAATTCATAAAGAAAAGCTTACAGTGAGCAGTGTCACTACTCATCCTCACTGCACTAGTCAGGGCAGGATTTGACCCTTATTTCTTGCTTGAAAATAATTAAATTGATCTGATTATCTGGCTGAGAGATGCTCAGAGTGGGACTAGTTGGGCCAGTGAAGGTAGCTTTATCTCACAGGTGTGACTACCCAATCCAGCAGTCATGGATCATAGTATAACAGAGTTGTAACCATATTTCCTTCCCCTTACCCCACCACAGCCTCTACTCTAGCTGTACACCATATGAGGATTAGAAGAAATTCCTTGGAGCTGATTTGTCTGGCTTTTTGCGCGGTTTCTGCAGCCTGAGCAGGGCAAAATTGCCAGATCATAGTGGAGAATTGGAGACTATTGTTTTAAAAACCAAAACACACTTATTTTGTCACTCGCTTTTCATGAACTTGACACTTATTTGTATGTGAACACATGCTGCTGTTTTAGCCTAATATAAATTTGCAAAGGCAAATATTTTAAATTGATATAGGTTTTCATCTGTTAGTTTTCTTATGCCATGCCCTAATTACCAGGACCAGTGCTACCATTAAGGCAAACTAGGCGGTTGCCTAAGGCGCCAAGATTTGGGGGCGCCAAAAAGAGGTGCCCCCAATTTTTTTTTTTACAGTGGTTCCTCCCCAAGCGAGGTTGCTACTCCACTTCTCCCGCCTCCCAGGCTTGCGGCACCAATCAGCTGTTTGGCACCGCAAGCATGGGAGGAGAATTAGAGTGGGGGTGGCATGCTCCGGGAGGACGTGGAGCAGAGGTGAGCTGGGGTGGGGAGGTGCTACACAGCTTCCTGATGAGGGGTGTGGGGAGCTGCCACAGGGCTGGGGGGAGAGGGGGAGATGCAAGGTGGAAGTTTCGCCTAGGGAGCAAAACTTCCTTGGACTGGCCCTGCTAATTACAGATCATTTTTAATAACCATTCCAAGCAATGTATCGAAATCCTACATTCCCTCTTTGGTAGCCACTATTTCAAATAATTTTCTTTTAAAAAATGTTTCCTCATATGCTAAATGTTATAGTATAGTAGTTATGCATAGTCAGTCAGACAGTTTTTTGCAGAAGAAACTTAGCTGTATGTACTACTTTTCATAGATATTTATAAATATATTGGTACATTAAGGGAGTTCTGCAAAATATATTTGCTGGATCAGATTTTTTCAGCATATTGAAATGCATCTTGCAGTATACTACTCATTTACTGCATATGTTTTTATTGCCACAGGGGATTACATAATGATCAAAAGAGGAATGAAAGAAACATGATATTTAATTATTCTATCACGAAGGAATGCTTTATCACAGAACAAGTGTATGTTTCCCATAATGAGAACAGGTGTATGATGTGAAGGTCCACAGTGAAATTTTGAGGAGGAGGGTTTTTTTGAATGGAATTTATTAGCATCTGCACAAACCCCTTAAATTTATGGCTGCTAAACCAGTTTACAACTTAAGGCATTTGATTTATGGTTTAGTGCACTCCACCGTATGTTTTTATGTATGAGCCAAACACTTCTACACACACACAGCCCCACAGACAGACAGATCAAAGCAACCTGGTTTGTTAGCACATGCCATGGTAAGTACATTTGCTGTGGAAGCTTTTGCTAGCTGGCAGTTGATAAGAGTGAGTTCTGTGAAACAGGCATATTCTCTTAATTATTGATGGAGTTACAGGAAGGCATAATGGATTGGGAAATGGTATTTGCTACAGGAAAACAGCCCACCTGTCTCTCATAGGTAATAACCCCCATGCTGCTTTTATGTTGCTTACGCATGTGCGAGTTCGAAGCCATTAAAATGGAGAGATGCACAGAATACCAAACCTAAAAAGGAAAATTTTACTTCTTTTAAAAACAGGAGGCTGCTTCAGTTAAAAACAGAAGGCTGCCTTCAAAGCTATTTGCTTTCCATTGTTTTTATCCTGTATTTCGGCAATAGCAACCTGTGATGATGATAATGGAACAAATCAGAACAAGATCAGGAGACAAGGGCAGTCTCTGAGCAAATACTTGTATATATGACTCCCTGTATTGGGAACAATGGGACAAATTTCCCTCTCTTAAACTAGTGGGAAAATAAATTGACTTCAGTGGAATGACTCTGCATTTGCATTTGTGCATCTGAGAGCAGATTTTGGCCCAGCCCATTTTATTCTACCTCAGCACCCCTCTCCAAAAGTATGAAAAGTTGTAAAGCATCAAGATCTCCGGATATGGCTCTATATTTTCTGTCATTTCAAATAATTGGAATACCTGATTCTTGCTAGGCACTTGTTCAACTGAACTGCCAGTGTAAAGAACTGTTCTGCTCTAGTTATCAATTTCTGCCCCATCCAGTAGTGCAAAATGGCTAAGTGAAGCAGGGAGGGAATGGGGGATATAGATCCACTTAATTTTTGTTCCTATCCTGTTAAGAAATCCTGACTTCTCTTCAATGGCTTGATCTAAATGGAGTTTACATTGGGGGCGGGGAGGAAAGGGCAATGAGATCTAAACCTAGGCACTCACATATTCATGGCTTTGTAATTTACTCTCAAGAACAGAGGTCTGCACGAATCCTGTCTTTATTCTTTTCCACTTTTGTCTGGAATATCCTTATTGATATTCAGCTAGCAAATCACCATCTTTTGAGAGCTGCAGATGCACCTTGCCAGTTAATATAATTGTTACGGGGGGAAGGAAAATGGGTATATCACTGTCTATCTGCCAGTATAATAAAAAATAGGTTACACATACCCACAAATATGCACGTGCACAAACATGTTGCAGCATTACCAGGGCCGGCTTTAGGAAGTGCGGGGCCCAATTCGAACATTTTCGGCAGGGCCGTGGCAGGGATGACTTCAAAAAAAAAAGTGGAAGAAAAAGTCTTTCATTTCTTTCATGTATTATTTACTTTCCATAACTATATGAATAATAAAATTATATATTATATACATTGCATCATATATGCTGTTGATTGGCTATTAATGGCCACCGTTTCACATGTGTGGGTCCCCACCACTCCCTGGGGGTGTGCACAGTGTTGGTCCCAGCTGCCCGCTGCGGCTCCCTCTATTGAAGCAGGTGGTGCAGGTTACTTGCCCTGGAAAAATCGCAAGCAGCAGTGCGATCATGGGGCTGCTGGAGGACAGGGCAGGGCGTGCTGGACGGAGGAGGGTCCTTGCTGCAGGCAGGCAAGAGCTGTGGGACTCGTTGGAGACAGGGGTGTGGGGTGGACTGGCTTCAGGCAGGGCCGCAGGGGGGTGCAGCAGGGGTTGCAGGGCTAGAGACAGAGGAGTGCGAGATGGCTGGCTTCAGGCAGTGGGTGCAGCAGGGGTTGACTGGAGACAGGCAGGGGATGCGGGCTGGGCGAGGTGTGCAGGCTGGTGTGGGCAGCAGTGTGTGTGGGGGCTGGCTCCTTTGGGAGGGCTGCATGGGTGTGGCAGGGGTTGGCTGGAGACAGGACAGGGGGTTGCGGGCAGGCGGTGGGCACGGGTGCAGAGCTGGCTGCAGGCAGCAGGGCCGGACTTGTGTGGGCAGGTCAGGAGTGCAGCAGAGGCAGCTGGGAACCCAGCCCTTTAAGTAGCCCCCACCCTTCTACCCCGCCCCGACCTTTTAAATAGCCGCGGAGTGCTGGGGAATGCATGGGGAGGCGGGGCTCCGCGGCTATTTAAAGGACCAGGTGGCAGAGCAGCTGGAGCCCGGGCTTTAATATAGCTCTGAGCCCCTCATTGCCCAGGGCTCTGGGGGCTATTTAAAGGCCCAGCTCCAGCCAGGGTCGCGGGGCTTGCCGCGCTCGGGCCGGAGCTCCAGAGGGGAGAGAGGGCTTGCCGCACTCCAGCCGGAGCCCTGGGCTTGCTGCACCTGGCTGGAGCGCGGCAAGCCCGCAACCCTGCTCTCCGGCTGGAGCATGGCAAGCCCTGCGGCTCGTTCTCCGTGGCCGGAGAGCGCAAGCCCTGCGTCCCGCTCCTCTCTCGCTGGAGCGCCGGCCGGAGAGCGGCAAGCCCCACGCCCGCTGGAGCTCTAGCTGGGCAATGGGCCGTGCCATGCTCCCGCCGGCGCTTCGCTCAAAGAGCGGACCATGGAAGACCCCGAGCAGACTGCAGCCAGGACTGGGTAAGTGGGAAAAAAAAAAAAATTAAAAGGTGCTAAGGCGCAGGGCCGATTCCCAGAATCGCCGAATCGGCTTAAAGCGGCCCTGAGCATTACAAATAGCATATTTCTGAGTTGAAAAGGAATTCCTTTAAGTGCTTGAGGTATATAAACAGTCACCTGAAAAGAAAAGAGGAAGAAATGAGAATTTCAGTGCGTGTTTAACTCCCAAGTTAATTTTATATACGAAAATGATTTTACTGAGGTCTACTTCAGTGCCCAAGAACTTCCAGTGTGTGCATTGAAAAAGTGGATCCCTTTCCTTTGTTGTTATGTTTCACCGTTTAAACTTTAATGCTAAAACTTAGCAGTTTTTCTTACAGGGATTTCTGTGAGAGAGTTCTTCTTTTCATCTATGTAGGTTTGCACCTTGAGTTTTCTTGAGTTTCAGGTTAAACAAAAACTTTAAAAGCATAGAACACACTTAAACTGGATGCTGGTTTTTGCATGGTTTGACCACAACTCTGAGCAAGGTCCACTCCTTTTGTGATGTGTGTGTGTCATAGAATCATTGAATCATAGACCTTAAGATCAGAAAGGACCTTAGATCATCTAGTCTGACCTCCTGCACAACGCAGGCACAAATTCACCTACCCACTCCTGTATCAAACCTTGTCTGACCACTGAAGTCCTCAAATCATGGTTTAAAGATTTCAAGGTGCAGAGAACCTTCCAGCAAGTGATCCATGCCCCATGCTGCAGAGGAAGTCGAAAAAACCCCTAGGGCTTCTGCCAATCTGCCCTGGAGGAAAATTCCTTCCTGACCCCAAATATGGTGATCAGCTAAATCCTGAGCATGTGGGATCCAGTCTTTCATGAAATACCCCTGCTTGACAAGTTGTCTCCTCAGTGAATGGATGCAGAAAGTCTTGCTCCACTCCATTATGCTGAATCATTCTTGTCTTCATTCATGGACAAAGTGATCCCTTCTCTGTTATAATGTTCCTTTTTGCCTTCAAGTGGTTTCGACTATATGCAGTAATCTTAATGGTTTTCCATTGACTGCTCTGGGATGGGGCAAGGGTAGACAAGTAAACCTTGCATTACATCACTGGCTAACCAGGGGGTGGGTGACAACTCTCTCCCATTTCAATGGCTTTCACGGAGACATCTGATTTTTCTGGTGACTAACTTTTTCTCCAAGACTGTAAGGCAGAGTTTTCAATATAGTTCCATTCTTTCTTTAAATATTACCTGACAATGATTATGTCTATTGATAAGTTACAAGCTTTCTGTAGAGACCTCAAATGCTACTCTTCATGGAGAAATACCATGAAAGTGGTGTATTAGACATAGGGAGTTTGTCAGGTCTGAGACAGGAGTTGCTTGTAAAACACACACCAAAAAGCAAACCCTTTGTCAGTTGCACCAAAGAGCTTCTGTATCTCAAGCAACTTTGTGATATTGATCTACCTTGCTGGGACACTTGTAACGAAGATAAAGATGTCATGTCTGTTTAGGTTGTAAGTGCTTAGAGACAGACGTTGTGTCTATACAGCACCTAGCACAGTGGAGACTTGATCTCAGTTGGGAGACAAGTACAATACAAATAATTCTTACACCAGCATAACTAAAGTAAGAGCAGTGGATTTACTCTTGATTTACAGCAGTTTAAGTGAATTCAGAATCAGACATGTGGCTACTGTTCTGAGACTAACAAAAAGATACTAATTATGGTGGTAGATTTTGTCATGTGAACACCTGCCTGCACAGGAAACTGTTAGGAAACCCATTCATTTCATGTAGGCCACCAAACAGCTTTCAAATGGTAATGACTTTTAGCCACTATGGTTCTGCTACGTGTCAGGAATGGTCTAAGTTTACTTGGTCCTGCCTCAGTGTAACCCCACAACTTCTGGGTGTGGTGTTCTGTTCCATCTAATGTGGGGGGAGAGAGAGAGGGAGATATGAATGAGTCTGCTGTTGGCTTTTAGCTCATACGGTAGAGGCTCATGCACTAAGCTCCAGCAGTCCCAGGTTCAATCCTGCCTGTTGATGACCAGGGTCTGTCAGCATTATAAGTGGGGGGCTCCTCTAGATTTCAACTGGGAAGTCTCTGAAGCTTGGGATGTGCTTTCTCAGTTAGGGGAAGTATGTAACCCCCACACCTCCTGAGTGTGGTATTCTGTCCCATCTAGTGGCACCAAGACCATTTGAAGAGAGAGAATTAAGTGATTCTGCTAACAGCCAGTTGACTTTTAGTTCATGCAGTAGAGGCTCATGCACTAAGATTCAGAGGTCCTAGGTTCGATCCTGCCCACTAAGGACCAGGGTCTGTCGGCATTACATCAGCACAGGGAGCTGGACTTGATGACTTCTCAAGGTCCCTTCAAGCTCTACATTGCTATGATTTGATATGGCTATCTGGCATGTGTTAGATTTAAACTGGTAACTTGAAGACCTATATCCCATTTCTAAAATACTTGAACTATGCAAAAGCTGGTTTTATTGACGTAAATCTTTTTCCAAAGCTTTGCAGTGAAGTGTCCACCCATCACAAATGATGTATCCTGACAGACATAAAGTGAACTACATGTACTTTTTAAAATAAAATCATCTATGTCATGAAAAAGAAAAACAAAACAGCTGGAACTGTGTCCTTGTTCATGGATCAGAAGATTTTCAGACTCTTCTAATGCAATATAATAAAGGTGTGTGTGAGGGGGGGAACCCTACAATATTCAAAATATAATAAAGTGAAAAAAGCGATTCTCTAATCATGTTGGAATATAGTATTAATAACTGCAAAATACAGTACACATGAAATGACATTATAGCTCAAATGAATTAGAAACATTGATTTATGAATGATTGAACTAAAATGCATTTTAATTGTAGTGTCACTGCCTGTTTGACAAAGTGGCTTTATATTGGCACAACTGGTACTAAAAGGAAGATTATATTGCTTTAGTGAGTAGACTTGTGGTTAAAAGAAAGGAAATGTCACAATAATACTTTGAATGGTCCACTAGCCCCATGTCCAAAACTGCTCAGTGCTTTAGAAACCACTGCAAGTGCACAATTCTTCACGTGCTATTTCTCCCAAATGCCATGAAAAATGAGCCAATTTGGTGTCGTAATTTTGTTAGTGCTGCTTGGAGCCTCAAGAAAGTAAACAGATTTACATTTGGAATATGCAACATTTAGATCAGCTGGAAAGCCCAATCAAGTCATGGATTGGAAGAGCTGCACCACATGCAGTGGTGTTGACTGCCACCTGGATATGAAGAAGGAAGGCAAGGAGCAGAATGTATTGACTTTAGGGGACAGATTAAACAAGATAAGGTTATAGTCTTGGCATGATTTGTTGCAGACCAGTGTAAAGTTTCAGGTAGTTTACACAGTGAGATGATTATATCTGAGATAGGGCCTAGTCACACTAAATCAATGTCCTACACGAAATATCTATGTAGATGACCTTATTCCATTACTTGTCAGTCTAGTGAATGCATACAATATATGTGAGAAAAATATGGTGCTCCTCTTGGAGGGGAGTAACAAAATTAATATGTATAGTGAATTAGTTCTTTTGAACTCATGCCATAGCTTACAAAGTCACTGGGCTAAGTTTCATGATATCATTTATATACAGCTGTTTTTGTGCTCTTTCTATAAATACAAATAATAATAAGCTCTCTACTAACGGGCAATTTAATTGTGTGTGATTAAACACAGTAACAGAGTCAGGATCCAGGAAGAGATGGGCTCAGGTGCCAAATGTCCTTGGGGACCTTCCTTACTGGAAGTGGGAACTTTGCCAGAAATTGCAGCATAGCTTTATTTAAAAAAAAAAAAAAAGAGAGATAAATGGACTCTTAGTGTAGTATTGTGCCAGACTTTAATTTTCAGGAAATTGTTTATTTTTTTAACCCGCTAAAGTCAACTCAATTCTGAATAGTTGAAAAGGAAGGCAGAAACTATAATGGGAAGAAAAAAAGGGGGGGGCTGACATTTTAAGCTAGAGAAGCCTGCCACAGAAAACAGATTTCTCTGGCAATCAAGATAACTTACAACCATAAACATTGTCAGAGGGAAAAATTACATTTGCTGTTACACAGATCATATACAGATGACTGATTTCTCTTTCAAGTTCAAGCACAAAAGACTGTTTGTATATTTCAGCATCTGACCTAGGCTGGCATAAAAACAACAATCTTGAAGACTGAGCAAAGATGCTAAGAGCTCTTCAAAACTTCTTGGCAAGGAAATACAGATAACAATCGTTTAAGTATAAATAGCTCAGAATGTTGATAACGAAAATGAAGTTGTTTGCTTCAATAATTGCAATCTTGCCTGCTTACATAAGATGCAATGCAGAAGTTTTTGTTACAAGCAGTATTAGCAGGAATGCAAACTGGCTTATGCATATACATGTCAGTTTCCCTACTTGAATACTATACATCTGTGGAGGTAACATGTACATATATGACGGACTAATTGCAGTACCAGACTCATGCAGTGTCCGTATACTGCAGGCCTATATCCTCCCAGTTATTTAGTTGGAAGATTTGCTGCATACAGGCTGTCATGACTGGATCCCAAAGGAGCAAAAACTTTGAAAGAAAAGCTACAGAGGGAAATCTATACAGGGCCCTTTCATGCTACGACAAAGATTTCTTCGCCAGCTGTGGCTTTTCTGGGTGAGACACAGGCAGTAAATGAAGCCTCATTTCCACAGGAATACTAGAAGGCCTTTTCTTGTTATTTATTTCCAAGGTACACTTCACAGGTCTATTGAAGGTTGATGTGTGTCATTGGGCCCTTCAATAGAACATTACCCACTCCAAGGCATCGTTCTCTGCTTGCAGATTTGGAGGTTTTAGTGGAGAAGCCAATCGACGGAGCATTCAGCCGGCTCATCCTCCATGCGACCGGCTTGGCAGGAGGGCTCCTCCGTGAATCGGAACCCGATGTCAGGTGGACGGGTGGACTGAGTAAACTCCACTTGTGTGTCTTGAGTACTTTAGTCTGGCTGATGTATGCATGTTTGTTTCATTTCTTTCTTTTTCTTGTTTTTTAATCCGACCAAAAGGAGATGAAATTAAAATTTAGCCATAATATTCTGGACATTTAGCATACCATCATTGATCTGTAAGTCTGAGTGACTGACTGTAATAAGTGTGTGATTTTGCTGAGATCATTCACAATATGTATAAATAAATCTATTAGGCATTTTAACTCTGTCATGTTTGTTTTTTTTACCTCCCTTGAACTGGTTACTCTTGACCTTTTAAGTCTTTTTTTTAAGGTTCAGAACCCTATCTTTTTGTTCTAATGAGCTCTTCAGGATTGAACCATCCAGTGCCCATTCTGGGTCTTCTTCAGTCTTTTAGTTTTCTATGATTATAAGCTTCCATACTCACCTGGTAGACAATTTCCAAAGTCTCAGTTATACAATCTTTAGCCATATGATACCTCCTATTTTTCAAGGAGTCCTTTTATTTCACTGAGTTTAAAACATGTGATATGAATATAACCCATAGAATTTGAAATGTGAAGAGCCTGTTACGGTGACTGCAAGTCAGGAATGTATCCTTTGATATTGTCAGTATGGTGTTAGATGAGTGAGCTGGGGAATTGAAAGAATTATGTATTACAATAGAAAACCACGAAAGCAAGATCTTTCGACGAGAGAAAAGGGTGATTTCTTTGAGCATCTAAAAATCTAGCGTAGTAGAGCCTGACAATTTTTTAATGGAATTTTCCTGAAAATGCATTTTGGGGCTTAAATAATTGCAAGTTTGGGTTGAAATTGACGAATAGTTTCTGCTGGAAAAAAACACTGATTTGTGTTGAAATGGCTGAAAATTTCGATTTAACTTTTTGTTTTGAAATGGCATTTTGTTTTCTCAGATTTGGTCAATCTGAGCATGCGTGTGCACATACACACACTGAAAGAACAAACTAAAGTTTTTTGTCCCCAAAATGTTTTGTTTGACTTCAAAACACATTTTTTTGAGTTTTTGATTTGTCAAACTTTTTGGGGGAAAAAAGGGGAGGGGAGTTCAGTTGGAATCAAACCTTTTATGTTTCTCTGTTTTTTTTTTTTTGGTTCATCCTGTTGTACCAAAAGAATCCATTATTCACTTAGCTCTAATTGTGTTATTTCATACCTGAGCCAGAAACAAAGTTTAATAACAGCTAGCATTTTGTCAGCATTTAAACATCATTGCACTAATTAAGCCATTCTAGACTCTCACTCAGATTCCACTTGTATCCAGTAAGCCACATCACACAATTTGCATTGAAAATATTGAATCAACTATGAAAATATTGTAGGGAGTGTTAAAAAAACAGCATATTACATGGCTGTGTCAAGGACAGTGATTTCTTTTTTTAATTATTCCATATATCAGATACAATTTAGCATAAAGAACTTATGACTATATCACACTGAGTCATGATAAATGAAAACACACACACCCCAGCACGAACTGCAGTATATGTTTTTTTTAAAAATACAAATATGCCTGTCAAGTGGTTTTCACCAACATCCTGACTTGCTGCATACCAATTTTTAATTACTTGCATGCTGCCTGAAAAACATAAACAATAAAAATAAAGAAAATTTAAAGATAGGTATGAATTAACTGACAATGTAATACAATATTTCAGATGAGACATAAAACTGAGGTCCTGAGCACTTATGGTGGTTAATATCCCATGGAACTTTTTTGAAAGAGTAAGGGGTTAACCCCACTGTCCTGGCCTGATTCCAAATCCACATTCTTTCTCCTTCAAATCTCCCTGTAGTATCAATTGGACACATTATTCTCTTCTCCGTTTCCTGTCATAAACTAGTGTGTGGTGGTTTTTCTGTGATTCTTTGGGATGAAAGATGTCATATAAATATAAGATATGGCTGTTGCTCTTATAAAGCAATTAATATTCAGTCAGAAAGGGATGAGGCCAACTCAACCCTTCCCAAGCGACATAGTTCTCATATCTGCATAATCACTTCAGAGCTCACACCAAATCTTCTCTGTAATGTAGGGGAATTTGATCTGTTCTGAGTGGCATGCACATATTTAGTCCAACAGTTGTTTATCTGTTTCTGATGAGTTTTTCAAGAACTCTGATGATCCTTTTCAATCTAAAACCATAAGTAAGAAGAAATCATCTTTACCAGGGACACAGAATGGCTTTTTAAAAGAAGGGTGGAAGGACAAGCAGTATGTGTAGCTAAGTGTGTGAAAAGGTCAGAAGTTCAAAGCCGAAAAAATGTTCCTTGTCTTTTATGACATCTGACAAGAAAGGAATTTATGGTTCAGATCTTTCCCCCATTCCCCAGCAACTAGAGTTATGAACATGTTATAACATCTACTACTTTAATTTGAATTACCTGATGTGTATGTGTGGAGGATATTCATCCATCCCTCAATTTCTGGAATACGGATCTCTACTGTTGACCAAAAAACCTTGAGATCTGCTTTAAAACCCAAAGATATCTGAGAACACACTGTAACCTGGTCTATGGCCTCTTGGTGAGTCTCTGAGAAGTGTGCGGAGGTCCGAGAGATCAAACATTGTTTTTTGTGATAGTTAGGATTGGGCTGGTGCCTTAGGCAGGGAAGGTGGGCCAATAGGTAAAGTACCTTAGAAACAAGAGCGGTAGATATTTGTCAAGTAACAATTAAAATTGTCTGGCTAAAGAAAGGGAATAAGACGATAAGAATAACACCAAACAGAGCTAGAGCAAGAGACATGGACAGTATCCCTCCAAATACAAGTACATATGAATACAGATGGTAATTATAGCTTAAAAGTGTGCTCAGTTGTGTCACTGTCTATAGGCTGGCCCACCTAATAAGTTCATCTGTATATCAGGTGGTAGAAGTTTTGGAGCTGAATTTGATTCTTGTGGTTGACCATGATGTTGGCTGCCTGTAGCACATGGATTTGGGCAATGCGTGCACAGACAGACAATCAAATATATTGCTCTCTGTCTCTCTCTCATGTTCAATGAACCTGGAATGGCCCCTTCATTTGGACAACAAATAAAAGGAAAACAGGTTGTAAAGCTGGTGTGATAAGAAGATAATTTGGGAGAACAAGGTGCCTAGTTCGAACATCTTCCAGTTCACCTTCTAATATCTAGAATGATCATATTCATATTTCAAATACTTAGACTGTGTTTTCTAAAGAAGTGTTCAAGACGTTTCTATTTATACCAAGATTTAAATCTATTTTCCTAAACCATGTGACATGTAAGTAAACAAAATATGTTAATACTTCATTATGTGTTCAGTGCTTTTCCATTTAACATCATTCAGTATTTTATGCCATTCCTATGGCAAAGAGTGGCATTTCTTATTTCATAATAAGTATTTAAATGCTGAAAGTGGCAAGCTAGAGTTATTCTAGATCTCAGGAAAAATTCTGTTTTGAGGGTATCCTAATATATTTAAGCTTCTTTAGCGTTTGAAATTGATCCAACTTCATAGTATTGCTGCCCATTCAAATACCGCAGTCCTGGATAAAAAACATTAATTGGATCCTACCAAACCATTGCATTACTGCTTCCTAAACTGACATTCCTGTTTGATAACAAGAGGTGGCTTTCCCCTGCTCATGCTTCCCAGAAAACTCAATACAGCCTTCATGTTCCAGTAGTAAAGGAAAAGTACACACAGTCTGATTTCCAGAGGTACAGAGCATCCACACCTTCCATTAAAGTCAAAGGGACCTAGAAAAACTCTTCACCTCTGAACATAAGGCCTAGTATTACTGAACAACTACCACTTTTTACAGTATCCAAACTGTATGAGTCACTTGTCTAGGGTTTCTTTTCATTTTCTTTTTTTAAGAAGTGGATTTGATACTCATAAAGGTACAAAAATGACAGGAAAGGAAAATGAAGCCCTCTACGGCCATATCTGCATTGGGCTTTTCCTTCTAACATGACCTATTATTGCCTTTAGGAGTAAGAGACTTGTACAGTTTTCATGCTTATTCACTCTTTGGTCTGTATGGAGACTGGCAACATGGATCAGTTGTAGGGCAATTTTCTTAAAATAGTCTGATATTTCTCTATTAGGAACTCCCATTTATTTTGTTTTCTACCCAGTTAGGTGGTGAGGCCATTGGAGCAGGGAATCATTTACAACAATGTATTTGTAAAGCACCATGAACACCTGGAAAACTATCCTGTACCCACTGAAGTCAATGGCAAAGCTGTTGACTTCAGTGGGGTCAGGGTTTCAATCTAACTGAGAATTCATCAATATCCATATAAAACCCACAGTTTGTTTTTCAGTGGCTAATGTGAAATATCTGTGATGAATTGGGAAATATCTGCATTATTTTTTATTAATATCGTGCATGGCTCTGTCTATGTGTTTATGATGGGTCACTGTCATAAACAGATAGCTAAGGGTTAATGTTTCTTTTACCTGTAAAGGGTTAACAAAGGGAACCAAACACCAGACAAGAGGACCAATCAGGAAACCGGATTTTTCAAAGCTTAAGGGAGGGAATTTGTGGGTGTTTCTTGGTCGGGTTTTGTCTGTCTGTAACGCTCTCAGCTATGAGAGGATCCATTTCCAGTCCTTCTAATCTTCTGTTCCAGTTGTGAGTAACAAAAGTAGCAAAAGTATAGTCTTTTAAAATTGTTTTGCTATATTTGCATCTGTGTATCTGGCTGGTGGAGTCTTTAGGTGTATTTGGCTTAAGTACTTTAAATGTATTGTTTTGATAAGGCTGTTTATCATCTTCTATTGTTTATTCATTTCTATAAGTTGAAAGCCCCGTATCTTACATCTAGATTACAGAGGAATGTTATTCTATTCTTTTTCTTTTTTGTTAAAGTTTGCTTTTTAAGACTGTTGATTTTTTTTTCTAGTTGACCCACCAGGAAATTGATGGGAGAAAGGAAAGACAGGGGGAGGAGAGAAACTGCTCTCTGTGTTTCACTCTCCTAGTGTCCCAGGGCGGGAAGAGCTAAGGGGGAAGAGAGAGAGAATTTTCTGTTTCCTTGTATTTCAGTTGTCTTTTGTGGAAGAGAGGAGACATACTTCTTGGTATTGTGATGTAAAGAGGTTGAATTAGTATCTCAGGTTAGCCAGAGAAAATTCTGGGTGGGAGAGAGTGGGGGGAAATAGTTATTTCCTTGTTGGAAGACTCAGGGCCATCTGAGTCTTGGGGTCCCACAGGGAAGTTTGGGGGACCCAAGTGTACCAGGCACTGGAATTCCTGGTTGGTGGCAGCATATCAGATCTAAGCTGGTAATTAAGCTTAGAGGGGTTCATGCTAGCTTCTCAGTTTATGAACGTAAGGTTCAAATCTGAGTAGGAAAGCTACGACAGTCACTTAAAGGAGAAACCACCAGTAAACAAATAATAGCAAATTTAAGACATCTAATGTCAATAGATTCAAAGGAGTTAAGATAAGAATGACTGGGCCATCCATTGGAAGTAGCAACCTAGTAAGCTCATCCAGGCTAGAAATGGTTTACTTTTCCAAGACAAAGCCTGGATTCAAAGGGATCCTAACATAGCATAGTTTGACTTCTATATTTGGGGTGCGTGGAGAGGGAGAAGCTCAGTCAGCAGGGCCACACATGGGGGGAGAGAAGAAATGTCTGCGCCTAGCTACCAATGCTTGCAGTGTTGAGAAGGCAATGCTCTCCTGGCCTCCTCCAAACTACACCCATGATCTTAAATCTTAAGATGCCTGGCCTCAGGAAGGAAGAAGGTGAGTGAGTTGTCAGCAGACTGAGGCTGACAGCTAAACTCATGGTTCGTGGAGACAGATACGCAAGTTGCAGCAAGGCAGGCTGGCTCTCCAACTGAGAGATGGGAATAAGCTGGATTTATCTGAGTGATGGATAAGAGGCTAAACTAGGAAATAGCATGTAGGACTCTTTGTTTAGGGTAACCCATTTTCCTAACTGCGGTGTTCTTTCTTGGTTTTGAAGCATCTGTTTTTACGCACTTTAACAACTTGCTGGTCACAGGTCCTGGAGTGAAGGGTTTACAGGAACTGAACACATTGGGACTATTGTGTTAACGCTATCAGTGACACAGGGCTTTCACCCAGCAATCTAGACTAGGAATGTTGATCACATGCTTCCTCTCCAGTAAGATGCGAAAGCCAGACCTGTCACCTAAGTGGTAGACTCTAAGGCTCTAAGACACAGTTCACTCTATAACATAATACTATCACACTGGATAATTTCAGTTCCTACTACATAGGGTTAATTTCAACAGGTAAACAGAAACACAGTATTTGTTTTGCTATATAAAGTTAGGTGATTGCTTTAAAATAATCTCATAGTAGCAACATTGCTACAGTATTCCACTTGTAGTTGTTCTTGATGCTAGGAACCTGGCTCACTGAACTTGTTTGAATTGTGAACTGGGCGAGAAAAAAAAAAATTAAAACAAGGATACTGTATCACAACATGTAATTCATTTATTCTGACAGTATCAGTTTAAATAATTCACAGTGTACTTTAGTAAATGTATAGGAAAGTAGATCTTTGGTAGCATGGCATCTTACTGGGAAACTCTATTAAATTATTAAAATTTTAACTAATCCACTGAACATTCATTTCTTGCTAGAGGCAAAAGTAAATCATCATTTTTTACCCCCAAGAAGTATGGGATCAGTGGTGGAGAATTTTTTAGGTCCCACTGTATATCCAGTTTTCTGTGACACTGAATTAGTGTGACATTCAAGACCTCATTAGGTGGTTTTCTTATATTCTTTTTCATTGCTGGTGATTTCATAAATATACCCTATATTTTATCAGGTGGGACAATGAATGAGAATGTCCTAAATGGTTTCACAAAAGACTCTGTATCCCAGACCTGAGAGTAGTAGTTCAGGTTTGCTTTTTGGTCCGGTTTTGATTTTATTTTGGCAAGACAATATTAGCTGTGAAGGGGAGGAAACTTCCGGCTTCATAAAACAAATAGAAAAAGTCTCCTGAGAATGATGATATAAAAAGACTATGATTCAAGTGGCAGGAATAAAAAGCAGCAAGAAAGATGAACCAAAAATACAAATATTCTATTTCTCATGCAAATGTTCTAATTATAAAAATACTGTGGGACAATATACCATGAAATACATTACATTGCAGAATTGCTTTATAAAGAATATGCTTAACAGTTTTTTCTATCAGGCATCAGCAATTCTTTAAAAGGGTTTCCTGAAAAAGTGTTCTTCTTATGGAAGTTCTTCCGATTTTTCAGAGTACAATGTTGAAGTGGATAACCAAATACAATGTAAATATATTACCCGCTAAGTCCATTTTGAAAGCTTTCTTATTCATTAGGCAATTGAACTCTTATTTGGGAAGGGAATACAAATCGTTTATTTCAGAGTAGCAGCTTCTGTATCTGCAAAAGAACAGGAGTACTTGTGGCACTTAAGACTAACAAATTTATTTCAGCATGAGCTTTTCGTGAGCTACAGCTCACTCTTTGCGATGCATAGAATGGAACACACAGAAAGGAGATATTTATACATACAGAGAACATGAAAAGGTGGAAGTATGCATGCCACTCCCTTTGTGACTGTGACTTTGTACTTAACACTTAATAATCCTGGCTCTGCTTCTCCTGAGGTTAGAATTCAGTTTCTTTTTAAGGCACCCATCAATGACTGCCCTAGCTCACCGCCACAGAGGCCTAATTCTTTCATTTAAAAAAGACTATACAAAATTAAGATGAGAAGAAATGAATTCACCTAGACTAATACTATGGATAGCATGTACCAGTCAGATTACATCAAGACTGTAACATACTTTATGGGCAGGTAGTTGGTTAATAAAGCAAGCATTCATTTGGAATGACAGTTTCAGCTGACTCTCATGTTTCTTTTTCTAACCCCAAGTATTCATGAGCTTTAGACAGTCCTCTGTGGCAGTAGCCGTTTTCTTTAGTCCATGCCAACCGCCCACTTCCTTCTCCCCTTCAAAACTTGCCTACCTACTCATTAGTCATTCTTTTTTGTAAACAATACCTGTAGAAATACACAATTTAAGATGCAAATAGGGGTGGCCTACAAGGTTGGCAGCCTGACTCAAAACTGAGAAAATGTGTGTCAGATCCTTAGCTAGTATAGTGGCATGGTCCCATGGACATAAATGCCAATTTATACTACCATGGGATCTGGCCATATATCTTTAAGATGCATAAGCATAGAACGCCAGCTATGACATTCCTCAATGGCTATATCTGGGAGAACATTCACATCAGACTGGCTACAGTCTGTCACAGCATGTTTTGGATGCACAAGCCAGAAGATAAATGAGGTTGTGCTATATACCCAATGTATAGTACTCAGTGATTGAAACTTCAGTGTCTAGCACTGCACAGGAGAATAAAGTCACTAGCATGTGTATACCCTCCTTTTGTTCAAGATTGTATACATGCTGAAGCCTAACCTCTTCTCTCTTCCCTCCCTCCCCACAAGGCATTAACACTTCTTGCCATTGTTCATTTGTGCAATGCATAGATCAAGACACTGAAGTGGGACTATTTCTCTTCTGTCTGGTGGAGCCTGAGTGTCTCATGAAGGTGACAAATGCACACTATAGTCTGAAGTGATTTCCAGGGAGATGAGAGAAAATATATACTCTCTTTTTTTCTTTCTGGTCCTATTGTGTCCTGCTCCACTTCTTCTCTCTATTTTTTTTCCTAGTCATTTCTCTCTCCTAGCCTTTTCTGACCTTGGAAATGCTCTGACCATATTTACTGTATTCCCTTCAACATGTTCTACCTCCCTCTTATTTGCCCGCTTCCTAATCAGTTTAGCGATGTCGATTTTGGTCTCATCACAAAATTATTCCATAAACTGATACCTGTGGCAAGAATTCAAGAAAGGCACAACAAAACAATAGCAGTTCATTTGCAGAGAAGGATGGAGGTGAAGGGAAGTTTGCCCAAAGAACCATGGACTCTAGCCTGAACTATTAGGCCATTCATTTTCATGAACACCAAATTCATAGAAATTTAGTAATTAAAAAAAACTAGCAAACAAACAAACAAAGCACACATACAGGATTCCAAATAGCTCCAACTACTAGAGAATACAGCAGCCATTCAGTTTAGTAATATGGGTAGCTGCAGCCACATCACTCTTGTGCTCCACTGTTTGCCATGGTTTCCCATTAAGTACAGAGTCCAACTCAATTTTTTTATTCTAATATGTAAAGCTTTCTATTGGATTGGCCCTAGCTAGCTGAGAAAGCACCTCTCCTTCTGTGACCTTGGCCTCCCTTGACAGCTAAGTTCCACTGGACCTATGAAGAGTCGAACAATAATGCTCCGAGTGCTGAAGACAA